>NW_016107455.1:644372-674187 GCF_001604975.1 Cebus imitator
GCCACCGCGCCCGGCCCTTATTTATTTATTTATTTATTTGAGACAGAGTTTTGCTCTTGTTGCCCAGGCTGCAGTGCAGTGGCACGATCTTGGCTCATTGCAACCTTCATCTCCTGGGTTCAAGTGATTTTCTGTGTCAGCCTCCCAAGTAGCTGGGATTACAGGCATGTACCACCCTGCCTGGCCACTTTTGTATTTTTAGTAGAGATGAGGTTTCACCATGTTTGTCAAGCTGGCCTCAAACTCCTGATCGCCAGGGATCTGTCCACCTCAGCCTCCCAAAGTGCTGGGATTACAGGTGTGGGCCACGGCGCCCGGCCTCACTGCCCCTTTATTATCAGTGCCCAACCCTGGTGGCTGATGGAGCCTCCTGGTGGGCAGGGCTAGAGGAGGAGGGCCTTTTGCATAGTGTGGACTGCGCGCTGTTGACTTGCCACTTTCCTTTTGTGTACACTGGAGCCTGTCTCCTCATCTCCCTGTGCTAAGCATCTGGACGGCTAGGCTGTGTGTGTGTGTGTGTGTGTGTGTGTGTGTCTGTGAGCGCATGCACATGTGTACATATGTAGGTGTGTGAGCATATTTGTGTGTGTGTGTGTGTGTGTGCATGTATGTGGGAGGGTATGAGGTGAGGAGTGGGGGATAGAGGTGTGAGAAGAGGGCCCAGAGAGAGCGCCAAGGTTTCTGGGCAGCTCCTGTGTTCTAGACTCTGCTGCCCAACATCTATACTATCTGGTTAATCCTCCCCATCCCACAGGTGGAGAAACAGGGTCTGAGAGCTGATGTGACCTGTGGGAGGCGGTCTAGTTGGGCCTGGGAGGCAGACCCTGGAGCATCCTTGTCCTGCTGAGCTCAAGAGGCAGACAGGACAGAGGCAGGAACAAAAGATCTTTGAAAGCAAAGACAGCCTGAGATCAGAACACTCCCTCCTTGGTCTCTCAGTTCAGACACGTTGAACTGCCCTACCATACCTTCTCCCAGCTGGTACCAGTTTCCAGAGCAGCTGCAGCAGTGGTGGAGGTGGGACTCAGGGTGAAGGCTCAAGGGTGTGGAAGGCAATGAGCTCTAATGGTGGCCTTTTGGCAGAGTTGAGCTGTAGTAAGGGCCTGAAGCCCCCCTGGGAAGTGCAAGGGCGGTACTGGAGGTCCCTGGGTGAACGACCTCCTTGAGGCGCGCCTCCCTCCTCTCCACGTTCTGACACTTTGTGTCCCTTTCTGCCTCTCCCAGCTTCTGTGTGGGAGACGAAGCGGCTCTAGCCTTATTTCTCTTTTTTTTTTTTTTTTGAGACGGAGTTTCGCTCTTGTTACCCAGGCTGGAGTGCAATGGCGCGATCTCGGCTCACTGCAACCTCCGCCTCCTGGGCTCAGGCAATTCTCCTGCCTCAGCCTCCTGAGTAGCTGGGATTACAGGCACGCGCCACCATGCCCAGCTAATGTTTTGTATTTTTAGTAGAGACGGGGTTTCACCATGTTGACCAGGATGGTCTCGATCTCTTGACCTCATGATCCACCCGCCTCGGCCTCCCAAAGTGCTGGGATTACAGGCTTGAGCCACCGCGCCCGGCCTCTAGCCTTATTTCTCAATGGCCTAGGGAGGAGTCACTGGAGGCCTGGGCTCTGCCCTTAGGGACTTGGTGAGGTTGTGGGGGGCAGAGGGAGGGCATCCTAGGACCTCTCCCAACAGGCAGGTGGGATGAGCTTCACCTGCCCAAGGGTGTGGGCCCTGCACCTGTGGGCTATCTCAGGCTCCTTTTGCTCTCCAAGGCCTTGTGGGCCTGAGGGGAAGGGGCCTCACTGGCCCAGCACTCCAGCGCATGAGGCTGGCCTGGCCCTCTACTTCCCCAGCAAACCTGAGTGGGGGAGGGGAGGGGTGCAGAGCTGCTAAAAATAGCAGCAGCAGCTCCAGCTATGAGTCTCCTTGAGGGGTCAGTGGTGCACGAGATTGGGGAGGAAGAGACTGGAGTGGGCTGCAGGGAGGGAGAGAGACTAGCCTGAGCTGGGGCCTGCTGTGCCTTATACCCAGGCCACAGTCCAAGGATGCAGGGACAGAGGACACAGACATGCAGGGACAAGTGGACACAGACACCCAGGGACAGGTGAACAAGCCAGGCAGAGAAGCATGTAGACATGGCTACCAGCATATCTGGGGCTTCCTCTCTCCCGAACCTCAGGAACACCAGATGGGCCCAGCTGCACCGCCCCCAGCCTCTCAGGCCTGTCCCTTGCCTCCACCTTGTTTTGACCTCCAAGGACCCTGAAGAGCTGCGTGTGTGGAGATCTTGAGTTGAGAGGGCTAAACCCTCCTCCCTTGTCTCTTTCAGTCTCCTGTGTGTGTGGCTCAGGGCATGGAAGGACCAAGGGTCACCAGAGGCAGCATCAGGAATGGATAGTGTTACAGCACAGACCAGAGTCAGGGCACCAACAAGTGGCTGTCACCTCAAGAGCATCACTCGACCTAAGCAACAGGCGTCTTTCTAGCCTGGCTGGCAGGCAGAGCATGGGAGAGAAGCGACTGGACCCAGTAGGGCAGGACTGGGGCTCTGCCAGGTGATGGGTGGGCAGTGGGGGAAGGAGGCCAGGGGAATCTGGGGATGTAAATGCATGGATGACCCCTCTTGTGCCTGCCTTGTTTGATCCCACCTTCACACATTTGCCTGGAGATGCCCCCTTTGCCAGGGACTCTTTGGTCCACAAAAGGTAACTCCATCTTTTACATTTCCTCTAACCAGCCAGAAAATAAGGCCTCATGACAGGAGGGGCCTGCCAGCTGCCGGACCAGATGTTTCAAATCACCAGCATATCTCTTTGCTAGAGGTAAACGATGTCTAAGACAATGTCCATCAGAGCAGCAAGCCAGGGTAAAGGCCTTAGAAGTACCCCAACCTTGGTCTCTCTGCGTTGCTAGTCTCACCTTCCTGGTTCAGACCTGAGCCAGCTGGAGCTCACCCCCACCCCTGCCTCAGCGGTCCAGCCCTGGACTCCTGGGTTGTACAATTCAGCCCCTCCAGAGATGCCTGACAAATCAGCCTCTCCTGGTGCTGGACAGCTTTGGCTGTTGGCAGACCCTCCTCTCAAGGGGTCTTGTGGTTTCTTCCCAGTCACCACCTGCCCATACTGATTTCCTTTGATCCTGATGCTGTTCCACAAAAGAGGTGGGGCAAGGACAGGCATCATGAATTCCCAAGGAAACTGAGGCATAGGGGTGTGACACAACTTGCCCAAGGTCACCCAGCCAGCAAAATCCAGCACTGGGTGTAAACCCTGCAGTCCTGACTCCCTGACCAGACTTCTTCCTCTTATGTTCTTCCTTTGGGACTCCCCCCTCCTCCTTGAGCACATCTTGGCTTCCCACACTGTCTGATTCCACCCTGCCCCCAACCCCAGGCTCTGCGACTCCTTAGGCACCTGCCGGCTTTTGGGACCCAGGCCAGACACTCAGCAGGTGGCTGCCTGGGGGACAAAGGAGTTGGGACTCAGCTGCTGAGCTGAGAGGGAAGGAGGGAAGGAAGGAGGGAGGGAGGGAGGGAGGGAGGGAGGGAGAAGCTATGGGGAGGGAGGAGGAATGGAGCTGGAAGTCAGGAGGAGCAGAGTCCGCTTTGGTGTTTTTAACAAGGAGCCAGCGAGCAAAGAGGGGTAAAACAGCATGCATATGAGCATGGGGGCATGCTCAGTGGTTTAGGCACTTTTCACAGTGCCCCCAAGTTCTGTCCTCCCAGACTCATGACCAACTAGAGAGAGGGGCTTGAGGGTAGAGAGAAGTTCCTGTTGGGAGGCGGGGGATGGAGAGACTGAGAGAGATGCCACAGTGTCAAGATTCTGGCTGGGCCCTGGGTACCCAGGGTTAGGGAGGGAGGGCATGGGAAGGAGGGCATGGTGAGGAGAGATTCTGCAGCACTTGCAATTTTGTGCTGCAGAATCCAAACAGTGGACTCCCCCTTCTCTCTCCACCACAAATTCATGATGTCTATCCCACCTCTTTTATGAAACAGCATCAGGATCAAAGGAAATCAGGGTGGTGTTGACTGGGAAGAAACCAGAAGCCCCCCTTGAAAGGAGGGTCCTCCAATAGCCAGAGCTGTCCAGTGGCAGGAGAGGCGCTGTACCTGCCCTGCAGGGGCACACCTGACCTGCCAGAGATGGGAAGGGTTGTGATGAAGAGCACCCATCATGGCTTGGCCCAGGGACCCCAGAGGTTTGCTGGGTCCTCACAGACCCAAAGGCAAACTCTTTTGCCACAAATGAGAAACTGAGGCCTTGAGCATTCCCTGGCTAGGAGTTTCTTTCCTTCTGGAGGTCAAAGTAATTGGATCATATAGGTGCTGTTTGTCATTTCATCTGTATCTCGTTCTATTAAAATCAGAGGGTTGCTGGTCTAGCTGGACAGTTAGTCACAACTGAGCTTATCAAAAAGTCAGCTTCCCTCCAAACTAAGTTCCTTAAGGGGAGGGATTATGTTGTATTCCTGCTGATCAAAGCACCTGGTAGGTGTTGAATAGAGGGTTGTTGAATGGAGAATAGATGGATGGATGGAGTATGGACAGGCTAAGTTCTGTTGGTGTTTGGGAGACAGAGAATCATCTGGGCTGGGTGATCAGGAGAAGAGGGGATGGGAGAATTGAAATAAGCAGAAAGACCCAGGATGGCATTCCGGATGTGAAAAAATGGCTGAGCAAAACTGTAGGGGATGAATGAAACAAGGCACGCGCAGGGTCTAGGAATCACCCTAGCATCCTCACGGCATCTCTCCACTGCCCCCTTCATCAGTCCTTGCCCTTTCATTCAGTCCCTGCTCATCTCCTGGCAGAGCCCCTTGTTCCAGATGGGCCCAGCCAGAACCTCGACCCCACCCTCTCCCTTCCTGCTGCCAGACTGCCTGCCAGCAAAGCTGCAGGCTCTGCAGCCTGAGACCCGGGACCGGATTGTTGCTGAGAATCGGCAGGTTTGTGGATTGTTGTTGGAGAAGCAGCAGGTTTGTTTGCTCTGGAGCCCGCGGAGAAATCTCAACAATCAATGGCCAACAACACCCTGCCTGCGGCTGCAGCATCGATCCTCCCCTCCCAGGTCTGGTGGTTTGGGCAGCAGGTAGGCAGGTAGAAGGAAACTGGGCAGGGTTCGGCCTTCCCACCTGGGGGCTGGGCCTCAGTAGAGGCTGAAGAGGAGAGGTCCAGAAGCCCAGGATGCCAGGACAGGAGTGACGGGTCCTCTCATTCACAAAGCACTCAAAGGGTTGAAGAGTAAGAGTCACTGCAAATCACTGATCTCTGGCCCAAGACGTCAGGGACCATAGGTCACATGATCCCCAGCTCCTTGCTCTTTCCTGGTCACCAAATATTGGAAAGGATGTTTTATTCCTTTGCCACTAAGGACTGAGAAGGACCTGTCATCACCAGAAATGTGCTAGAATAAAGTTAAGGGCTGTTTATGTCTTGGGTCTGTCTGACAACATGGGTTTGAATTTGATTAATAAAAGGCAGATATAATAACTTCTATCTCATAGAGATGGTAAGAGAACTAAATGAGCTAATGTATACAAAGCACTTTGTATAGTGCCTGGCACATAGTTGGTACCAAATAAATGTTTGCTATTATCATTGTTGCCATTACTATTATTTGGATAGTGATACTCTCCTGGGTTCCCATCTGCCTGTAGTGAAGCTCTGCCCTATGCCGGGAAAGTGGACACAGTGCTAGCTGAAGCCAGGTTTTGTGAAACGGGCAGGCACTTTGGAGTAGCCTTACTACTTACTGGCTGTGCAGCCTCAGGGTAAGTGACTTAAGCGCTTCAAAACTCAGTTTTTCCATGTGTAAAATGGGAACAACTAATCTCTTATTGTGAGTACTAAATAGAAAAGTCATGTGAAAGGCTTTGCCAGTGAAGGCTGGGCCCCTAGGGATTCTGGGCCACACCTCAATATATATGCCTATGGAATGAATGAACGATGGATAGATGGATGAGTAGATATACCTCAGGGCCTGCTCTTTTAGGAGCTGTGGACCTGAATTATTGTGGTTCTGGATGATTCTTAGACCTCTACCTCTCCATTAAAGGGCATGCGGGCTCAGAGCTGCTCCCAAAGATTCATGTTGGTCCCTGCCAGCCATGTGAGAATATCTGAAGCTGGGAGATGGATGAGGGGGCTTCAGATGACAGGATGAATGCATGTCTAGCCAGATGACATGGATTCATCCTTCCCTTACCTCTTAGTGCCAGCCAAGTTCATATGAGGTATCCCTCTCAGCCATTAGGGGTGATGGGTGAGTGCTTAGGGTGGTTGTTATGGGGGCGTCAGGAAGCCTGGGCTTTACCTCTGCTAATATCCACCTGTGCAATTCTCATTAATTTATTCAATATGTATTTAATGTCTGCCATGTACTAGGCTCTGTGCCACTGGGGACACAAGCAGTGGTGGCACTAAGGGGTGACTGACTGGGGAGAGGCTTTAGCCCATTTAAAATGGCCATCAGCACCCTACCCCTGAGCCACCTCAGGCTGACAGCGTGACAGCTTAATTTGTAAAAGGAAAAAACGAAGTAAAGGCTATAATTTACAGTTGGGATAATTGGCCAACTGTTAGGAAAGGAAAAAAAATCTAACATACAATCTATGTAAAAATAGCGTGCTTGCTACGCAAACTCAGCTTCAAGATTCTGTCCCAGCTGCCATAGGCCTGCCTCACCATTCTAACCAAGCAGCTGACCCTAAACTTCTCCCAAAGAGAAATTCTAGAGCTTCCCCAAGACATAGTGGGTTAACAAAGCAGACTTGGGATCATCTTTGCTGAGTTTTGTTTTGCTGCTGGAGCATCAAGTAACCGGGGACTTGTGACCCAGCAAAACGAAGACCTTGATGGGGGAAGCCAAGGGATGGTGGGAGCACAGAAGAGTCCTCTGACCCAGGCTAGAGGACAGGCCAGGCTCCCCTTAAATATGTACTGAAGAATTACAGAAAGTGCCAACTAAGCTAATACTTGAAGCCTGAGGTAGAGTGAGCCAGATTGGCCCAGGAGGGGAAAGGAATTTCAGGCAGAAGGGCTGACAAGAGCCCAGAAGTTATTGAGAACTTGGCTTATTTGGGGAACTGAAGCTGAAACTCCTTTGGCCTGGCTGGGTGGATCGGCTTCCTGGAATTCCTGATTCCTGTTGGAATTGGTCTTGGAGACCTCCTGTTGCCTGCTTCCCACCACCCAGCTGCAGACCAGTGCTGGCAGCATAGTCTCCTCCGGAAGCCTCTTCCATTATAGAACCTGGCTCCTCCTCCCTGAGAATAGGCCAGTAAGCTGGGGACCCAGAAATCTGAATGACTTGACAAGAAATTTGAGGCTCTCATGTGCTATCAGGCATGGCAACTTACATTGAAGGCTCCAGACAGCAGAGGCCCAGAGAGGTCAGGGGTATATGTAAGATCACGTGGGAGCTGGGCTCTTAACCACCTGGGCTGAGAATTTCCTTCACTAATGTACCCCCTGCCTAATAGGCCCTTTTCTGCACCTTCTTTCTTCTTTTTTTTTTTTTTGGTGGGTGTAGGGGTGGGGTTGGAGGAGTACCGAGCCCTGACAGCTCTGCCCAGGTGGAGGCATAGCATCCCTGAGCCGATCCCGCCCTGGCAGATGAGGCTTGATAGGGCTAGGATAGGTGGGGATAAGGAGTACAGGAAGCTAGAGGGCCTGGAATTGGATGGATGGAGGAGCTAAGGAAGCAGGCTTCTGATATGCCCCCATGTTTAGGCAGCTGTGGTAGTACTGGTGGGGAGTGGAAGCTCAGTTTCTAATTAAGCCCAGCCCTCCTGTCTCCTTGCTCTCCATTAGCACCCCACAGTGTCCCCAAGGCATTTTAAGCTGCCACCCTGCTGAGAGGCCGGGATGGCCGCCAGGGCCTGCCAAGCTTAGGCCTGTGAGGAGCAAAAAGCCAACTCAGACTTCTCCTGTCCATGGCAGTCTCTGGGTCCTCCAGGTTTCTCAGAAGCCAAGTGTAGGGGTGGAGGGGGGGCACTCCTACCTGCCATGTCAACCTCTAGGGTTCTGAACAGAATCTAGACTGTCTCCCATGGGGCCTTGTCCCCAGCACCACTTCCTTATCCCAAAGTGCCAGGCTGGGGACAAGGAGCAAGACCTAGTATCGGTTTCAGCAGCAGCCCCCAGACTCAGGGCTGTGCTGTTAGAATCCAGCACCTACCAAGGAGTCTGCAGGAAGCAGCAATTACCATTTTAGGTTAAGGCAGCCCTGGTTTGTTAACCCTTGCAGCACTGGGGGCTCCTGAAAGCTGAGTCGCCCTTCCTCTCTTTCCTCCTCCAGACCTTGCCTCCCAGATGTCATCCCTCAGTTCTTGGCAGAGTGAGGAACCCAGACTTGCCATCCCCAGGCCCCCTCTACCACCACATTCTCAAGTGGAACTCAGAGAGGTGGAGCATCAGGTCCAAGGTCACACAGCCTTGGAGGCAGCCTCCATTCCCAAGACCCAATATTAGCCCAGTCTCAGCGGCTTCCATCTTCATAATCTCCCTAGGCCACATTCACACATGCAGAGTTTAATTAACTTTATTGATATTCAGAAATTAGGGGAATGACTAAAGGTAATTGCTCATTAAAAATCATTAAACTGACACAGCAGGCTCGGCACACACAGCCCCTCCCACACCTCCTTTTTCCTCCACTGTGGCTGGATGGCCCAGGCACCTGGCTTGGGAAGATACCCTGCGGCCCAAGGCGCCCCTGACGCCTAAGGCCAATCATGCCTTGGAGGCTGCAGAAAGGAATAGGGGACTGAACCTGTGAGGTTGGGCCAGGCCCAGCATGATCTCACCCTACCTTTGCAGCCTTACATACCAGGCCTCCAGAGCATCTGGGCTGTGCCTGGCTGCATCCTGCAGCCTGCATCCCACCTATGAGCAAAGCTCTGAGAGCCTCACTGGAGAAGTGGCAGGGCTGAAAGACAGGGATACAACCTTCTGGCCTCCGAAAAGGCTCATAGCCCAAGGCCTTTGCTCCTTTTGGCTCGCCTTTGCACAGCTGAAGTGCCAGGAACTCCGGGATGGCCAAATGTGCTGCTCCCCAGGGAGATGACTCAATATCCCAAAGACCTCCAGCCCTGCCGAGGAGATAGGAGCCTCTGGCCACTCAGCTGTGACATCCCAGCCCTCTCACCCTCAAGCTTCGCACTTCGGAGCTGCTTCTTCACCTCCCTTGGGGAGTGAAAATAAAGCTCTTCCCCAATAGCCAGGCTCCTATCCCATATATCCCATGGCAGGTGCCCCCATGGGCACTAGAGATCCTGACAGTTGGGAAGAGACGTTGCCCAGGGATACAAAGACTTGAGGCCACAGAGTGAGCAGATTCCTCCTAACGCTCACACCCACATCCCCTCAGGGCTGTTCCAACTCCCGGCCACACCAGCCTTTCTCCTGGATGCCCGCAGTCTCAGTCTAGCCCTGCAGGGAGCTCTCTGGCTGAGGCTGCACCCACATACTAGTAGCCTCACACAGTCCTCACACCTGTTCACTGCTGAGCCCTCACCCAAGATTCGGACTACCTGGAGTGCAGATACACTGGGACTGGCTCCTCTAGGCATGCAGGGCCCAGATTACTCTCACATTCAGACCCACAGACTCACACACAAGGCCTTGACTACGTGCCAGGGGACAGACACAGGCTTGCACCCTAGGGGAGCTGTTCAGTGCCAGGACCCAGCCCTATGCAAGATAGGTTTGGAATTCCTAGGGACATCCTCAGGCAGCTGGGCAGGGATTCACACTTCTCCTCTCTGGCCTCTGTCCCTGGGGTGGGGCTTGCAGGACTCTTCCCTTCTCCCCGCAAGGTGAACACATGGTTTCAAGTTCCGGGCGCTGCCGGAGGACCCAGCGTGGCCAGCCAGGTGGTGGGGTGAGGACACTGGGCTGTGTGAAAGTGGAGCTAGAGGCTCAGTAGAAGGCTTCCCCTTCTCTGGGGTGGCAGTTTTCTTCCTGGATGAAGAAAACTGCCGTCCAGGGGCCCCGCCTGTCCGTGGCAGTGCTGCCCTGACCTCAGCCATGGCCTGGAAGGATCGAGGAGGGAGGTTAGAATCTCCCACCCTCACACTTCTCCACATCAGATGCTACAAACCATATGGCAAGGGACGGCAGGTCCCAATTCCAGGTGCGGTTCTGCCGACCCCACCAGCCGACTGGCTGTATTGGGAGAAGGACCTGGGTGCCAGTAGCTTCCATGAGAGTCTTGTTTGAGCCCAGACAAGACTCAGAAATCTTTCTTCTCTGAGGCATGGAACCCCTATCCTCTCCTCAACACTCCCTTGCCACCCACTCCATGACCAAGCTTCCCTCGACCTGAGACTGATGAAGTTGGGGACCAGACTCCTAGAGGGGGGGCAGGGATTCTCAGGGTGTGGGGGATCGGTCCTCCAGAGACGAATCTGCCACGGGGGTAGTGGGTGGACCGGGGCTGGGCAGAAAGGCAGGCCGGGAGGGAGGCAGAGCTCGGGGCAATGGTGTGTGTGTGTGTGTGTGCACGCGTGCGTGTGTGTGTGTACAAGGAAAGGACTTTGGGGAGGACAGAGTCTCTATCCCAGGACCTCCACTACTGCAGTCCGGGGCAGGGGCAGAGCCAGGAGCCGGACGCGAGGTCCAGGCCCTTGGAGTTTCTCTCTAGAATTGTGCTCTAGGTTCCGACTGGCGTGGCAGCGCCGAAGCATGGGGAGGTGAGCGAGGTCTCAACCCCGGGTCTGGTCGCCATCTGGCCCCGTCTCCCCGCAGTAAGAACACAAGAGGCCCCGGAATCGGCGGCAAAGTCGAGCGAAGTTTGGCAGGCGGCAGGGGAAACGGGACCGCGGGCCGCCAGCTGGACCGTCCCGACTCACTGCCCTGTGCCCCTCGACACGCGCCCCGGCGCCCTAAGAAGCCTAGAGTGTGGCGAGGTAGCGCGCGGGTGAGCGCGTGTGTGCGGGGAGTGGGTGGCGTGATGAATTGCAGCAGAGAAATCCCATTAGATCTGGGGAGATGATTAAAGGCTAGGTCTCGGCCGGGAGCGAATGGCGGGAGCCCCGGCAGCTTCCCGCCCGCGAAGCCCGCGCCCCGCCCGGCTTGGCCGGCGCCGGGGGCAGCGCAGCCGGCGGGGCTCGGTGCTTGGACTGGGCAACCAGATGAGCGAAGCTGGGTACCGGGTCTCCCTTCCCGCCCCTGGGGCCCCGCTCCCGCCTTCATCCAGCCACCGGACGCCGGGGTCCCTTACCGTGAGCCAGGAGCGCCAGCAGCGAGGGCAGGAGCAGCAGGGCTGCCGGGCGCATGATGCCAGTTGCGGCCGCGCCCCGGGCTGGGACCGCGGGCGGAGGGCGGGGGGCTTGGCGGGATTGGGGCGCGGGGGCAGAGCAGGGTCCGGCCAGGGAGAGGGAGCGGGGCCGCCGCCGCCGCCACCGCCGCCGCCGCCAGCGCCTGACAGAATCAGCACCACGGCCAGCGCCTGGCGTCGGCGCCGGGGACCGCCGCGCGGGGCTGGGGGCGGGGGCGCGGGAGGAGCGGCTTACCGTAAAGTCTCAAGCAAAGGCGCAGAGACCCAGGGGCAGGCTCCCGCGCCACTGCTAGCGCCCGAAAAGGACTGCCCTACTCATGTGGGCACACGACCTCTGCCCTTTTGCGCTGCCCACGCCCAGCCAAGCCTGCCACCCTCTCTCCGGTTAACAGCCTGCCGAGGAGGTGGGTTGTCTCTGAGTCTCCGTGAGAAAAAGCAACACCTTCCCCACCCCTCTCCACCCAATCCTGGTACCTGAGGGCGCCAAGGGTGACCTGGGAACACATCCGAGTGAGGCAGCCGGTGAGGCCCGCGTGCCCTTGTGGCAGCTTCGTCTTGGGCCGATAATGAAGATGGCTTTTGAGCGTACAAAGGACAATAAATTATTACTTCGCGCTCAATGAATGCCAGGGCTCCAGGCAGCTGCATCAGCAGCAAACTGTGCTCACAGAAAAGCTTAATTATCCTGATATTATAGTTAAAAGCCAGTGGCACTCGCGTCATGGGGAGACATTCTTCACTTGGCAGGAGGCAACCTGGGCCAAGCTGTGGGCAGCTGAAGGTAGTATCCTGGGTCTCCACATAGCCCTGGGTCTCCTGGACTCTGCCTTGCCCCCTCTGCAGGACCAGAGAAGCCACAATGACAGTCGATACAGACCCTTCATGCCTTCTCTGCCCAGGTTTCTGGAACTGGTGGAGAAAATGGGATAGGCATGAGAAAGGGTTCCCTAGAGCTGTTTTATTTTATTTTATTTTCTTATTGCTTTTAGAGACAGGGTCTCTGTTGCTCAGGCTGGAGTGTAGTGGCACAATTACATTAATAGCTCACTGAAACCTCAAACCCCTGGGCTCAAGAGATCCTCCCACTTCAGCCTCTTGTGTAGCGAGGACTACAGGCATGCACAACCATACCTGGCTAATTTTTAATTTTTTTTGTAGAGATAAGGTCTTGCTATGTTGCCCAAGCTGGTCTTGAACTCCTGGCCTCAAGTGATCCCCCTGCCTCAGCTTTCCAAACTGCTGGGATTACAGGCGTGCACCACTGTGCCATAGGACTGTTTTAGATAGAGACTTGAAGGAGACCCAGGGGAGTAGGCTGTACTATTAAAGGCATGGAAAAATAACCTTCCAGAGCCCTGAGGAGCCCCAGTGAGTCACAGGACAGCAAGGGGGCAGTCACAGCTCTACCATCCTGAGGCTGCGCTTTAGAGGCAGGGGCTCATGGATGGACTTACTTGGAGAACTTTAATGGGTACAATGGGACAGGACCCTATGGCTGATGTAATTATTCCCTGTACAGGAATAGGAGAGCTGAAGTCCTTATTGCCCCCTGGGAGAAGGGCAGTTTTGTGTTTAGTTTTTTTCATATGAACTTGGTTTCTCCCCAAAGCTTCCAGACTCCAATCATTGTCCAATGCCCTTCCTGACCTCATCCTGGAAGCAGGTGGTGAAGTTTCTCCTCAAGTTCCTTAGAGAATCTTTTGGTCCTCTTGACCAGAGTCTCCCAGCTCTGCTGGTTGGATTCTTTCCAGACACTCTTCTTGTGGGCTCTGGGGAGCTGTGACAACTGCTGCAAAGAATCCCAGGCAGCAAGCAGATGGCGTGTGGAATTAGGGAGATGCTGGGATTTCTGGACAGTTGTTTTGAGAAGCTGAGGAAAAAGAGGGCAGTAGCCGAAGGATGGCAGGAAGAAGGAGGAGTTGTTGAAAGAATCAGGGGTCAGGAGAGGAAGCCAGGAAAGAATGTGCAAGTGGGGGGCAGAAAGAGAGTTGCCAACAGGGGAAGGGAAGAGGCACAGAGGTAGAAGGTTGTGTGGCTGAGGGAAGTTTAGGGAAATGCTAGCAAATGTCATGAGATTTCTCCTTTCCTCCTTGAAAGTATTTCTGGTCCCTCATGGCTAGGCAGCTTGGGCAAGGGAGGTGAGTCATGACCTAGGGATGAACCTTGGATGCCAGGATGATTCATGGGAATTTGGAGGTTGGTGGCAGGCTTGTCTGACTCTCTTGGCAACAGGGCTCCTTGATGGGCTTGGCACTACGTACGTGAAGGAGGGTGAGATGAGCCATCCTGAAACTTGCCACATCACCTTCCCTGTGGCCTGAATTAACCTAGAAGGTTGAATGGAGACTATAAGTCCCAGAATACAGCACTGTACCCTGAACTCAGAAGATGGGCTTATATTGCATGATGGGCATGACAATGCACCTGGGCTGTCCCTCCCTCCTAAAGGCAATCAACATAGCCTCTATGCAGTGGGTTCCCAGGCAGGTTGAGGCAGAGCCTGGGCCAAACTGGGAAACAACAGAGCTTCTGTCAGGTGCCCTCTGTCATGCCCTCCAAAGGGCTTGTCCTAACCAGACCTTGATATTACCTACAAATTGAGAACAATAAAATGCCCAAGGGGACAATTAGCTGTATACAGGGCTGGCAGGCTTATAGTCTACTCAATTCACAGGCACATTTGAAAGGGGCATTCTGGCGGGATTTTCAAGGCTCCCCTCACTGCTCTCATTTCTACTGTTCTCTGCATCCCCCACCTGGCTTTTTGCTCCCAGAGAACCTGGGCTTCCTCTGTCTGTGTAATTCCTTGCTTCGTTGTCTGCTCTACTAGTTGTTGACTTTGCAAAGGCATGGATCATGTCTGTCTCTTCTACCCACAATCTAGCTCAGTGGCTGGCACATTGTAGATGTTCAATAAATATCTGTGGATAAGCGATAAGGATAAGGAGTGCCTAAAGCCCAAGGTTGGTCACTGGTGCCAAATGAGTGCTGTGAGATAATGAAGAAGAGGGCAATTGTTCCTTTTGGGGATGAGGCAAGGTCAGTGAAATCTTCACACAACGGATGAGTGAAACCAAGTTGACTATGATTTTTAAAGTTAATTAATTAATTGCCGGGCGCGGTGGCTCAAGCCTGTAATCCCAGCACTTTGGGAGGCCAAGGCGGGTGGATCACGAGGTCAAGAGATCGAGACCATCCTGGTCAACAAGGTGAAACCCCGTCTCCACTAAAAATACAAAAAATTAGCTGGGCATGGTGGCGCGTGCCTGTAATCCCAGCCACTCAGGAGGCTGAGGCAGGAGAATTGCCTGAACCCGGGAGGCGGAGGTTGCGGTGAGCCGAGATCGCGCCATTGCACTCCAGCCTGGGTAACATGAGTGAAACTCCGTCTCAAAAAAAAAAAAATTAATTAATTAATTTAAAAATTAATTAATTAATTAAATTTTGAGACAGGGTCTCACTCTGTTGCCCAGGCTGGAACGCAGTGGTGTGATCAGGGCTCACTGCAGCCTCAACCTCCTGGACTGAAGTGATCCTCCCATCTCAGCCTCCTGAATAACTGGGACTACAGGTGTGCACTATCATGCCTGGCTAATTTTTTAATATTTTGTAGAGACACGGTCTCCCTGTGTTGTCCAGGCTGGTCTCAAATTCCTAAGCTACCAAGTGATCCTCCCACTTGACCTCCCAAAGGGTTGGGATTACAGGCATGAGCCACTGTCCCTGGCCCAAATATGCTTTATGATTCAATGGAGCGGGAGAAGGAAGACAGTCAAAATGGGTGTGTGGGGGGGGTGTGGTTTATGCAGAGGCACAGTGGTGGAAAATGCAAGCTGCTCTGGGGTCAATGAGAAGACTGGTTCTGCTAGAGCAGAGTCCCTACTGGGAAGTAGGAGGAAGGGCTGGAGTAGGCTAGGGCCTGGCTGTGGGAGGTTTGGTGGTCACCTGAGCTGAAGGACATCCTTGGTGGCTACACTGAAGGGGTTATCCCATCACGAAGATATTTGCAGTGAAACAGAGCAGTCTGGCATCATTAATGTATGTTTTCAAGCACTATAGCAAGTGGTAGG
Organism: Cebus imitator; assembly: GCF_001604975.1. Lineage (NCBI taxonomy): Eukaryota > Metazoa > Chordata > Mammalia > Primates > Cebidae > Cebus > Cebus imitator. The sequence goes on from NW_016107455.1 coordinate 659,713, forward strand.
AACTGTGGGGTTCACTGCTGACTCAGAAGCCAGGGGGTGGGGTGTGTGTCTGAGCTACAGTGACTGAATTAGGATTGAGAGCCAGAGAGGGCGAAGAAGGGGCTCTTTAATCCCAGAGACCCCAGTCCCTGCCCAGACAACGCTAGACATACATACAGCCCCCCTCCCTGGAGAAGCCAGCTTCGTTTCCCCAGTTCCAAACAGGCCATCAATCTGTAGGATCACAGGCACATTGGTGACTTATTTTGAAGTCTCTGCTGAAATAACACTTGCTTTCTGCACAAGAGGAGGAGAAAATTACTCTCTTCCAAGACGGCTTTCAAACCAGAGATATATCTTTTGTGGAGCCAAAGGGGTTTTAGGGTTTCAGGGAAGCAAGGGCAGAGGCTGTCACCTCACTCCAGAGGCTCCCAGGGGCACAGAGCTGCTTACCTCAACCCACTTTGTGGAGCAGGCTTCCAGACCTTGCAGTGCCTAGAACAGTCAGGGCTGCCAGGGCTCCAGCCAGGCTCCCGGCATTATCCAAAGTCAACTCATTGGATTTAGGGGCAGGAGGAGGGCCCTGCTCTGATAAATGAAGAGTCCTGGCTCTGGGCATTTGCTGCTGCTCCAGGAGCTGGACCAGCTTGGCTAGAGGGAGACGCTGCAGAAAGTGGTTTGATGTGAACTACTTTCCATCACCAAACAGAAGCCTCCAGCCTGCCCACCACCCCCAGCCGAGGCCTTTGATCCTCCACAGCTCCATAAATGTTTAATGCCACCGGCTGGGCAGAAATGAGGCAGGTGCTGAAACAGGGAGACTGGGGATAGGACTTAAGATCTACAATGTTGGCGAGATTATTTTCACATAGGAGCTCTGGGATGGCTGAGAGGAGGCTTTCCCCCATCATATGGCAGGAGAAGTCCCAGGGTTCAATTTTGTGGCACTAATAAAGAAAACTCTTTGAAAACCACCAAGGGGCTGAAAATAAAATGAATAATCAATTGTAAAAGCTCAATCTCTGGTTTGATTGAAGGAGAAAGATGGAAAGTTAAATGACAATCAAATGCAAATACAGCTCAACAAACACCACAGCAATTACCAGGCGCAAGAACCACATGGTGCTTGCAGGCAGCGGGGGTTGGCAATCTGGAAGCCTGAGGCTGTGTAGAGGTGACAGGCGAGGGGCCATTTTAATGGACAGTTAAATAGATGCAAAAAACCCTGCATCTACTTTGCATACGCTGCTGATGAGTGGGGAGCTGGAATTCTGGCATCTAGAGGGAGGTTGTTCTACCTTCTGGGCTGCCTCTATATCATTTCAGGAGACCCCGAGTGCCTGCAGGGCGGGGCGGGGTGGGGGGTGGGGGACATGAAGCCAGAATGAGAGCTGGAGCAGATGATGGGGAGAGGGCTGCGGCAGCCTCATTGGATTCTTCACACCAGCTGGAGCTGAAGGTTCAGGACTTGAAGTTGAAAGAAGCCCGTGGGGTCCTCCACAAAGGACTCAAGCCGCTGCTCTTCCAGCAGCCTGGTAAGAGTGGTGTTCTCCTCTAGATTTGCATAATGCTTTGTATCTCATTTGAATACTATTAATTTGGTGTCAGACTAGGTTGGCATGGTGTAGGAAAGAGAACAGCTGGCCTTCTCCATCCCCTTTGTACCCCAGAGCTTATTCTAAGCATAGATTTCTGCAACTGGGGGACATGAGGTCTCCACTTCCACCATCCCCTTCATGTTCCCTGACACTTGGAGAGTCTCTTAGTGAAGCCAGCTCCTAAAAGCCAAGGCTGCCTGGCATTGTGGCCACCTGCAGGGTTATGCTGAAGGAAGAAGAAAGAGTCTCCCAAGGTCACTCTCCCCAGACCCAGACCCAGAGACACCATGGGAGGATGCTAGGAACCTTTGTCATCTAAGCAATCAAGGCAGCTTGACTTGGAAAGGGTCCAAAGATAATAACCAAGAGAGGGAGGGAACAAAGACAGGTGATGATCCCAGAGAAATATAGAGGTCTCCAGAAATAAAATTCTCTGAACTCAATATTTCTAGTGCTTAAACTTACATAAAATACATCTGTCCAGAGGCATTGGGTTTATGGTGCTGCTCTGGGGCTGGGAACCTGGTGGCAGGTTGATAGCCGTGTGATCAGAGAGTGGGTCACCAGGTGGGGTGAGATCCTGAGAAAAAGGGAGGAAGCCCTGGGTGCATCCTGTCGGCTGCCCCTAGGGGGTGGGCATCGGGAGGCTACAGTGAGATGCGGATGACCGATTTAATTGAAGTAGAAGGGAAGCGCATTCCGTGCAGAGGGAACAGCATGTGCATGGGTAGGCAGCACTAGGAGCTGGTTAGTGTGGCTGGCTGGCAGCTAACAAGAACTGTGGTGTGGGACGTAGTTAGCGAGCTGGGGTGTAGGAAAGCTTGGTGGCTTGTATGAAATCTCTAGGAGCCCCACCTGCCCATCCATCTGTCCATTTATTCATTCATCCTTCACCCTACTACCTCCCAATTCACTCATCTCCCACTCATTCATTGAGCACTGTGTGTATGCCACGACCTGAGCTAGCTACTGGGGAGGGAGAGCCTTCAAGGAGCACCCAGATCAGGGAGGGGAAACAACCCCAACACCCTGTAATATAGCATGTTTGTCTCTACAAGGTACTTAAACAAGGCTCTGGAAGCCCTAGAGGCCAAATCTCCCATGCTTCAAGCTTCCCAAGGCCAGGGTCCATCATTTCCTCCAGGGAATCTTCCATTCACACAGATCCTCCTGACATCTCATACTATTCCTCCTGCTACAAAAGCAGCCTGCTTCTTGTAGGCCCAGAGTGGTGGGAAGTTTTTCTGATGTACCTTCTCATTGACCCTTTATTTGGGCCTTAGAGGTATCAGTCTCAGGAGAACCCAGGGGAAGTGATATGAGAGCATGGGCAAGTCTCCCTTAGACATCAGTACCCAGCCTTAGATAGACTTCCAGCCACTTCCTTTTCTGGGCATGAAAATAGGACAGAAATCCCCATTGTCCCTCAATTCTAGCCATGCATTCCCTCCCCCACTCCTCCTTGAACTACTTGTCCTCTGCTTGTGACATCACAATGGTCTCTATGGCAACTGATTGTGAGGTCACTAGTCCTTAAAGCAACAGAATCTGTGGGTCCAAACAATGGCCTGCAAGGGAAAGGAAGAATGCAAAATGGAAGACTGGGATAGAGATTATCTCCTGGGAAGCGGGGAGCCACCCAAGGCCTATGGAGGATGAGGGCGCCACTTCTCAGGCTGTCTGCAGTAGGACCACATTTGGGGTTGGCAGGAGCAAGGCCTTCTAGAAAGGGAGACTGCTCATTAAGAAACTGAGGGAGGCCGGGCCTGATGGCTCATGCCTGTAATCCCAGCACTTTGAGAGGCTGAGGCTGGTGGATCGCCTGAGGTCAGGAGTTCGATACCAGCCTGGCCAACATGGTGAAACCCCGTCTCCACTAAAAATACAAAAATTAGCCAGGTGTTGTAGTGCACGCCTGTAGTCTCAGCTACTCAGGAGGCTGAGGCAGGAGAATTGCTTGAACCTGGGAGATGGAGGTTGCAGTGAGCTGAGATTGTGCCATGCACTCCAGCCTGGGTTAAAGAGTGAGGCTGCCTCAAAAAAAAAAAAAAAAGAAAGCTGAGGGTCATCCTGAGCATTTAATGGCTTCAGAGGCAGGCCTGAGTTCAAATCATCCCAGCCTAATGCTTGCCTTGGGCAAGTTTTGGAACTTCCATTCCTTTACCTATGCAAGGAAAATGATGTTACTTGCCTTTCAGAAAAGTATTCAGTGAGATAACCTGTAGGAAAGCTTGGCACATAGTAGGTGCTTGTTTCTATCTACTTGTACTTGTTTCTGTTTTTTTTTTCTATCCCCTCAGCCGTTAAGCCTCGGGTCTTGCGTATGATATGTACCTTATGAATGCTTACGATTATAGAGGCACTCTAAGTGCAGGATGAGGACTGGAGGGCAATGTTTAGAGCAGGGGAAGTCAGTGGACCTGGACCCAAATCCTCACTCTGCTACTTGCTAGCTGTAAGCCTTTGAGCAAATCACCTCTCTGTGCCTTGGCTTCCTTAGCTGTAAAATGGGAGATAGCAATACTGTTGTCTTTGTAGGGTTGATTAGGACTAAATGAGACCCTGCAAATAAACAGCAGAGCTTGGCACAAGTGAGGAACGCAGCACTTAAACTTGAGTGAGGCTGTTTCTGCACGCACTGCAGAGTTTCCGTTCACCGTCGGTTTTCAGGAAATGTGAGTTAATCTGTGGGGTGTCCAGAACTGGAAGGTGAGTGGCAGTCTCTCCAGGAAGCAGGTGACCCTTCACTTTCTGGATTCCCCCTAGTGCGACACCTATTAGTGTAGCCCAGCTCACACCAGTCACAGGAGCTGGGTGCTCCTTGAAGTCAGAGTGAGCCGTGTCTCACTCATCTACGAAGCCCAGACCAGGGCCTGACACATGGCACAGGCTCAGCAACAGTTAAGGTGAACTGAGTTAGAGGATGTCTTAACAGTACACTGGCTAACAAAGGGTGATTTGTTACCAGAAGTAGAACCCCTCTGTTGCTCTGTTCGAAGCACTTTACATTTTGATTCTCACAACAACCTGTGAGCTAGATATTATCCATTTTAATATGTGGAAACAGAGAGGCTAAGTAATTTGCCGAAAGTCACACAGCTAGTAAACAAGGACAGAGGTGGGATTTGAACCCAGGATACCTGGCTCTAGAACCTACGCTTTTAACTCCCGCATTACCCCCAGCCCCAGTCCATCCATTTTACTGTATCTGCCACCACGAATTTCCTACCTCAGCTCCCCGACTCGCCCCACTCTTCTCCTAGCTGAGCCTGGGCCCTATGCAGCTCGAAGAATGGAAATTCTCTCCCACCCGCCTCAGCCATCTGCCTCCCTCTTTGCTGAAATAAAGCCACCGCCACAGCCGAAGCCACCACCGGATCTCTTGCTTATTTCAAGTCCTCCTAAAGCTTGTTGAGTTCTTAACTTATTAAAGATAAGCACATGGAAATAGGGAGCAAATCTCTTTATTTATGACATAATCTCCAGCCCAGAAAAGCGGCAGGAACAGTGTTGCCTATATTAGGAAACCAATAGGAAAAAAATCAATTAGATCCGCCAGAGCGTTTTGCTATTAACTTTCTTCTGATGTTTCTCTTAAGGCTGGCCATGGGGGTCTCCACCTGCAGCCGAGATGGAGAAGAGGGTAGAGCTTTGTAGGAATAGAGGAAGGCATGTCACAAGGAAGGCAGGTGACCAGGCTTCCAGACAGACAGGGGAATCTCTTCATCATGGTCTCCTTCACTGCTTTCCAAATCTCGTTTAACCTCCATGTTTCTTGCTTCAATATCAGTTGGTTTTTTTTTTTTTTTTTTTTTTTGAGGTGGAGTCTCACTCTGTCACCCAGGCTGGGGTACGGTGGTGTTATCTATCTCGGCTCACTGCAACCTCCGCCTCTTGGGTTAAAGGTATTCTCCTGCCTCAGCCTCCCCAGTAGCTGGGACTATAGGTGTGCGCCACCATGCCTGGCTAATTTTTGTATTTTTAGTAAAAACTGGATTTTACCATGTTGGCCAGGCTGGTCTTGAACTCTTGACCTCAGGTGATCCACCTGCCTTGGCCTCCCAAAGTGCTGGGATTACAGGCATGAGTCACCGCGCCTGGCCTTCCGTTGTATTTAGGGGCAGGGGAATCATTTGGTTACTCTTGACTTCCTGTAGACTTGAACCCCAGGTTTGACCACATTTTTGCAAGACCCGTCAAGGGCAGGATCCATCTCTTTCTGGAAGAACAATATTCTGGAGGGGCTCTTCTTGCCTGATTTTTAGTAGGATCTTCTGCTGGATAATTATGCCTCAAACATCCCCATGCAGCCATCGAATGAGGTCTTCACCTCCATCTGCCTGCCTCCAGGAGCACTTTCTAAGCTAGCTCCAAGAGATAGGGCTCACCGTTATTCCTGAGAGCCTCTGGTGAGGGGGATGCCCTAGCTCCCATAGTAACCCCAGAATTCATCTCCTCAAAGGCAGGGGACCATGGCTTGTTCAATAGTTTTTCTTCAGTGTCAGGCATGTAGCAGGGCCTCAGTAAATAGTCACAGAATCAATAATTATTTTAAGAGCTCCATTGATGGAAGGCTTGCTCTGTGCCAAGGCTGAGAAGGGTGATTTGTTATCTGAAGTAGGACCCCTCTGTTGCTCCCTGAACCAGACGACAACCCAGAAGAATCTGCCAGTTTTGTCATTTTGTTTCTCCTCATCTTGCCATTTGGCCAGGAGCAGCAGTAGCAGCAGCTCCAAGAGGTAGGTATTATTATTATTATTAATTATTATTATATTATTTGAGTCAGTGTCTCACTCTGTTGCCCAGGCTGGAGTGTAGTGGCACAATCATGGCTCACTGTAGTCTCAACCTCCCCAGGCTCAGGTGATCCTCCTACCTTGGCTTCTCAAGCACCTCGGACTACAGGCATGCACCACCACTCCCAGCTGATACTTGTTTTTTTTTTTTTTTTTTTTTTTTTTTTTTTTTATTTTTTTTTTTTTTTTTTTTTTTTTTTTTTTTTGAGATGGAGTTTCGCTCTGTTGCCCAGGCTATGACTTGATTTCGGCTCACTGCAACCTCCGCCTGCCGGGTTCAAGCATTTCTCCTGCCTCAGCCTCCTGAGCAGCTGGGACTATAGCACTTGCCACTATGCCTGGCTAATTTTTTATATTTTTAGTAGAGATGGTGTTTCACCATGCTGGCCAGCCTGGTCTCGAACTCTTGACCTTGTGATCTGCCTGCCTCTGCCTCCCAAAGTGCTGGGATCACAGGCATGAGCCACTGTGCCCAGCCTGATATTTGTATATATTTTTTAGAGATGGGTTTTCACCATGTTGGCCAGGTAGAGGAGGAAGCTGAGTCAGGGAGGAGAAGTAACTTGTCCAGGCTAATAAGTGAATTAGATATTCTATGTCCACCTACTTTTGGTCATTAGGAAGTTCTTCTTGAGGTCTAACCTAAGCTTTTTCTGTTCCAGCAGCACTGATTCCTTCCTAGTCCCATGGAAGCACAGATCAGCTTCACTGCCCCTGCAAACTTCTCTCAGCTTAGGAGGGTCTACCCACTTTTTGCACATTGTTGACTTGAAATGAATATTAAACACCAAACCTCATGGAGGCCAGCCCTGCAGGGCAGGCAATGAACCAACCCTCCTCATGCCTGTTCATTATTATAATTAATATTGAGCCGAGGTTGGTGGCGACCTCGCCCTCGCCAGGTATTTGGGCTATTTTAGCAGCTTATTCAGATCAATGACAGACAGCTCCGAATAGATAAACTCCCTGCCATCCAGACGAATCAATTGCAACACTGCCGTCACAACAAGCCCAAGAAATCAATCTGATTTCAGGCGACGTGGTAACTCTGTGCTGGGCAAGCTGGCTTTAATTTCCGCGTGGCTGAGACCCAGCTTCCTCTGCTCACTGAAGCACCCTTCTTTCCCAGCTGATGCTGTATGCACACAGGTGCCCGGGGCCCTCAGAGGGCTCAGGCCAAGGAGGGCAGCCACATGGAGGACAGGGTTCCAGGAAGCTGTTTTACTTTGAGGAGGGCTCTTGAACCCCCAGACCCAGAAGGAGCTGACTCAGATCCACTGCTGGGATCCTTGTTTTGCTGGCTTCAGCTTCGATTTTCCGCTGCCCTTTGCAAAAAACCAAGCCTGGAGGCCTTTCTGGGCTGCCTCCCAAATCAGGGAGCTGCAGAGGTAGGCTGCCTATCTCAGGCACCAGGACAACTGCCCTTTTTGGTCTGGGAGATTGTGTTTGTCTGGCAGGGGAACAAAAAACTCATCGGGACAGATGTAGTCATGTATTGGGTGCTTACTTTATGTCCAGGCACCATGCTAAGTAGCTTATACACATCATTTTCTTAACCTTTGTAACAGTCCAAAGAGATCAGTAGCAACAATCCACATTTTGCAGGGAAGAAAAGCAAAGCTCAGACAAGTTAAGTAACTTGTCCTGAGTCACGCAGCTTGTAAGTGGTGGAGCCTGGATTTGAACCCATGTCTATTAGGCTTCTGTGCCTAAGCTTCAGCCACCATACTCTCCTAAAGATGACATTAGAGGTGCCCATTTTCTTCCCCTACCTGGATATTGCCTGGTTAAGTAATTCCTACTTTAGAGAGGAGGAAGCAGATTCTGACAGAAGCCAGTGCTTTTTCTCCAGGTGCCCGGGGAAGGGGAGCCTTTCTCATGAATTCTTACAATCAGCAATTGTTCCCTGAACTTGAATCTCAGTGCTTCAGGGACTGGGTAGAGGATGTTGAGGGATGAGAGGGTCAAGAGGCTGAGTTGACCTTCTTCCCACACCCCAGCTCTTTACCACCCCACTTCCACCCGCCCCACTAACAGATCAAGATAGTGAGGCGAGGGGCCAGGACAGGCAGCAGTGTCTTGGGAGATGCAGCTTTGAAGTCAGCAGATCTGGGTCCAAATTCTAGCCCAACTACAATTTATTTGTTGAATTTGCCTGGGCAAGTCTCTTAACCCCTTGGAACTTCCTTCATCCTGTCCACACGGTAGGGATAATATTACTCAAACCACAGGTTGTTAGGATTTAGAGGGAAAATTGCATGGAAAGTGCCTGGCATAGAGTGGGTCCTCAGTGGGCATTGGGTTCTTTCCCCCTTTCTTGTCTCCGCTCTTTCCGAAACCCCATTGCCTGGGGTGCCCAGTTCTGAATGGCAGAGGTCAAGGCACTTCAAATATGTTTTAGTTAAGAAACTCTTTTTTTAAATTTTTTAAAATTATTTATTATTATTATTATTTTTTAAAGATAGGGTTTCACCATGATGGCCAGGCTGGTCTTGAACTCCTGATCTCAGGTGATCCACCCACCTCGGCCTCCCAAAGTGCTAGGATTAAAGGCGTGAGCCACTGCGCCCGGCCCCCTCTTTTTTTTTTTTTTGAGTCAGAATCTCACTCTGTCATCCAGGCTGGAGTTCAGTGGCATGATCTCAGCTCACGGCAACCTCTGTCTCCTAGGGTCGATCAATTCTCTTGCCTCAGCCTCCCAAGTAGGTGGGATTACAGGCGTGCGGCACCACACCCGGGTCGTTTTTGTATATTTATTCATTTATTTATTTTTGAGATGGAGTTTCACTTTTGCTGCCCAGGCTGGAGTGCAATGCGTGATCTTGGCTCACTGCAACCTCCACCTCCCAGATTCAAGCGATTCTCCTGCTTCAGCCTCCCGAGTAGGTGAGACTACAGGTGTGCACCACCACACCCAGCTAATTTTGTATTTTTAGCAGAGACGGGGTTTCATCATGTTGGCCAGGCTAGCCTTGAACTCCTGACCTCAGATGATCCACCTGCCTTGGCCTCCCAAAGTGCTGGGATTACAGGCATGAGCCACCGCACCTGGCCCATTTTTGTATTTTTTGTAGAGATGGGGTTTCACCATGCTAGCCAGGCTGGTCTCGAACTCCTGACCTCATGATCTGCCTGCCTTGGCCTCCCAAAGTGCTGGGATTATAGATGTGAGCCACTGTGCCTGGCCAGCTAAGAAACTCTTTAATCAAAAGACACTTTATGAGGATGGCAAGGAACAAAATAGATCAAGGGGGAGTCGGTCAGATGGTGTTAGGGGCCGGGACTTCTCCTGGCTCGAACCCCTCTCTCACCCCAGCCCCAAGGCAGCCGCTCAAGTGCTTTCCTCAAGCCCTGGGCCAGTGCATAAAGAGCTGCGTCACTCAGGTGTCTTAGGTCACAGGCTTCTCAGGAGCTCAGAATTGATCACAGCTGGTGATTTCTGGCTCCAGCATGCTCTCTCAGTCACCAGCTACCTTGAACCTGTTCTGGATTCAGGGCATGACAATTTAGATGCCAAATGGGCAAAGCTGCTTCTGGCCTCAGGGAGGCCATATACAGCTGCTCCGGGTGGAAGGTGGGGTTGGGCGTCACAGCTGGGAGAGGCATAGATCGGGGGGGTTGTGTGGGGGGGGACAGATGACCCAGGATTGTGCTGGAGGTTTCTATCTGTCTTGGGCAGCAATGAACCTGCTGGCTCCCATGGGAAGTAGATGCCTGTTCACCGGGCTCAGCACTTAATCTCCCCAAGCCAGGTAGGGACCGTAGGAAGCGAAGTCCAACAGGGAGAGTGACACACCACATCATACAGCGAGCAAGTGACAGAAGTGAATTCAAACCCAGGTCTGTGGGCTCCAGACTGCTGGAGCTGCCCTTGACTCTCTCCTGTCTGTACAGTGGCTGTCCTCTACCTCCAACTCTCTGCAGAGAATTATCTGTCAGCCCTTTCACCCGCAAACACAGAACATGAAGAGAGAAACTTAAATTATAGGAGGAGAGACTGGGATTAGCTACTGGGAAGGACTTCCTGACTCATTAGCTTGTCTCTAGAAAAGGTTATTAGAGAAACAGTGTGCTCTCTCTCTGGAGGGATTTCAGACGGGGCTTCTGTTCAGCTTTCCACTTCCTGACAGCTACTGAGAGACAAGATGACCCCTGATGTGTATGGCTTTGTTTTTCCGTAACGTTTATTTTTTTTGAATAGGTAATACCTGTGCGTGGTTCAAATAATAAGGGCACAAAAGGTTGTTCACTGAACTCTCCCTCCAGCCCCGGTCTCCAGGTTCTCCTCCCCAGAAGCAAGCAATGTTGCCTGCTCCCTGTCTAGACATGTACAAGCAAACACCGACACATACTCTCTTTCCTGAGTCCTATTTTTAATACACAAGATGTAGCAACCCCTGCAAGCTCTTCTGTGCCTCGCTTTTGTCACCTGACAATATATCTTGGAGATTACTCCGAATCAGTACATAAAAGAGCTGCCTCACTCTTAGGTGTCTTTTTATGGTCACGGGCTTCTCAGGAGCTCAGAAGTAATCACATCTGGTTTGATTAGCTTCACATTTCCATTTACAACGTCCCCGCCCAGAGAGGGCAGGAAACCTCTCCAAGGTTACGCAGCAAGGACTAGGGACGCGCTCAGGGCTTCACCCCCTCCTCCCTCCTCCGTTCCCAGCTTCTGTCTCCCGCCACCTCGAGGCTGAGCGCCGCCCAGGCGACCAGTTGGGAGAGGGAGAGGTCTCTAATTGAAATGACCTTCGCGCTGGCCATTCGCGATCGGCACCTGGAGGGGCGCGCGGTGCGCAATGCGGGCGGGGCCGCGGGGCGCCCGGAGCTGGCGGCGCCCGAGTGCCCACGTGGGTGCAGGCGAGGCCGTGCTGATTCCCCGGGAACCCCCGCGCCGCGTGCTTCCCGGCAATGAGCTCCCAGGGCTCGAGGTGAGCTTCCCCGACTGCTCACACGGCAGCAGCGTGGCAACAAAGAACACGGGGACTTTTTTCTCCGTGCCTGACAGCTCATTAGAAGAATTAATTTACTCTAGCGTTTGCAGTTTAAAGGACATTATTTACTGGTTAATTGTTGTTATTACAAAATGTTAAATATCATTATTTATTTCCCAGGCCCTGACAGCTTTTCTGACAGGAATTTATTAGGTGAGTCTGCATCACCGGTGGGCATTCCTCTGCAGGGCAGCCTAAGGTGGGGAGTTTGCCCCTAGGCCTAGCTCTCTAGGCAGGGTGGGTACTCCGAGGGGCAGAACATGAGGGGTCCACTCCAGGACAAATGGTCATTGTCCCCTCCTCAACCCCCATTTCTGCCCCCCGTGTGCGTGGAGGGTAGGGCGGGGGGCTGGCAGACGGGGGACATGCCTGGCATAAAGCTGCAGTTTAGGCGTCAAGTTTGCAGTTACTGGAGGCCCAGCGGCCAGAATGAGGTCCAGACTTTGGGTCCTTCCCTTAAACAGTTACTTCCAAGAACGTTCCCCTCTCCAAAACGCACAGAATGAAGAGCTGGAAGGAAGCCAGGTGGTTTGCTGGTGCTGAGCACAAACCAGTGGCCTCCAGGCTGTAAATGGCCTATGGACTTGAGTTTGACCTATTCAACAGACTTCACATAAAAATCCATGTTGCAGGCTTCCCTTGAAAGATCGGAAAATCTTGCCACAAGACTTGACCCACAGTCTTGCATCAATTGGCGACGTTCAGCTGGCACAGAAGGGCAGCACTGTGCAAGGAGCATGCCTGCTCTCCAACAAAGGGAGGGTGCCACCTTCCCCTTTGGTTGCCCTCTCTTCATTAGTTTCCTGGCCTCTGTGGGCATGTGAGTTTTCAACCCCGATCTGCTCTAATGATCACATATAGATGAGGAAAGTGAGCCCAGAAAGGTTAAGTCTCTGACGGCCAGGACCACAGCTCCAGTCCGCTTTTCACCACACTGTGCTGCCCCATGAAGTTCTCTGCTCCCACCTCCTCTGGGTCTGGCTTGGAGTGAATTCAGACAGGGAGCGTGGGTCTCCAGCAGCTTCAGGGGCAGGAACGAGAGGCAGCGAGAGGCAGCCTAGTGAGAATTTATAAGGATCATGGCCTTATAAATAGCATGTACTTATTCATTCAGCAAACAGTTTCTGAGGATCTGCTACGTGACAAATTAAAATGATTAGGACCCAAATTGTGCTGTTGAGGAACTTGGTCTGGGGACATTGTTCATGAAACAAGTACACAATGACAATACAAGGGGGTGTCCGAGGAGTAGAGGCATAGGAAGATGTGATTGGTGGGACTGGGGGGAATTAATCTTTTATGCAGCATTTTCTAGGCTGGGTGGACAGCCTGCGTCCTCACACACAGACACACGGGCCTTATTTAATTCTCACAACATGGCAGATTGAAAATATCTGTCATCAGCTGATAAATAGCAGCTATACCAGGCCTCCTCAGACCTGCTGTCTAGATTCTTCCCCCAGGGTGGGCGCCTGCAAGCCACTCCAGCCCTAGGGACCTTCTGTTCTAGTGGGTGGCACCCTTGCCATACAGCCCATTGACTGGAACCCACATCTCACAACCAGACTGATTACCCTCATTTTACAAGCGAGGAAACTGAGGCACAGAGACAGGTGGCAGAAGCTGGGTGTTGATGGGTGAAATGGGCCCTGGGAAGGAGAGAGAATTGTCTGAGACCAACACCCAGCCCCGGGAAATGTGGGCCTTGCTGGCAGACTTCAAACAATGGCCCTTTAGACAAGGTCTTGGGTCCCATCCTTTCCTCCCCAGGAACCTGACAGCAGTGGGTAGCCTCAAGGAAAATGTGGAGAACCAAAGGGAGATGAAAAGTTCTTTGAAAAAGTATGAAAACAGGTTCAACTGAGCCATTACTGTTGCTATGCTGTATATTATTATAAAGTTATTTCTGGCTGGCAGCCTGGTTTATTTTAGACCCTACCTCATTTCTTCCAGGTTATAGGCCCTAATTCCTTGTCTGGTAACAGAAAGAGACCAGCACTATTGGAGTGAATCTTGAGCTGATTCAGAAACTGTACAGCTTGAGGAAATTTACAGATCCTCAGAATATCAGGGCTTGCTGTCCTTTGGAGGTCTTCACCACCCCCCTCATTTCATTTTATTGCCATATTAAAATTTTAAAAATTTAACTCATTTTTTGGAATAGGTGATACGTGCCCAAGGTGCAAAATTCAAAAGGCATAAAACAGTATAAGGTGAGCAGGCTCTCCCACTGCTCAGAGGCAGCCAGTGCCAGCAATTGCTTCTGTTTCACTGTATTCAAAAATAGCATTGTTTCTCTTTTCTGATCATGTAGAAAATACAGTAATTTCTGCAGAAGAAAGTAAAAAATCATATGCAATCCACTATTTGGAGTTGAACATTGAACATTGTCACATTTCAGGTGTTCACATTTCAGCGTAGACGCATGCATCTATAGTCACAAGCTTGCGTAACCTGGTTTTATTACTTGTTTACATTAAATATGATTCTTCAAAAATACAGATCGGAGAGGATAGAAACTAAACTGAAAACAGTAAGTACCTTGGGGGAAAATCATGAGGTTGGGTAAGGATTAAAGGGAAATTTTTTAGAATGAAAATATATTGATATATTACTTCCTCCTGCTATTCCTTTGGAATCTGATTTTAAATGACTGGCTCAGAAGGCTACTATTTAATCAATCCTTTATTATTGTGATTTTAAGATATTTGCAAGTCTTGCTATTATAGGTAAAGCTGAGATGGACATTTTTGTATTTTTTTGTAGGTTGAAGAAAAAGTAATTGCGGTTCTTGCCACTGAAAGTAATGGCAGACCTAGGCCGAGTGTGGTGGCTCATGCCTGTAATCCCAGCACTTTGGGAAGCTGAGGTGGGTGGATCACCTGAGGTCAGGAGTTCAAGACCAGCCTGACCAACATGGAGAAACGCTGTCTCTGGTAAAAATACAAAATTAGCCGGGCATAGTGGTACATGCCTGTAATCCCAGCTACTCAGGAGGCTGAGGCAGGAGAATCTCTTGAACCCAGGAAGTGGAGGTTGCGGTGAGCAAAGATCATGCATTGCACTCCAGACTGGGCAACAAGAGTGAAACTCCATCTCAAAAAA
>NW_016107455.1:674237-676473 GCF_001604975.1 Cebus imitator
AAGGAAGGAAGGAAGGAAGGAAGGAAAGAAAGAAAGAGAAAAAAATGACAAACCTAATATATCTTTGCATACTTATCTAGTATTTCCTTGGTGGGGGCTTTAAGAAATGGAACTGCTGGGTCAATGGTGATATATATTTTATGGCTTTTTGATCCATCATATCAGATTTCTTTCCCTCTGGGCTGTCCCAATCTCCTGTTCCATTGGCAGAGCCTGACCCTACTCCCACATCAGATTTGTTCAACATAGCACACACGTAAGGTCTGTGAGATAGTAAGGCAAACTCATGGGAGGCTGGGGAAACTTCTTCTTGGGCTAAAGAACCCTAGGATACTGGCAGCAGCCCAGAGGGGACCTCAGTGGCCAAAGGGAAAAGGAGGAGGGTCAAGGAATGGGTATAGAACCCCTAGGCAGGTGGGGCAGGGGCCTCCACCAGTCCAAATCACAAAGCCAAAGGTTGTACAGCAACAGCCCACGGCTGGCCCCAGATCCTTCCCGACAGGGTTCTAAACGCCAGAGAGAGTACAACCCAACCTTCTGCAGTGGCGCTGCAGAGCTAAAGGCACAGACGAGATGGCTCCTCTTGAAGTTCTTGTAGCCCATGAGAGTGACATGGCCTCAAGTTCATGTGGACATGGAGGACCTTCTAGGACTGGCTCCAACTCCTGCCTTCTCTAAGTGTCTCAGTCTTCTCTTTGATTCTAGGTGCCTTCCACTGCTCAACACTTGTGGGTGTCACCCGCAGCCTTTGCACTCTTAGATTCTCTGGCAAGTTGACCCGTCTCATTTGGAAAGCTTCAGAAGAAGCAGGGCAGACACAAGATGGACTTGTTGATTTAATTGAAAAGATGGCATTCCGAAAGCACCTCCTCCCCTCTGGAGCCCAGCATCTCCACAGTAGCTGAGGTTTCCTCTTGATGGGGCAAAAAAAGAAAGCCCAAGACTGCATCTCATTGGTGAGATGAATAATACATTTGAAGCATCTCACAAACTGTGTTTGATCCGCCTAAAGCTTCAACCGTTAACGTATTTCTTTTTATCCCCAGCAAGGGAGGGCTGGGAACTGTCAACATTTTCCTTTCTGCCTAATTTTCGCCTTCTCCATAAAGAGAAAAGCAGGGGCTGGGGGAGGGAAGGAGGCGAGGAAAGAGAAGGGTGAACAATGGAGTGAGCCACAGGACTGGCGGTGCTCCCAGGGCCTGGGAACCCCAGGGGTCATCAGGACACAGCAAGGGGCAGTTGGCTCCGGGGAGAGGGGCTGTGCTATGTGAGCTGAGACCTGTTTGCAGGGTTGTGTGCCCTTAAGAAGTCAGTCCCTTGGAGGGTCGGTCTCCTGTGTTTCTGGTGGGAAATCGGAGGTGGGAAATTGAGCCTTGCCAATTGCCAGGCATCAAAGATGCTTCCTTTATCTCATGGGAAGCAGAGAGTAATGGCAAACCTAGGCTGGGCGTGGTGGGCAGTGTTAAAAACTGCTCCAATGAGCTCAGGGGCAGCACTGTGCCCATGTTTCTACATACATGCTTCCAGCCACTCTGTGCCTCTCTGCTGGCTGACCTCAGTGCTAAGCATCCTATCCAAAGTCACGCTGAGGGTAAAAGTCAGTCTCCCTGGCCCAGAAGGTCATGTTCTTAAGTGCGGTGCCATTGTCCCCCTTCTCCATGACTTTGCCAACCGAGGCTCCTATTCTGGAATAGGGTGGTTAGGAGCACAGACTCTGGAGGAAGGTGGCTGTGTTCTGAATCCTCTCACCAAGCCTCACTTTCCTCGTGTGTAAATGGAGGTGTTAACAATAGTACCGACTCCATAGGATTGTGGTGAGATTAAATAAGTAAATATCCTCAGGTTCTCAGAGCAGTTCCTGGAGCATAGGACGCACTGTGTGTATTAGGTCGTTTGTATTTTTCCCACTCCAGCGAGCTGGTCTACGTGTGTATGAGCTCTTATTCCACAATCTGGTGGCAGCCACCCCCTCCCAGCTGGCCTTGAACCTATTTCATCTCGCCTCTTGAGACGACCCATCACTGTCTCAATCCTAGCCTCCTTCCTCCCCTGCCCAGCCTGGCGTGGGACCCCACCATCACACCCCACCACATACCCCTCATTCCTGGAAGCTTTCCTGGGATCCCCCCAGAGTACCGTTGATGCATATCAGATTTCATCAGGTCTTTTGCCTGAGTTCTTCTTTTTTCTAAAAAAAAAATGTATATATATATATATTAAACAAACCATTACACAC
>NW_016107455.1:676577-681069 GCF_001604975.1 Cebus imitator
GAGTCTTGCTTTGTTGCCAAGCTGGAGTGCAGTGGTGCAATCTTGGCTCACTGTAACCTCCACCTTCCGGGTTCAAATGATCACTGCCTCAGCCTCCTGAGTAGCTGGGATTACAGGCACGTACCACCGTGCCCGACTAATTATTTTTAGTAAAGACAGGGTTTCACTGTGTTGGCCAGGCTGGTCTCAAACTCTTGACCTGGTGATCTGACTGCCTTGGCCTCCCAGAGTGCTGGGATTACAGGTGTCAGCCACTGTGCCCAGCTGGTTTGTTTGCTTTTTAAGAGACAGGGGTCTTGCTGCATTGCTTAGGCTGGATTAGAACTCCTGGACTCAAGTGAATTTCCCACCTCAGCCCCTGAGGAGTTGGGACTATAGGTATGTGCCACCGTGCTCAGCTTAAAATTTTATTTTTTATTGACAAATAATAATTGTATATATATTTATGGGGTACATTGTGATGTTTTTATTTTATTTTTATTTATTTTAGAGACAGCGTTCCACTGCCACCCAGGCTGGAGTGCAGTGGTGCGATTATAGTTCCCAGCAGCCTCAAACTCCTAGCAGTCCTCCCACCTCAGCCTCCTGAGTAGCTGGGACCACAGGCATGCAGCACCGTGCCTGGCTAATTTTATTTTTTGTAGAGATGGGGTCTTGCTTTGTTGCTCAGACTAGTCTCAAACTCCTGGCCTCAAGCAATCCTCTCTTCTCAGCCTCCCAAAGTGCTGGGGTTATAGACATGAGCCACTGCGCCTGGCCTGATGTTTTTATATATGTTTACAATGTGAAATGATTAAGTCAGGCGAATGAACAAATCCATCACATGATCTCACTTATATGTGAAATCTGAAAAAGTTAAAGTCGTGGACGTAGAGAGCAGAATGATGGCTCCCACAGGCTCAGGGAGGGGGTGGATAGGGAAAGGGGAAACTGTTGATCAAAGGGTACAAAGCGCGTGGTTTCTAATAGGTCCTCTCATTCCCATGGACTTTGCTGATTTGGGTGGCTCTTTTATCTCCTGTAATAGCCAGTAAGGAAAATGCCCATTCCCTCGGTAACCAGCAGCACATTTTTGCAGGTAGGAGAGCACCAAGAGAGATGACGTTTCTGGGAGGGAAACGGAGCAGATAGTCCCCACTGGGGAAGGAACAAGGCACCAAGGAGCGAGAGGGAGGTTCCTAATAACTAGCAGTGCATCTCTATCCTGAGCCATTCGTTCCTATACTTCAGTTTCCCAGCCTCCTCCCTCCACCGGCTCCCTATGGGGAAGCTGCTCATT
Organism: Cebus imitator; assembly: GCF_001604975.1. NCBI lineage: Eukaryota > Metazoa > Chordata > Mammalia > Primates > Cebidae > Cebus > Cebus imitator. The sequence continues at coordinate 677,857 of NW_016107455.1, forward strand.
GTGTCCACCCTCAGTCCCCCAAGTTGCAGCTGTGAACTGGGACTTATGCACAGCAGCAAAGAGACACCTCAGAATTCCCAAGTGGAACAGGGGGAAGGACATGCCAAAGCAAGTGGTAACACTAGATTTTGGAGAGGACTTCCGTGTGGATGTTGAGAGGGTGGTCCTGGGGAAGGGGGACCTCTCTCTTCAGAGCAAGGAAGGCCTGGGGTCCCAGAAGCCTGGTCTGCGTGCCTGCCCAGGGCCCCAGAGCCCTTCTGTTCAGGCCTGGCATCCCACAGAGGTGGCATTCTGCTCAGGAGCTCAGGGCACAGACGGGGAGGCGGGCATTGCTGGGAATCGATTTGCAGGAGCAGCGGGGGCCTTCTCTTCCTCCTTACTTCCCTGGTCTTTGATCTCCTGTCCTCGCTCCATGGTCCATTTCTCCCCCTCCTTCCCTTGATTTCTTCCTCTTTCTCTTTCTTTAGCTGAATCATAGCTGCTCCCTAGAAGGCAAAGGCTGGGGGAGGCAGCTCCTTGTCCTCTTTCTTCCCTTAACTAGGTGGGTCCTCGCTGTCCAGATCTCAGCCTCCTATCCAAGTCATGAGGCAGGATTGGCCATGGGGAAAACACACACACACACACACACACACACACACACACACACACACACACATCCAAGGCAAGAGCTAAAATGGAGAAAAATGAAAGAAAAGGGGAAAGGCAAAGAGAGAAAGGGTTCAGCCATCAGAAAGACAGTGAAAGACAGAGATGAGGACAGTCAGAGACCACGAAAAAAGAGAATTCAGCAAATTAAAAATTTTACAACCATCCAGCAAGTCTGCAAAAATGATCTTCCCTGCGGTCTTTCATTTATCTCATTATCTGACTCCTAATGTGCTTTCTCTCCTTTCTTTTCTCACCACACTCGGTGCAAAATCTTATTAGATTTTTTTTTTTTTCTGGCAGGGGCTTCATATAGTCTTTTTCATTACATTTCCTAATAAAAGCAATCACTAGGACAGCACGGCTGGAGGATTAAAAAGCCACCTCAGCAGCCTCCTGGCCAGCAGAACCACGACTCTCGGGAGCCTTGTTCACATGGCCAGGGGAGTGGACCAGCCCCTTCGGGCCCCGGGTCAGGGAAACCCAGGCTGTGCTGTGGAATGTTCCAGGGCAGAGACAGGTTCATGATGTTATGGGAGAAGAACTGAAAGAGGGGTCCCTTCCTGGAGCTATTTTAGAGCAGGAGTGACAGATACCTGTAGTTAATCCAGCTGATCCCGGCTACTTTTTGTTCCTGAGGAAGGAATATTTTGGGTCTTTCTCTTTGGTCTTTGGCCCACTCCACCCCATAGCAAATTCTTATGAATAACATCAGTGATATATATGTCCCCCCACTGCCTTTTCTGAGATACAGTCTTTCATTCTGTCGCCCAGGCTGGAGTGCAGTGGTGCAATCTCAGCTCACTGCAGCCTTGACCACCCTGGCTCAAGTGATCCTCCTGCCTCAGCCTCCTGACTAGCTACAGGTGCCCACCAACACACCCAGCTAATTTTTCTATTTTAATTTTTTTGTAGAGATACTGTTTCGCTATGTTGCCCAGACTGGTCTTGAACTCCTGGGCTCAAGGGATCTACCTGCCTTGGCCTTCCAAAGTGCTAGGATTATAGCCATGAGCCACCGTCCCCAGCCAAATCTTTACCTTTTGAGTAGATTTTATTTTGTTATCTAGACTTTTTTTTTTAACTGTGTTATAATATACGTAATATTTGCAATTTACCATTTTAAGGGCACAGTCTGTGGCGTGGAGCACGTTCACACTGCTGTGCAGCCATCACTGCCCTCCGTCTCCAGGACTTCTTCATCTCCCAGACTGGAACTCTCTCCCCGTTAAACACTCACTCCCATCCCCCCATCGCCAGCCCTTGGTAACCAATGTTCTACTTTCTGTCTATGAATTTGTCTATTTTAGGTACCTCATATAAGGAGACTCGTAATATTTCTCCTTTTGTGTCTGGCCTGTTTCACTTAACATAGTGTACTCCAGGTTCACCCATGGTGTAGTATGTCATTTCTTTCTTCTGTAGAACGTCATTTCTTTCTTCTTCTTTTCTTTTCTTTCTTTCTTTCTTTTTTTTTTTTTTNTGTATCTGCATGGTCCATTGGCATCCTTTTACCTTTCATTTCTTTCCACTCTCCTCTAGGACCCCTTTGTGTGTGTGTGTGTTTTTTTTTAGACACTTTTGCTCTTGTCGCCCAGGCTGGAGTGCTGGTGTCTTATCTGGGTCCTCATGCTCCCCGTGGGCATCCAGGCTGGAGTGCTGGTGTCTGGGTCCCATCCTCACACTCCCCTCGGACAGCCAGGCTGGAGTGCTGGTGTCTTATCTGGGTCCTCATGCTCCCCGTGGGCATCCAGGCTGGAGTGCTGGTGTGATCACAGCTCACTGCAGCCTCGACCTCCTGGATGCCAGGGATCCTCCTGCCTCAGCCTCTGGAGTAGCTGGGACTACAGGCTACCGCACTTGACTAATTTTTGCATTTTTTGTAGAGATGAGATTTTGCCGTGTTTCCTAGGCTGGGTCACCTTTGTTTTTTTTTTTAAAGGCCAAATAATATTCCATTGTATGAATATGTCACATTTTATTTCACCCTTTTTAAAAACAGAAACATGTTCACATAAGGAAAGTGAAAAACAGAGAAAACCCACCCAGGTTCCCACCACATTAAGATAATGGTTCTCTCATTTCTCTTTTCGCTAGTAATGGTACCTCCATCCCACCCCTGAACAATCCTGTCCTCCCCAGCCTGCTCCAAACCTCCCAGAGAAAGCAGCTTGGCAGAGCATTTGGCATTTGGTAAGGGCTAAAAGTTACTGGGAAACAGGTCTGATAAATCAAGTTAAAGGAGAGGAAGGAAACCCCTATAAAGTAGCAAGACATTTTATTGCCTGGGTTATAAATTGGCCTGAAGGTATTTCACACATCAGCCTCCAGGATGACTTGGGCCACACATTGAGTACTACTGGATTAACTACTCAACTTCAGAAGCGGGGGACCTTTGAAGAGAACCACAGTCATCTGGAAATATGTGGTCTGGTATGTTTTAAAGTAAAGCTACAATAATCAAGTTGAAAACAACTTTTCAGCCGGGCGCGGTGGCTCAAGCCTGTAATCCCAGCACTTTGGGAGGCCGAGGCGGGTGGATCACGAGGTCAAGAGATCGAGACCATC
>NW_016107455.1:681444-685768 GCF_001604975.1 Cebus imitator
GTTGACCAGGATGGTCTCGATCTCTTGACCTCGTGATCCACCCGCCTCGGCCTCCCAAAGTGCTGGGATTACAGGCTTGAGCCACCGCGCCCGGCCCAGAAAACAACTTTTCAATGTCTTGTTGCTTTGAAACCCTTAGGCCACCCCTGCTTAACTGCTGCATCCCTCAGGTGCTTGGCCGGGGCTGCATGACTTGGTCCCAGTCAGCACTTCCTAAAGACCAGAGAGCACCACAGATGTAGGGGAGCTGCAAGGGAAGCCATTATTGCAGAAGAGAGCACATCGCTACCTGGAGTGCCACAAGCTGCTCCTAGCAGGGTCTACCCAGTCTCAGCCACTAGTTCCCTTAATAATGATAATACTTTGTATCTGCATGGTCCATTGGCATCCTTTTACCTTTCATTTCTTTCCACTCTCCTCTAGGACCCCTTTGTGTGTGTGTGTGTTTTTTTTTAGACATACTTTTGCTCTTGTCGCCCAGGCTGGAGTGCAATGGCATGATCTTGGCTCACTGCAACCTCCGCCTCTCAGGTTCAAGCAATTCTCCTGCCTCAACCATGGCCTCCCAGGTTCAAGTGATTCTCCTGCCTCCCGAGTAGCTGGTATTACAGGTGCTCGCCACCACACCTGGCTTTTTTTTTTTTTTTTTTGTATTTTTAGTAGAGACGAGATTTCACCATGTTGGCCAGGCTGGTTTCCAACTCCTGACCTCAAGTGATCTACCCACCTCAGCCTCCCAAAGTGCTAGGATTACAGGCATGAGCCATCATGCCCAACATCCTTTGTTCTAAGTCTCTGCCAGCCTCATCCCTGTCCCAGTCCCCAGAAGGTAGCAGATTCTGTTCAGGAGCACAGAAGCCCATAGGTCACAAAGACATCTCACCAAGCTGCTTTCCTTCCCTCATCTAGTGGCAGAGCCCCTGAAATGAAATGTGGATTTCACCACCTTTCTTCTCTCTGCATAAACAGAAGTATGTATTCTCTTCTTTTCCCCTTTTCTTTGAGACAGGGTCTCACTCTGTCTCCCAGAGAGGTTATTTATTTTCCACATGCCCTTAACAACAGGTTCTTTTTCTGATAGACTGACAGACACAGACAGACAGATGACCCCTTCCCCGCCTTCCACCGGTACCAGCCCTTTCTGGATCGCACCCTTTCTCTTCTTGAGAAGCTGCCTCCTCCCTTCCGTCAATGCTCCAGGGGGCTTTTATTTTTCTTTCATTCTTGGCTCTGTATCAAGGGGTGGGGGATACTTTATCTGAACCCTTGGTGAGCAACAGCGGCAACCGGCAGCTGCCAGGGCAGTGGGAACTTCATTTTCAGCACTGAGGTTTATAAATGTGGCACAGAGTACCAGTAGGGACTGGAATAAATCAAACAGCTTCTCCAGAGGTCCCTAGGGGCTGCTTTAGAATTTCTTCTCACTGGGGGTCATGCTTCTTCTCTTCCTTTGCAGGCATGGGTAGAGGTAGGGAATGTTATTATTTGCAACGTGGAATGAGACACATTCTTGCCCCATCTTCACAAAAGAACTGAGCAGGACCCAAGACCTGGGCTGCTGAGGAGTGTGAATATCAGCCTCACTCTGGGTGTGGAGAAAGAGTTGGGCTGAGCAGTCCTGGGTGGGGGTGGGAATTCGACTCTGTTGCTTTTTAGTGATCAGTTGCCTCATCGGCAAAATGGGAGTAAAAAAAAACCTGCGACAAGCTTACACGACCTGGCGAGTGGTTATGAAGGAGAATGATGAAAAACCTAGTTATCCAACACCCCATGGCATCCAGAGAGCTTTGAATGGGTTCTGGACAGATCTTCCCCAGCCCATTCCAGGAACCTCTGCTTTCTCTATCCCTTAAGAATTCTGGGCAAGGATCCCTGATGATCTGTTCCAAACACAACTGGAATCTTCCCAATGTCTTCTCTAAACCTTTCTTCCTCTGTCCTTCTAAACAGCAAGGAAATAAGTGTGGACAAGCCTGAGAGGTGAGAGACCGAGAGAGAGAGAAAGCTAGAGAAAGAATAAAGCTAAGATTCCACTTGGGAAAGGGGGCTGCCAAGGATGAGGCAGGAAGTGGGTGGCAGTTGGCTAATACCAGGCTACTGAGAGCTCTGCATGGGTCCTTTCAAGGCTCTGGATGAGAACCTCGCTTAGTGAGATGAGACCCAGCATAGGCCCAGCAATCCCACTTCCTTTACCTTCTCTAAATTTTCCAGATGCTGCACACAACGCTGCACCTGCTCCCTGGCCTTTCTGTGGATTTCACTCCCACCCAGGCTGTGGTTGGGAGCCAAGGTGCAGACAGGATGCTGACAATGCCCAGATCCCATCCCTGACTCCCACAGGACCGCAATGATCTGTACAGTATTTTCTCCTCAGTTGTTTCCTATATGTAGCAAGATTCCACCCAGCTTTCCTCCCCAGAGGCAACTAGTGTTGCCAGTTTCTTGCTATCCTTATAGAGAGAAAATTTATTTTCTATAAATATTTGTTCAACTCTTTATTTAAAGAGGTTAAGCACCGCACAAGGAACGATGAACAGAGGACCGTCCGTGCTTCTCTGTGGATCTGAGCAATTCAGTGGTGGTGCGCAATTGCCGCCCATTCATCAAAACAAAAGCTGTACAGTAAGCAGGACCTACTCTTTGTGGAAAGCAATTAACCTTGGGGGTCACAGCCTGTACCTGCACCTTACCAAAATATTCCTTCTTGTAAACAAATATAGTGATTCCCTAAAAAATATTCTAGACAGCAAGATGCTCTGCTAAGGTATTTCCAATTCATGATGATGCTTTAGGGTTCCATGTATACTGGCCCCTCAGCCAAAGCCTGGCTGGTCCACACCTAAATCTAGCTCTCAGGGTGACTATTAAGAGATTCACACTCTTGCTGCCCTTGGAGGGAGGTGGTCATCCTTGTTGACAGTTGCCACTGTCTTTTTTCACCCTGGCATCTAGGGAGGAAGGGGCAAAGGAAATGAGAGACCAGTACAAACGCAGAACATACTGCAGAGCTTAGATATTCTGGGAGTTAGTATTCTGATTGCAACCAAGTTCAGAAGCTCGACAATGGCAGGCTGAGTTATTTGGACCAATTATCTCAGTCAAGAGAATGAAAAATGCTAGATAAAATATCAACAACAGGCTAGGCACGGTGGCTCACGTCTGTAATCCCAGCACTCTGGGAGGCCAAGATGGGTGGATCATGAGGTCAGGAGATCGAGAACATCCTGACTAACACGGCGAAACCCTGTCTCCACTAAAAATACAAAAAAAATTAGCTGGGCATAGTGGTACATGCCTGTAGTCCCAGCTACTAGGGAGGCTAAGGCAGCAGAATCATTTGAACCCAGGAGGCTGAAGTTGCAGTGAGCCAAGATTGCACCACTGCACTACAGCCTGGGTGACAGAGCGAGACTCTGTCTCAACAAAAAATAAAAAATAAAGTCTTTTTTTTTTTTTGAGATGGAGTTTCACTCTTGTTGCCCAGGTTGGAGTGCAATGGCACCCTCTTGGCCCATTGCAACCTCCGCCTCCTGGGTTCAAGTGATTCTTCTGCCTCAGCCTCCCAAGTAGCTAGGATTACAGCTGTGCACCACCACGCCTGGCTAATTTTTTGTATTTTTAGTAGAGATGGGGTTTCGCCATGTTGGTCAGGCTGGTCTCAAAACTCCTGACCTCGTGATCTGCCTGCCTTGGCCTCCCAAAGGGCTGGGATTACAGGCGTGAGCCACTGCACCCGGCCTAATAAATAACATCTTAAAAGCCTTGAAGAGTTAATAAAATAGTGAGGAATCAACAGGCCAACATGGAAGAGAAAACCAGAGGCTGCATAGAAAACGCTTTTCCCTTAAAGAGCATCTGTCAATTCTTGCAAATCTGAACTTTCATTTTAATGGCTTGGTAGAGAAAGGGAGTTGGAAATCCAAGTCCAGTGCCTGCTCATCATGGAGACTATAGTAAAAGATTCTCCCCTCAATATGCTGAGATCCCCAAAGGGCTACACCATCAGGATAAGGGTAAACCAAAGTAAGCTAGCTCCATTCACATTGCCTGGGTGCTCCAGGGAACCTCAGGCTGGGAACTGGATTTAGATGGTTGTGTCCCTGATGCCTGGCAGAAGTAAACACAATCTGCTATAAAGGAAGCACTTTCATAAGAAAATAATTCCAATATATTTATTCAAGCACAGCTACCAGAACATTATAAAAGACAGCCAAGCCTATAAGAAAATAAGGCTCCATGAGTAAGAATCAAAGAAACGAGACAAAATAAAAAAGCTGTGAGGACTTCACATATTAAAATGATCATACATAGACTATAATAAAAC
>NW_016107455.1:686798-704061 GCF_001604975.1 Cebus imitator
ACAGTGAGAAAAAAGAGCAAGAAAGATGTGTCTGTCCTGCAGGCACCACGGCCCAGAGGTGGGCGAGACTGGCTTTGGGGCCAGTCTGGAGGCAACAAGCAGAAGGTGGGCACCGAAGAAAGGTTAGAAGTTGTCCAGAATTCTGCTTCTCTTCCCTCCTTTTTCTCAGGCTTCCCTCAGATTTTCCGCCTCCATGGCCTCCATGATTCTATGCCTCCACAGCTGGCAGGATAGTGTGGGAAAGACCCGAGTTTGCATATCTGTCTATGTACCCTAATAAACAGCAACATCAGCAGGTCTGGCTGCAGAGCTGGGAGGGGAAGACCATATCTACCCAGAAAGGAGACTACCAGAGGGCCAAATCCTGGAGTTAATCTTCCTGTATGCTGCTGCAGTTTGGTTGCCCTGTCACCTGTCAAGCCAACCCAGTTCATGTAAAAGCAGTTTACTTTTCCTGCTCCCAATCTCCACTCTTCCCCCAAATCCCCACTTCAGGGTATAGTGATATCCAGGCTATGAGGCACAGGAAAGACATGGGAGAGCATCTCTGTGGAGAAGGGAGGGGAGGCTGCCAACAGGGGCCACATACCTCATCACCAGCCCAGACACACCCTCACCTCCACAGAGGAACTGGGACCACTTCTCAACACTGTCATTTCTCATTTTTCCCACTGCCTGCTGAGCTTTAATGCGGCCTTCTCAAAAGCCTAGTGGTAAATATATACCCACTCTGATGTACATGTGTATGAAGATACCATTTAATGACTACCTGGGGATATTTTAGGGCACCACAGTCAGATGAGTGTGCAAATACTGACATGTTTTTGTGTAGGGTTGGCAGGGAAAGACCTGGAAAATAAGACTAAGGAGATTCTAGTGATGGGCTGGGCGCAGTGGCTCATGCCTGTAATCCCCAGCACTTTGGGAGGCCGAGGCAGGCAGATCACCTGAGGTCGGGAGTTCGAGACCAGCCTGACCAATATGGTGAAACTCCATCTCTAAAAATATATATATATATATATATATATATATATATATATATATATATAAATAAGTAAAATAATAATAAAAAGGAAGATTCCAGTGTTCATCTGCAGGCAAGTTTCCCCTGAAGACAGATGAAAGCCACTCCACCCTCCTTTTTGGTATATTTCCTTTTGTCCTAGTGAAGTCTGAGGGCACTCATTCGTGGGTTTATCCTGCCTGCCCCTAACTTCCAGGCTAAACCATGACTTCATATTTTCTCAGAGGTTTCGGTCTCAATTCCTAAGGCTTTTCTTATTTTCTGGAGTCTGCCTAGCAGCTGTACTCTTGTATCTTGAGGGAGAAACATTGACTTTAATATCTGTCATTTAACAAATAGAAACATAAAGGAAGTAAAAACCAGGATCTCTGGGTGTTCGACCCCCCCCACCTCCTGGTCTGAAGGTGGGTGCTGCCCTGGGCACTCACAAAGGGTACTGTCAGCCTTTGATAAACCTTGCCAGGCCAGAACAGGCATCTTGCCCTCCCTGAACACCCAATAGCAGACAGTTAGAGAGCTTTGTGAGTCAGAGAAACCCACAACCTATCAGCAAACAGGAAGGGATGCTTTCTTATTCCCAAATGTCTCCCACACACCATGGAATGCTATCCAGCCATCAGGGAGAAGGTGACCACTCGATATGACTGATGTGGATTGCCAAGATAAAGAAAATGAAAACACCAGGGCGTTCTATACCCTACTTTTGTGATGAATAAAAGAGAATATACTGTATATGTTTGTCTACCCATAGAACATCTCTGGAAGGACACAAGAGAAAATAACAACAGCGTTGCTTGCATCTGATGAGGAGAACTAAGCAGCTGAGGACAGGGCAGAAAAAGATGTCCTTTACACAGTGGTCTCTTTTGTACACTATGCTGTTGTTCTATGTGTATGTATTACCTACGAAAAAATGACAATTAAAAAAAGCCTTCTCCTTAAAGAGCTTGGGGGAAGGCAGACATGCAAACAATTACAATACAATATGCTCACTGTTATTGAGATGCGCAGGGTGGGCAGGGAGTACAGGAGAGAGGCTAAGTGGGCTTGGGGGTGTCGGGGAATTTGGAAGAATCACCCGGAATGCTGAAATCCTCTCTGGGCTCGGCATTGCCCAGGCATAAAGGACACAGTGAGAAGGGACCTAAAACAAAGCTGCAAGAGCAGGCAGAGGCCAGAGTGTGAACCACCTTGTGTGCCAAGCTAAAGAATTTAGATTTTACCCTAATAGGAAACAGGCAGCTATTAAAGAATTTTCAGCAGGGAGTGACCTGTTCAGGTTTGCTGTTTAGAAAGATGACTCTGGCAGGGATGCGGAGGATAGATTAAGAGGGGCAAGGATGGGGCAGGGAGAAGTGTTTTGAGGTTAATGCAATAATCAAGGTAAGAGATGGTGGACAGACAACCCTTGGGGCAAAGGGAGGGAGGATGGCGGAGAAGGGATTAAAACTGAGACCTGAACTGCGCTGGCAATATGTATGGAGACCATGCACAAAGCCTGCTCTGCCGCTGTCTGTTTTCTCACGCTGGCATCCCCTGCACGTTTGGATGCCCCAGATGCCCCAGCAGCTGGCAGGATGGGTCCAGAGCGCCCTTCCTGGTCTGCCTGCCTGCCTCCTTGCCCCAGGCTCCTTGGCAAAGCAGGGCACGGAAGAGAGAACAGAAGCGTTTCCCTCGCCATCCAACTCCTAGGTTTCTCATTTATTCCTCGCTCTCTCCGGATTCGGGTCCTCTCATTATTTCTGATCTGTACAGCTTGCCGCTTCCCTGGCTCGGCTCTCCCACCCCCGTCTGTAAAGTGTCAATCAAGCCATCAGATGAGCAGCTCAGCCTCATATCCTCAGCGTCTCTGCCCCAGGACACAAGAAGCGATTGCTGACACACACAAGCAGCAAGGTGTAAGGCTGCTGGCTCTCCCTTTAATAGTCTTCCGATCCAGAATGGGTGTTAAAATGGAATTTGAGTGGATAGCTTCTCTCTGCCTGCCCCTGTCAGGACATCCACAAGGACGGGCAACCCTGAGAGAAGGGGGAGCCTTCAGAAGTCGATTCACTTTTCATTTCAAGGTTGGGCCATGGCCAGTGTCTGCTTTCGGAGGAGCTGTTTGAAATTCTTAACGAGAAGCAGAATGCTTGAGTCCAGGAATCCAGGGCAGCCTTGTGAAGTAGGGATGGGGAAATGGAATTGTCATTTTATCTCTGAAGGGATATTGTATTAAACAAAGTGGGGGTGGGGTTGCGGGATACAGAGACGCTTTGTAGCTTCCCTGGAGGACTGAACAATAAGAAATATCGAGGGCAGCAGGAAGAACAGATTAGAACAAAGAGTGAACTTCCCCAGGCCCTGGAACCAGGGGCCGGGGAGATTTGAAGCATGTGCTTCCTCGGCGGCTTGCCCCTTCTTGTACAAATTGTGAATGGATGTGTGATTTTTATAGAATACAGCAACTAATGAGCATGAAGCTCAAGTATCCCACCAAGTTCTCTTTCGATCTTTGATCACACACACACAGAACACTTGGCTGCGATGTGTGTGCGTGTCTATTTGTGTTCTGCTTGTTTTTCTCAGGGTTATCTGATACACACATTTGTGCAGAGCAGAGTCCAGCTTGTCATTTGGAATAGCTACGTAGTATTCCATGGTGCCAGCGAGCCACAGCTTGCTCAGCCATTCCTTGTGGTTGGGTTATTTCCCATTTTTTTAAATATTGTAAAAGCACAGATATAAATATCTTCATGCCTTTGTCTCCTCTTGGGATATGGTTCCCCAGGCAGAATTTCTAGGTCAGAAGGTTTGAGCCGTTTTACCTGGATTGCTGTGTGTTGCCTCAGCCACCTCCAAGGAGATCTGAAGACCCAAATTGCCACCCTCCTCTACCTCTGTCCCCACAGCACTGACAACATAAGATGCTGTCATTTTTATTTAGTTTTGCCCATTTAATAGGCACATAATAGTACCTTGCAGTTATTTAATTCTCATTTCTTTCATTGCTAGTGAGACTGGGCACACTTCCATGTGAGGATTTATTGTCTGCTTTTCCTCATATGTAAACTGTTCATCTCCTCTGACATCTTATCAAGAGAAATCTGGGGGCTGATCTTATATATTTACATCAAGCCTTTACATACTCAGATAGAACATTTTTCTCGGTTATGTCAGCCACTTTTTACTCTTGGGAGCTGTCCAGTTGTGATGTGGATGCTAGCCTGTCCCAGGGGGGTGGGGGTGGGAGTGGCATGGAGTTGTGAGGATTTCTGGACTCTAGAAATATATATATATATTTCTCCCTCTATATATATATTTTTTTCTTTTTTTTTTTAAGAAGAAAAACAAGTCAGGCATGGTGGCTCATGCTTGTAACCCAGCACTTTTTTTCTTAGATAGAGTCTTGCTCTATTGCCCAGGTTGGAGTGCAGTGGTGCAATCTCGGTTCGCTGCAAACTCCACCTCCCGGGTTCAAGCAATTGTCTTGCCTCAGCCACCTGAGTAGCTGGGATTACAGGCCTATGCCACCATACCCAGCCAATTTTTGTATTTTTTAGTAGAGACAGGGTTTTGCCATGTTGGCCAGGCTAGTCTTGAACTGCTGGCCTCAAGTGATCCTTCTACCTCATTCTCCCAAGGTGTTGAGATTACAGGTGTGAGCCATCACCCCTGGGCATTCCCAGCACTTGGAGAGGCTTAGGTGAGCAGATTGCTTGAGCCCAGGAGTTTGAGACTAGCCTGGGCAGCATGGCAAAACCCCATCTCTACAAAAAATACAAAAACTAGCCGGGCGTGGTGGTGCACTCCTGTGGTCCCAGCTACTTAGAGACTGAGGTGGGAAGGTCACCCGAGCCCGGGAGTTTGAGGCTGCAGGCAGCTGTGATCACACCACTGCACTCCAGCCTGGGTGACACGTGAAACCATGTAACAACAACAACAAAAAAGATAAAACAAAGAAAAATCCAGTCCAATGGCACCTCCTCTCGGGGCTCCTGTTTTCCTAGGAACAGAAGGGCTGGGCTGAGAGGACAGCCAGCTGCCAAGACCAGTCTGGGGGATTACTTGTGGAATGAGAAGCGTTGCTGGGGGCCTTAGCGGGCCGCTGTGCGGAGGCTGGCAGCCCCCTGTAGTCATGTGCATTTCCTGGACCATTATTTTCTCCCACTCACTGTGGGAGAAGCAGCGAAAAATTGAAACCGAATCATCATTACAAGTTCTGGCTCATCCTCAGTAAAGCACAGTGGTTAAAGGAGCGGCTTCTGGAGCAGACAGACCTAGGGTCACATCTCAGTGTCTTTCTTTCTTTTCTTTTTTTTCATAGAGCTGGAATCTTGCTCCATTGCCCAGGCTAGAGTGCAATGGTGTGATCATAGCTCACTGCAGCCTCAAACTCCTGGGCTCAAGCGATCCTCCTGCCTCAGCCTCCCAAGTAAGACTACAGGAATGCACCATTTTTTGTGGAGATGCGGTCTTGCTATGTTGCCCAGACTGGTCTCAAACTTCTGGCCTCAAGTGATTCTCCTGTGCCTTAGCCTCTCAAAGTGTTGGGATTACAGTCGTGAACCACTGTGTTCAGCCTCAGTGTCTTTGTATACCAGGAATGTGGTTTTGGGTAAGATAGGACCTCTCTAAGCCTTCACGTCTTCAGCTGTTAAGCAGTATTTTGGTTATGGCTGGGAAGGTAAAAAAAACCTTCCCAAAATGTTGTGGCTGAAAACAACCACCATTTTATTCTGTTTCACGGTTTTGTGGATGAGGAATTCAGATGAAGCTTGATTGGGTGATTCTTCTGCACTATGCAGCATCAACTGGGTCACTTGGTAGTATTTAGCTGGTGCTAGGCTGGGCTGGAGGACATAAGATGGCTTCACTTTTCTTTGAGACAAGGTCTTGCCATGTTGCACAGGCTGATCTGGAACTCCTGGCCTCAAGCAATCCTTCCTGACTCAACCTCCCAAGCCAAGATGACTTCATTCTTTTTCTGAGACTGAGTTTCACTCTTGTTGCCCAGGCTGCAGTGCAATGGTGCGATATTGGCTCACTGCAACCTCCACCTCCTGGGTTCAAGCGATTCTCCTTCCTTAGCCTCCCGAGTAGCTGGAATTACAGGTGTGCACCACCATGCCCGGCTAATTTTTTGTATTTTTAGTAGAGATGGTTGGTCAGGCTGGTCTCGAACTCCCAACCTCAGGTGATCAGCCCATCTCGGCCTCCCAAAGTGCTCGGATTATAGATGTGAGCCACTGCGCCCGGCCGATTTCATTCTTACATTGGGTTCTCCACATAGTCCCAGGTCCTCTCCACGTGCACTCTCCCACAGGGTGCCTGCACTTCTAACATGGTAGCTGAGGGCTCAAAGAGTAAAGGTTCAAACATAAGAAGAGGAAGCTGCCAGTCTCTTTAGGGCGGGGCCAGAAAGTGTCATGGTATCACTTTTGCCATAGTTTATTGGTGAAGCCGTCACGGAGTCTATGATGGGAGGAGTGATAAAGAATTTGACGCCATCCTTAATGTGTCAAAAGTGGGGATAAAAATACTCCTAAACCAGGTGCGGTGTCTCATGCCTGTAATCTCAGCATTTTGGGAGGCCGAGGTGGGAGGATTAGATGAGTAGAGGAGTTCAAGTCCAGCCTGGACACACAGTGATCCCTTGTCTCTACAGAAAATAAACAAAATTGGCCGCTCATAGTGGCGTGTGCTTGTAGTTCAGCTACTCAGGGGGCTGAGGTGGGAGGATCCCTTGAGCCCAGGAAGTGGCAGATACAGTGAGCAGAGATCGTGTCACTGCACTCCTAGCCTGCGTGACAGTGAGATCCTGGAGATCCTGTCTCAAAACAAAACAAAACAAAACACAATACAAAAACTCCTAGGGCTAGGAGGAGTAAATGAGATATCGCATGCAGAGGCAGATTTACCATGAAAAAAATGAAACTTCAACCATGGGGCTCCTTAACTGAACAGTTTCTTCCACATCCGGGCATCTAATTTTGTATTAATAATTCTCCTTTTTCCTTTTGCTCAAAGAGGCCCCTCCAACTGTGTAAGAATCAGGCCCTACCCAACTTGGCTTTGTCCTGAATGCCAGTATTAGTACTTACTAGGCGCACTGCCTGGCACAGAGAGATGCTCAACACGGGGCCCCTCCAGGCACTGGGCTGGCGCCTGGTCCCCTCTCTGTGCCTGAGGAGAGGGCTCCTCCTCTCACTCTGTCCTTTCCATCTTTTCAGGATCATTTCTTCTCCTTTCTTCAAAATGAAAGTAAAACATGCTGGGAATAATTTCATAATCACAAAACTGCCCTCCCAATTGGCCTCTGCTTCTACTCCCTGACCTCACCACCCACCAGGGAGGTGGGCCTTTCCCTGGGCATCATGCCAAGTTCTTAGCCGGGCCCTCTAGGATCTCTAAAGGAAATCAGGCTGAAGAGGGGAAACCAGCAGGGGGAGGCAGCATTCCCGGTGCCCAGTATGGTCTAGGAGGCATTGAAATTCCAGGGCCGATGTCCTGAGACAAAGATCATAATGAGACAGGAAGGTGGCAAAGGAAGGAGCCATTTGCATGACAATAATTGAGCCAAGAATAGAAAGCCACAGGGATACAAGGGTGAGGCTGGCAGCTGAGCTGGGCTAAACCTCACAAATCAGACTACCCAGCTCTGCTCTGCAGGAGAAGGGAGGCTGAGCCCTGGGCCAGGCTTGGCAGGGCGGGAATGGGGAGGACACGGCCCCAGGGCATTGTGGGAACACTGGCCAGGCTGGACTTTGCTTTTATCCTCGTCCTTCAGCCGGGAGGTTGCCTTTGCTTGCCTTTGCCTTTGAGGCTCTGTGGCTGTGGCGTGAGTGGGCATCATGGCAGCTCAGAAAGATCTCTATGACGCCATTGTGATTGGGGCAGGCATCCAGGGCTGCTTCACTGCATACCACCTGGCCAAACACAGGAAGAGGGTCCTGCTGCTGGAGCAGGTACTGTGTCCCTTCTGCACCCCTGACCTTAAGGACTGTCCTACCCACCTTCCCTGTAGAGGGGTTTCCAGAGCCAGCAGGCTGCAGGGCAAGGCCAAAGGGCCTGAATCATCAAAAATTCTGTGTAATTTGCATCTTAGCTGCCCAGTGTGTTTCATGACAATTCAAAGAAATTTCACATCCCTCACACCCTCATCTAGGCATATTTTCTCTTCCTCCTGCCTCCTAGTTCTTGCCCTTGACCAAGCGTCCCAGGCCCTGTTCTTTTCGTTCTCGCTATGCTGTCTCTTCTGTGCCCAAAGGGTTGATCCGACCCAGAAAAATAATTGGTTCTGGGTAAACTAAAGTAAAGGTAATTTTGCCTAGAGGCAAAGGTTGATTTATCAGCCTAAGAGGTAGGATTCTGCCCTGCATATTCCTGGCCTAGAAGCTTCTGTTTTTTTCTGCCACCTCCAGATAATAGCAGCCTCCTCGTTTGATACATGATCAGTGAGACCGAGGTCTTGTTTTTCGCACTACGCAGTGCAGTCTGCAGTGACCGCTGCATGTGTGGGTGGGCGCTGTGTCTGCAGGGTCCTTCGAGGACAGGGCCGCCCAGCTGTCAGCAGAGCGTCCCACAGCACTGGGCTCTCCCGTCCATTCTGCCTGCAGCTACCCAGGCTGGCTATGGTTTGCTCTTCTTGGTAATGAGCCAGAGTAGTTAGAAACCTTTTTCATTTCTCTATCAGTTTTCTCAAAGCCCAAGGGATTCCTGGTTCATCATCTCAGGAAACTCATTGTTGCTGAGTGATCTGTAGCCACAGAGAAATAAAGTCACCATCAATTCCCTTGTTCGTAAAATGAAGGGGTGAGACTAGCATGATCTGGAAGGTTTTTTCTAATTTTGCTTCCTTATGAATTGAAGTGAGGTGAGATTGCAGCAGGATGGTTGAAGACTAGCTAACAAAGAAACTTCCGGATGTGAACAATGTTAGCAAAAAGGAAGCCCAAGTTAGGGCTATTGAACAACTTCTATTTTGATTGTCAAGTCGGTAAATTGGTCATAAAGAGAGAATTTGGAAAGATTGTATGGATTTTTTTTTTTTTTTTTTTGAGACAGGATCTCACTCTATGGCCAGGCTGGGTGCAGTTGTGCAATCATAGTTCACTGCAGCCTCAAACTCCTGGGCTCAGTCAGTCCTCCTACCTCAGCCTCCCAAGCCACTGGGATTAAAAATGCCACCACACCTGGCTAGTTTTTAAATTTTTGAGGAGACGGGATCTTGCTATATTGCCCAAGCTGGTCTCGAATTCCCAGGCTCAAATGATCTTCCTATGCGTAATCCTTCCCCGGATTGTGTGGAAATATTTGAAGGATAAATGACTCCTGGTTGACAGCACACGTTGGGTGTGAGGGTGATGGCTTCCTTCATCTCTCTTGTTTTCCACTTCCAGTTCTTTCTACCACATTCCCGAGGAAGCTCCCATGGACAAAGCCGGATAATCCGAAAGGCATACCTGCAAGACTTTTACACCAGGATGATGCATGAGTGCTATCAGATATGGGCCCAACTGGAGCAAGAGGCTGGAACCCAACTGCACAGGTGGGCTGCGGGAGGAATCCTTGAATCATGGGGCTCCGCACCTGCAGGTGCTTGTAGTGTGTGAAGGGGCAGTACCATGGAACATTGGGAATGCAATGGGAGGGACACAAGGGCTCAGGAAGTACCAGACGCATGGGAGAGTTCTGCTGTCATGATGGTCACCCCACAGGTCCAGCTGACTCTGGCCAGGCTGTGAGTTGCAGGACTGGGTTCAGGCCACGTGTCCAAGGCTAGCAGAAGCAGTACTGGGAAGCCTGCTGGCAAGGCACCATGTGGCAGATGCCCTGAGTGGGGTGGAAATCTGCTGCAGTGTGTACTACAGGTGCAGGGAGTGAGCATGCACCTCTTTCTTGGCTGCCTTCATGGCTCTCTCCAAACCTTGACCTTTCACATACTCGTGGGAAAGAAAGTCAATACTCTGCGACGCAGTGGGAACTTTAACCACCCCGCCTTCCCTCCCACCTCCTCTGTGACTCTTCACTGAACTTCCAACAAACTCTGGCTTTACTGCCACCTGGCTCTACCCTATAGGGTGGCAGTCTTTTTAATGGCCAGGAACCAAGAGGTTTCTGTTCTGTTGCAAAAACAACATTAACTTAAGAACAAAGTGAAATCCATTATGCAAATACAGCCGGGGCAGCTAATTATAGATTTATTCAGAGGCGGCTAATGCACCCAGCACCCAAATAAAGGAGCATGTCTTGCTGGGGGGTGGCCTGGCAGAGGGACCCTTCTCTGTCAGATGTCTGTGAATTAGGGCCGGGCGCGGTGGCTCAAGCCTGTAATCCCAGCACTTTGGGAGGCCGAGGCGGGTGGATCACGAGGTCAAGAGATCGAGACCATCCTGATCAACATGGTGAAACCCCGTCTCTACTAAAACTACAAAAAATTAGCTGGGCATGGTGGCCCGTGCCTGTAATCCCAGCTACTCAGGAGGCTGAGGCAGGAGAATTGCCTGAACCCAGGAGGCGGAGCTTGCGGTGAGCCGAGATCGCGCCACTGCACTCCAGCCTGGGTAACAAGAGCGAAACTCCGTCTCAAAAAAAAAAAAAAAAAAGATGTCTGTGAATTCTGCTGAGCATCTTTTGTTAAAAGCATCGCCTTGAGCCTTGGAGGGCACTCTTCTTCCCAGCACACAATAAGACAACTAAGAGATGTTGGAGTGTCTGGAATCTCTGAGGGAGAAGAATCTGGAGTGAGACAGGCTTAGGTGTGACTTTGTGTTCCACTCCTCACCAGCTATGTGATCTTGGAAGTTTCTTGACTTCTCTGTGCCTCAGTTTTTCTCATAGGGCTCTGTGAGGATTAAATGAGACTTTTGTGAAATACTTGGCCCAGAGTCTAGCACCTTTCTATAAGGGGCAGTCCTTTCCATCCATTCTGGGTCAGCTGCATCCTGTTCCATTGAGCGATGGGGGAAGAAAGGCAGGAGACAGATGAATGCAATCGCCACAGACACCAAGGGGAGTGGTGGCAGGAAAGAGGGAGAGGGACCCTTGGGTAGGACAGTCTCAGAAGCACACAGTCCTCCTCTTTGGCAGGAGGACAGGAATTTGGAAGGGCTTTGGAACTGGGCCTGGCTCTAAATCTCAGCTCTGACACATTCAGCTGTGTGGTTTGGAATGCGCTGTTGAACCTCTGGTGAGACACAGATTTTTCATCTGTGAAGTGGGGATACTAATACCTGTGTCGTGGTGCTGGTGTGAGGTAATGGGCTTAGAACAGCACCTGGAAAACCATCTTCCTCCTCCTCTTCACCACAATATTTAGTGTTTACAGTAAGAAACTACACTGGGCGCGGTGGCTTACGCCTATAATCCCAGCACTTTGGGAAACTGAGGCAGGTGGGTTACCTGAGGTCAGGGGTTCAAAACCAGACTGGCCAAAATGGTGAAACCCCTACTAAAAATACAAAAATTAACCAGGCATGGTGTCAGACACCTGTAATCCCGCTATTAGGGAGGCTGAGGCAGAAGAATCACTTGAACCCAGGAGGTAGAGGTTGCAGTGAGCCGAGATTGTGTCACCGTACTCCAGCCTGGGTGACAGAGTGAGACTCTGTCTCAAAAAAAGAGAAAAAGAAAAGAAACTAGGATCTGTTCTAAGTATCTGATACCTATAACTCATTCCGTTCTCCCCACAACCTCATGAGAGGATTGCTGGCAGACACTTAGCGTCTTATCCCATTAATGCAAATCACAGAGTTATGATACTCTTAAGTTTAGAATAGAGGTTGGCCAGCTTTTTCTGTAAATGGCCACCTAGTAAGTATCTTAGGCTTTGCAGGCCATGTGGTCTCTGTTACAATTATCCAGCTCTGCCACTGCAGCGTGAAAGCAAGATGTAAATAAGTGAGCCTGGATGTATTCTAATAAAACTTTATTTATAGACACTGAAATTTGAACTTCATATAATTTTCAGGTGTCACTCTACATTATTCTTCTTTGGATTAAAAAAAGTCAACAATTTAAAATTTTAAAAACCATCTCGACTGATGGACCAGATAAAAACAGGCAGAAGGCCAGATTTGGTCCCCGAGTGGCAGCTTGCTGGCCCTGGGCCTGGCAGATACTTCAAACTGGTTAACTTGTCCACTTCTGTCTCCAAATAAGTTCATGCCTAAATCATCCCAGGTCAAAAGACTGCTACCGTGCATTTAAAGACAGGGAAATATCACAGCACCTCTTAAAAGACCATTTCGATGTCTCACATCCCCAGTTATGAAAAATGAAAGGTAATGTGAATATGCTTTAAAAACCTCTAAAGTGTTATAGAGTGCTAAGTATTCTTACCATTGTTGTTATTATTCTATTATTAAAAGTCCTTTCTTATGGCTAGGCTAATGTTCTCAGGAACACCAATTTGTTTGGTTCTTTTACTTAGCAGAGGCATAGAACAGATATTTCCCAGTCTCAGAATGGTATCTAAATACAGCTCTACTACCTTTGGGCTAAAAGCCATTTTAATTCCTTTAGCTTTTACTGATTCTGGTTTCCTAAATGATTCATCATCGGTGTGGTTCTTATGTCTCCCCAGGTTCTTCTAGAAGAACCAGCACAATACCATAATACTACTGATAGATATGAGCATACTTAATGCTATTTGATGATGATTAAACAACCAAACAAAAAAACCTTTAGGAGTTGGCAGTTCAGGTGGCTGTCCAGTGCTTTTCATTCTGTTCAGCTGCTTCCTATGACAGCGGCATACTAAACATGGGTGGGTTTGGTACATTTGCATATATTCTGGGAACAGAC
Organism: Cebus imitator; assembly: GCF_001604975.1. Classification (NCBI taxonomy): domain Eukaryota; kingdom Metazoa; phylum Chordata; class Mammalia; order Primates; family Cebidae; genus Cebus; species Cebus imitator. The sequence continues at coordinate 699,610 of NW_016107455.1, forward strand.
AATGACACATGTGTCAGATCACAAGGTCTGAATCTTTTGTGATGTGTACAGCCAGGACGCTGATTCCAACAGCAAAACCCAGCTCCCTGGCCCGTCTCTTTCCTGCCTGCCTTTTCCCTTTGAGTCCTACTATCTAGCTCCTGACCCGGGCTGCCCCTGCTTAGCTGACAATATCAGACAAGATCACAGCCGTAGGCAGTACAGCTGCTGGCAGAACCTGGTGGCCCCCTCTGCAGCTGCTGCTTCTTGTGTCTGCGAAGTGTCTGGCTTGTCAGCCACATCCCCTCCCTGGAGCAGTCTTTGTTAACCAATTCCATCTCGGCCCACTGAGCAGAAGATGAAAAGCCAAGAGCTCCTCCAAAACCAACAAAGACAGCAGCCATTACCAAGTCCCCATTCGAATCCCTTCCCCAAGGTGACTCAGAGCAGGCTTGCCTGGCATTTTTAACCCAGAGAGAGGAGAGTTGGAGCTTGGGATGGGAGATGACAGGTGCAGGGAGAGCAGTCTCCCCTCCCAAATCCTCCCCGATCCATCCTGCACCCTCTCCTCCATAGTAACTGGTGGAAATCCCTGATCACCAACTCCCTACATCACATCTGAGGCATTAGTCGGGCCATAGAGGAGTCAACACGGCCCTTGGGAGGAATCTTCAATTACCTCTTCCTAGTGCTGGATGAAGCTAGGTCTGGAGGAAGGAATAGTGCATAGCAAATGCTCTTGACTCAGCTGATGGGCATTCTGAGAGCTGTACTCTTTTCTAGAGTTCCCTGGCAATCCAAGCGCTGGCTTTAAGTCCTTTTTTGTAGCTAGTCCTGACCATTCATTTCCTGGTCATTTTTCATCCTGCAGTTGCCCTTGTCTCTTCTTACCCTTCTCTTTCCCAAACTTTGCAACCCAGGTCTAAGCAGAAAAAAGAAGACAGGGAGGCCACGAGCACAGGGGTGAGAAATTGATGCAGAATGAGCAGTCTATTTGTTGGGATCTAGAAAAAGCCATTAAGAAAATAAGCACTTAAATGATTTTCAATCTGCCCATGGAAGTCATCTATCTTCATACTGGGGGGAAAAGGCCCATTCTCCAAGCCCGGTTTTGATTGACTGGTTTCCAATTCTCTAAGCATTTCCCATAGGAGCCTCTCACCTATCTCCCATAATGACAGGCCTTTGCATTTCCAGGCAGTGTTTTACATTTATTTCCGATTTGCTCATAATGGTCAAAAATCTCTCTCCAATCCAAGGCATTTCTCCAGCAGCACACGGTTTCCCTCAGGCCAAATAGCTCAGCTGTGATCCACGGAAAATGAGAATTTCCCAAACACATCTTCGGACTAGGGGAGGGTCCGGCATCACACATTCAGATGGAAAATTTCCCACTGTTAGATCAATATCTGGGCTAAGAAATAAATGTCACAGGGGCAGAGAGCTGGAGCAAAATGATTACAATCGGCACAATTACATTCACCGGCGGAATCAGCTCGCTGATTACTCCCAGGAATGGGGAGCTCCCGCTTCATCCACCACAGGATGGCTTGGGAATTAGAACATCACTCAGCATTTCATAATTCTACAGATTTGCCCATTGTCTTGGCATGCGTTCATTTTTCCCATACAGTACATTCCCGTAAGAGGTGTTATTTCAAGGAAAGAAGGAGGAAGAAAAGGAGGAAGAAACGATGGAAAAAGGGAAAGGAAATCTCAGCGCGTAGGAGAGGCCAAGGCTGGGATAGCAGGCAGAGGTTAGAATATGCTGCTCTGGAATTTCCGGGTCAGGGATCTCACATTACATCTGCTTTGGTGTGGTTTAAGCCAGATGTCTCCCAGAATCCCACCCAGCCGGGACCCCATCGGGTAAAAGGGGCTCAAGGAAATATACGTATGTGACTTCATACTTATTTGTTGACTAAGAAGTTTACTAGGGCTGAGCACAGGGGAGCATGCTTGTAATCCTAGCACTTTTGGGAGGTCAAGACAGGAGTTTGAGACAGGCCTGGGCAACATAGCAAGTGACCCTTGTGTTGACAAAACACAAACAATTAGCCAACTGTGGTGCCTCATGCCTGTAGTCCCAGATGTTTGGGAGGCCAAGGCAGGAGGATTGCTTGAGGCCAGGAGTTTGAGACAGGCCTGTGCAACACAGCGAGACCCCTATGTCCACACACACACAAAATTAGCCAAGTGTGGTGGCATGCGCCTGTAGTCCTAGATACTTGGAGGGCCAAGGCAGGAGGAGCTCACTCACGGCTGCAGTGAGCTGTGAACGTGCCACTGCACTCCAGCCTGGGTGATAGAGTGAGACCCTATCTCCATTAAAACAAAAAATGTTTGGCCAGGTGCAGTGGCTCACGTCTGTAATCCCAGCACTTTGGGAGGCCAAGGCAGGTGGATCACAAAGTCAGGAGTTCGAGTCCAGCATGGCCAACATGGTGAAACCCTGTATCTACTAAAAGAAAATACAAAAATTAGCTGGGGGTAGTGGTGCGCACCTGTAATTCCAGCTGCTCCGGAGGCTGAGGCAGGACAATTGCTTAAACTTGGGGTGCGGAGGTTACAGTGAGCTGAGATCGCACCACTGCACTCCAGCCTGGGTAACAGAGTAAGACTCCATCTTGGGAAAAAAAAGTTTAGTAGGCAAGTTTTCATTACCTCTGAACGAATCTGAAGTTCTTTTCGGGGCCACAGAACAAAGACGGTCTGCTGAGAGCAGGGATCTCCACGGCATCTTTCCTCTGCTGAGCGTTGCAGAGGCAGAGCTCTCGTTGCTATCTCGCTGGTGGTGAATGCTGGGTAGGCAGGGGCCGTGGCAAATGGATTGGGCACGCTGCGCGGCTCTGTGTACTGACACCCGCCCCAGGGCCTACTGTGTCCCTACCCCCTCCCAATCTTCTCTTTAATCCCCCCAACCAGATAATGTGGGATTTGGAAGCATGTAATATCCATGAGACTCTATTATAGGCTATTACGAGCTCTATACGCACTACCTGGGGGATGTACCAGGCCGCTGCTGGGCAGTGCAGCAGCTGAAACGGAGAAGGACCACAGGAACGGTCCCAAAGGCCAGAGTGACTCTTCCATTGTTCCTATCCGTTCCCCCCACCCCCAAAAGGAGCTCTATCTGGTCTCTTGTGACAGAGAGGCAGGAAGCATGAAAGAGAAACAGCTTTCACTCCCTTAGGGAGTAAAAGCAAGGGAGGTACAGGGAGAAACAAAATCACAGAGTCACTGAATGCATTGCTGGAGCCCTAGGAGACTGTCTACCAGTGTTTCTGCATGAGAACGCCATTGGAATTTGGGGTGGAATCTTCTCGAGCATTGCAGGTATAGCATCCCTGGCCCCTGCCCACTGAATGGGAATGGCAGCCCCAGGCATTGTGCCAACTACAGAAATGGCTCATGCCATTTTCACTTGTCCCTGGGAGGGTGGGTGGGTGAGCGGGGGGTACCACCCCAGTGTGGACCCATCAGCAGTTCAACAGGCACACTACAGAGGAGGAATCTGGGCCCAGAGAGGTGAGCGACCTGATCAAGGTGAAGCCAGGACTAGAGACAGAGCCAGGTTTCCCAGTTTAAGACCCTTTCCACAAAACGGGCTGCCTCTAAGGAACTGAGAGACAGAGACAGACACACAGGAAGGGACAAACATATCCAACAAGAAAGAGAAAGAGGAAAGGGACCGAGCAGAGAGTGGCGTGGAAGCGGGGAGGGCAGAGGAGAATACAGAACAGAGAGATCAAAATAGTGAATGGGGTCAGGGACAGGAGGAAGGGGAAGAAATCTCATCAAACTGACTGAACTTCCACCACTTCCAAGCCATGGAACATGAAAGAGGACTTAGATCTCTGCCCTCAAGGGCAGGATGGGTCCTGTGAAGGGGGATAGGGGACAAAAAAACCAATAGTGAGAGCCAAGGGCGGACTTGGGAATGGGCTGGAAATCAGCATGAGAATACTAGGACTCTACCAACTGACTCTAGATGGCTTCACCTGTTCTCTGAATACGAGGCCATGACGCCTCTCAGGGCCTACACCTGGACCCGAGATCCCTCCTAAAGGAGAGCAAATGGCCCAGGGCTTTGCCTTCTTTTGTTTTGTTTTGAGACAGGGACTTGCTCTCTCAACCAGGCTGGAGTGCAGTGGTGCGATCATGGCTCACTGCAACCCTGACCTCCCTGGCTAAAGTGATCCTCCCACCTCAGCCTCCCAAATAGCTGGGAACACAGGCATGCGACACCACGCTTGGCTAATTAAAAAAAAAAAAAGTTGGGCCGGGCGCGGTGGCTCAAGCCTGTAATCCCAGCACTTTGGGAGGCCAAGGCGGGTGGATCACGAGGTCAAGAGATCGAGACCATCCTGGTCAACGTGGTGAAACCCCGTCTCTACTAAAAATACAAAAAATTAGCTGGGCATGGTGGCACGTGCCTGTAATCCCAGCTACTCAGGAGGCTGAGGCAGGAGA
>NW_016107455.1:704216-709929 GCF_001604975.1 Cebus imitator
GTTTTACTTTTTGCAGAGACAGGGTCGCATGACATTGCCCAGGCGGCTAGTGAACTAATGGCCTCTAGTGATCTTCCTGCCTCAGCCTCCCGAAGTACTGGGATTACAGGTGTGAGCCACCACATCGGGCCCAGGATTTTGAAACACACCTTCACCTAGGTGACTTATTTCTTAACAGGCAGACCGGACTACTGCTTCTGGGAATGAAGGAGAATCAAGAATTAAAGACAATCCAGGCCATTCTGTCTAGGGAGGGGGTGGAACACCAGTGTCTTTCATCTGAGGAACTGAAGCAACATTTCCCAGATATCCGGTTGACCACGGGAGAAGTGGGGCTCTTGGACAAGTTCGGAGGAGTTCTTTATGCAGACAAGGCTCTCAGAGCCCTGCAGGTAACGTGGTATAGCACTGGGGCAATGCAGGTGCTCCCTGCTCTGGGCATCCTGGGTCCCAACCAGCCAGCCCAAGACCCCCCTCTGGATGAGGCCTTTACCCTGTTGGTTTTAGTCTTGACTTTTTGGGCAGGGTGGTGAAATATACACTGCTGGCCTTGTCAATATAGGGCAGGTCTAGATTCGTACTCTTTTCTGCCCTAGGCGAAAGGCTTTTTGTCCACCAGGGTGAACCACATACAGAACTAATTCACCTTTCCCTGCTCCTGCCCTTTCAGGATGTGGTTGCACAGCTAGGAGGCAGAGTGTGTGACGGACAGAAGGTGGTGGAGATAAACCCAGGACTACCAGTCACGGTGAAAACCACCTCCAGGAGCTACCGAGCTAAGAGCTTGGTCATCACAGCAGGTCCTTGGACCAACCAGCTCCTCCGTCCCCTGGGCATTGAGCTGCCTCTTCAGGTAAGAGGAGCTGAAAGCCTGGGAGCTGGTGCTTAAGAGAAGCTTTGGAACCAGATGGAGTCAAACTTGAATCCTGGATCTTCCTCTTGCTAGTGGACAACCTTGGGCAAATTCGTTCACCTCACTGGCCTCAGTCGTATCACCTGTGATATGGGGGATGATAGCTATGTCATAGACATGTTGGAGAATTGAATTATTAGGCTGGTGCAAAAGTATTTGCAGTTTTACCATTCAAAGTCATGGCAAAAACCCAAGTACTTTTGCATCAACCTTATATATGCTGTATGTAAAACCATTAGAGGCCACGTGTGGTGGCTGACGCCTATAATCCCAACACTCTGGGAGACTGAGGCAGAGAATTGCTTGAGCCCAGGAGTTTAAGACCAGCCTGGGCAATATAGCGAAGCCCTGTCTCTACAAAAACTAAGAAAAATTAGCCAGGTATGGTGGCATGTGTTTGTAGTTCCAGCCACTCGGGAGTCTGAGGCAGGGAGGATCGCCCTGAGCCTGGGAGGTTGAGGCTGCAGTGAGTTGTGATTCTACCACTGCACTCCAGCCTGGGTGACAGAGCAAGACCCTGTCTCAAAAAAAATGAAACGAAATAAAAATAAAGCCCTTAGAACACAACCTGGCTTATAGTAAGCACTCGATAAATCTGAGGTCTTATTAATTCCCAGAGAGAGAAATAGGGCTGGGGCTGGGTATAGTTATGGGAAAAAACTAAGAACGGGAGAAGAGACAGAGGCTTGGAGATCTTTGTGCATCATAACACATGTAACAGGTAGATAAGAGACAAGCATGGATGAATTCAATGGGGTGTTCAGGCTTGTGTTAAAGGGCCTCAGGGCCCCGAAGAAACTGCTTTCATTGCTGTGGGGTTCCATGGCTTTTCTTCATCTCCCACTTCCTCTCCCTGCCTCAAGACCCTGCGGGTCAACGTGTATTACTGGCGACAGATGGTTCCTAGGAGCTATGGTGTGTCCCAGGCCTTTCCGTGCTTCCTGGTGCTGGGCCTGAGTTCCCACCACATCTATGGACTGCCCGCAGGAGAGTACCCAGAGCTGATGAAGGTGAGCAGAAAGACCGAGATGAGGCCGGTAGATGCCCATGCAGATTGGGGGCAGCTGCTCTGACTTTCCCCTCCACAGACGCCCTTGGGTCCCGGGGCAGCAGCAGGAGCCTGCTTTGCTCTTGGTGATTTGCAAGGAAAGACCCTCAGCTGCCCTGAGGCCCAGCAAAAGGAGCCCTTCCTTTGCAAACATAGGGTGGTTGTAGGGACCAAGAGCTAAGCAGTCTCAGGTGACAACCTGCAGCACCTGCCAGGAGTGGGAAGGCTGGAATGATGGATGGGGCCATCCTGTGTACACGCCTGCCCCTCGGCTGTGGGTGTGCATGGAAGGCCAGCCCTCGCCATTCATGCTGCTCTGATTGGAAGCCAGGTCAGCTATCACCACGGCAACCATGCAGACCCTGAGGAGCGGGACCGCCCCACAGCACGCGCAGACAGCCAAGACATCGAGATCCTGAAACGCTTTGTCAGAGATTACTTACCTGACCTGAAGCCCGAACCTGCCATCATCGAGCACTGCATGTACACGGTAAGGGGTCTGGGCAGCCTCCCTGGGCCCCCTCACCACTCTGCAGAAGGGGAGAAGGAGGCAGACCTCGCACTGGCCAGGCCCGATTGTTTGACCCCTGACACAGTGTATGACTTTAAACAAAGGAGCTCGTTTCTGTGGGTCGGTTCACCTCTACCAGAGACGGGCCTGTTAGAAATTATTCCTATTCTTCTTCATTAGGAAACTAGGCTACACCTGGCAGTCAGTCCTTCACTCTGATTCCCAGAAGAGCTCTAAAAGATTTTTTGGCAAGCTCCTCCAGTTGAGCAGGCCTTAGGGACAAAGAGAAGAGACAGATGTCACTAGGGCCTGAGGCATCTTGGCTAAAGTTAGTTTACAAAGATTAACTGAACACCTACTGTGTTCATAGCTCTGTTCGAGAAGAAAGGCAGATGGACAAATGAGAAAGACTGGCATGCCCAGAGGGGCACTGGCATGCAGGAAGCATCCCTATGTCCCATTCCATCCTTTCTGGAAAGAAATCCAGCCCAGCCCCTTCCTGTCAGAGCCTGCAGTTCTTCCTCTTCCCTTGAGCCACAAAGGACACAAGGTGTGATTGTTTCTTTCTAGAACACCCCTGATGAGGACTTCATTCTCGATCACCACCCAAAGTATGACAACATTGTCATTGGTGCTGGATTCTCTGGTGAGCCTGAGCTGGGGGGAATGGGGTACCTTAAAGCCGACCGACCTCAGTGCCAGGCAAAATGGTATTTTCCATACTCTTAGCTGCTCAGATAGGTGCTGGCCTGGACATTGTGTGTGTAAGGAGGCTGGGCAGTCAGAGAAGGGCTATTCATGGTGGGAGACTGCTTCTGGCTTTGGGCTGTGATGAGGAGGGCAGTCAGCCCTGTCTGGGTAAGTACGGGATGTGCAGATAGCCCAGCCTCTCTGTCTCTGAGGCTGCCTGAGAGTCTGCTCTTCTTTTCCCAGGGCACGGGTTCAAGCTGGCCCCTGTGGTGGGGAAGATCCTGTATGAATTAAGCATGAAATTAACACCATCTTATGACCTGGCACCTTTTCGAATCAGTCGTTTCCCAAGCCTGGGCAAAGCCCATCTTTGACCTCTGGTGAGAAGCCTCCCTTCTGTGCACAGGAGCCGATTTCACAGACGGAGATGTCTCAGATGAAGGGAGTGTCCCTGTGATGTCACCCGTTTCTTCTGCCTCACTTGAATCCCTCATAAACACCAGATGATTAAGTCTACCTTCTTTCCTTGGCCAGCTCCCCATTCACAACTACTTTTTTGTTCCCAGAATGTTGATCAGATATTCTACAATCGCAGAGTAGTGAGGACCTTTGAGATGGATATATCAGTAAGAAGAGGGCACAAGAACTGGCTCCGGAGACCAAAGCAGTTGTTAAAAATTCTCTTTGTTGGGGGCCGGGCACCTGTAATCCTCGCACTTTGGGAGGCCGAGGCGGGTGGATTACCTGAGGCCAGGAGTTCAAGATCAGCCTGGCCAACATGGTAAAACCCTGTCTCTACTAAAAATACAAAATTAGCCAGGTGTGGTGGCAGATGCCTATAATCCCAGCTACTCAGAAGGCTGAGGCAGGAGAATCACTTGAACCCAGGAGGCTGCAGTGAGCTGAGATCTCGCCATTGCACTCCAGCCTGGGCAACAAGAGTGAGACTCTGTCTCAAGAAAAAAAATTCTCTTTGCTGGGATATTTGAAGAGCGTGGGATAGATTTGAATAAGTCTGCCCAGAGGAGGGTGAACAAGATGATCTCAGAGATCACCGTGCCCTTGGAGTTCCTTTTCCTAAAGATAGAGTCAGCCTCCATCACAAATGCCCATACAATCTGGCATGTGTTCGATGACCAAATAAATATTTGTGGAACAAATAAATAACTGCCCTGCATGAAGTCTGTAGTGGGCTTTCTTTTCTGTGTGACCTCATTTCTTCCAGACTCTAATTGCCTAAATTAGCACCACAGAATCCATTAACCCAGGAACCCTTGGAGTCTTTATCCCCTCAATGCACTGCACCCCCTTTCTTTGGATTCTTTGTCTACTCCTCACCCCCTCTCTGGTTCTGTGAAGATGCTCAGCTCCCCAGTCTCTCATTAAGGTGTATTGTCAGGCCCTTATGAAGATGGAGCTGTTATACCAGAAAGAAAGAGACACACTCGCTTAGAAACCCTGTTCAATGTTTGAATGTTAAATGTGCCATTTTATTATCATTAGGATTGCTCCCACTTAATGAAACAGCATTAGCACCGAGTCGGCTGGCCTCCTTGCACTAATTGCTTTGGAAGGGAACAGGCTTATAACCACCCCAAGCTGGGTGGAGGGGTGAGGGGTGGAAACAGGGACTCGAGCAAGGCTAGATGTACTCAGATGAAACCCACCTGGAGGATCTCCAGATCGGGCCAGTTTGAGTCCAGAGAATGAGTTAAAATGCCCTGGGGAGAGAAAAGCTGGGACTGGGCGGGGAAGGCGGGGATGTGCTATGGGGAGTCACAGAGTGGGGAGGAGCAGGCAGTGAGAATGACGGTACGAATATTCCCAAAGGAAATACAACACGGAGGAAATGACTCTTCAACTGCCCGAGTCCTTAAGGGCCTAGGTACGTGTATCAGTGCTGATTCTCCAGCCGGTTAAAAAAGCCAGCCAAGCCCATCAACCCCATGCCAAGTCTGCTTTTTGTGTGCTCTCAGCTGGTTCCCTGAACCTCAGCCTCTATAAAACGGGAATCATCATATCTGTAAATGGAAATAATAATACCGACCAACTCCACAGGGGTGTGTGAGGATCAATTAAGATCATTCATTCATGTATTTGTTCAAAACACAAATACTGAGTGAGCCTCTATTATGTGCCAGGCACTATGTGAGGCACTGTGGATGTATCAGTGAACAAAACAGATAAAAATCCCTGTTCTAAAACAGTATGGTTGTTCCTCAAAAAATTAAAAATAGAATTACCATATGATCCAGCAATTACACTTCTGGTATATGCCCAAAAGAACTGAAAACAGGATCTCAAAGAGTTATTTATACACTGTTCAGAGCAGCATTATTCACGATGGCCAAGAGGCAGAAACAACCCAGGTGTCCACAGATGGATGAATGGATAAACAAAACATGATATGTACATACAGTGTAATGTTATTCAGTCTTAGAAATAAAGGGAATTCAGGCCGGGCGCGGTGGCTCAAGCCTGTAATCCCCGCACTTTGGGAGGCCGAGGCGGGTGGATCACGAGGTCAAGAGATCGAGACCATCCTGGTCAA
>NW_016107455.1:711001-714067 GCF_001604975.1 Cebus imitator
TTTTTTTTTTTTAGTAGAGATGGGGTTTCACTATGTTGGTCAGGCTGGTCTTGAACTCCTGGCCTCAAGTGATTCACCCACCTTGGTCTCCCAAAGTGCTGGGATTATGGGTGTGAGCCACTACACCTGGACTAAAAACAAATCTCATTCTTATAAAGCTTACAGTCCAGTGAGAAGGAGGCACATAAGCAATTCATGTAAGTAATTATATATTTGAAGGTGATAAATGCTTTGGGGATAAAACAGAGCAGGGTGATGAGGAGGTGACAGGGAATGCTGGGGGAGGGTCTGACGTTTCAGGTGGGTGGTCAGGGTTGGACTCACAGAGGAGGGGCCTTTGGGCAGACTTGAAGGAGGAGGAGTATGCCATGCAGGCCTTTGGATGCAGGTTAAAGAATGTTCTGAGTTGTAAAGCAAGGTATTGTGTTATCACCGGCGTGGAGAGATGCATGAAACACAGAGAAGGACCAGAATAAGATCCCACCAGCTCCCAAGCCGAGAAAGTTGGGGAGAAAGATGCTCGGAATGTCCCTTCTCACCCCACAGCTGCCCGCAGTTCCCTCTGGCTTCTCTCCGTGCCACCCCCTCCCTCAGCCAGCTGCAGCTCCCCTTCCAAAATATCCAGCCTTATTCAGCTTGTTGGTGGCAGCTAAAGGAGGGACCAGTGTCTCCCGGAGGCTGAGAAAGGACGAGTGGGGGCTGCTCCCAAGCCCTGCCTCAGCTGGCGGAGGCCTCTCCAGATGAGCCCAGGAAAGAGTGGGAGGAGGCAGGGGGTGAGTGAGGAAGGATGGGTGTTGGGGAATGGATCGGGCCAGCGAAGAATGCAGAGAGACAAGAAATTGGGAAAGAAGAGATTGACAATGTGCAGGCCAGCACCTGCAGGGATGCCACACACCTCTAAAGCCAAAGGAAGCAGGCCCAGAATGCCCAAGTGGGGGAAACCAGCAGTTCTTAGGTGGGGTGGGGTGGGGTTGTAGAGGAGATGTTGGGAATAGTCTCTGGGCCTAGAGGAAAGCCAAAGTCATTGGAGAAGGGGTCCCGGGACAACCTGAGAGTTTCAGTTATATCGAAGGATTTTCCTAAGCAGACCAACCGGTTTTCTCTCTCTGCTTCCCTTCTGCCTGAGCGTGGCCAGCCATCCCCTTTCAGACAGGCTGTACAGATCTTCAAGATGGAAGAAAATCAAAATCAATCGGGCAGGCAAGAAGAGACCTCTGGAAGGGCAGCTAGGGTCTGCACAGGCTGCAGAGGAGAGATAAGGGCAACGAAGACAAAGGCTGGCTTGGTTGGCAAGCAGACTGGGGAAAGCAGAGGCAGGCTGAAAATAGATTGGGGGCGGGAGGGAAGAAAGCCAGGCCAGGAAAGAAGGGAGAGCAGAGGCAATCGATGCCTTCGTGACTCTGACCCAATTTTTCATCTCTCAGCCTCGCCAAAAGATGAGGAGATGGAGGGGAAATCAGGAAAGACAGGCAAAGAGGGAGGAGAGTCAGGGCAAAGTAATTTGAGTCCTTAGACTCAGGTGATTGTGGGGTACCAGTCAGGGATGGTGGTGGGGAGAGGAGGAGGTATACACTGTCCTCAGTACCAGTTAAGACCCCAGCAGAGTTTGGCATCCCAGAATGAATTTCAGAGCTTAAAGAATCTGAGTGTACCCAGGAAGGAGGGTCAACTAGAAAGGTCAGAGGAGGCTGAATAAGTCTGGAGACAGTCGGCTGGAAAGTTAACTCCATGCCTGCATTTTACTTCTCAGAAGAGTGATGAAAGATAATTATTATTATTATTATTTTTTTTTTTGAGACAGAGTCATGGCTCACTGCAACCTCTGGCTCCCTGGTTGGAGCGATTCTCCTGCCTCAGCCTCCTGAGTAACTGGGATTACAGGCATGGGCACCACGCCCAGCTAATTTTTGTATTTTTAGTAGAGATGGGGTTTTACCATGTTGGCCAGGATGGTCTCCATCTCCTGACCTTGTGATCTGCCCACCTTGGCCTACCAAAGTACTGGGATTACAGGTGTAATTCTTGGCACCTGGCCAAGAATTTGGTTTTTTAATGGTGGGCTTTTAGTGCAGCAAGAGGGATTAAAGTTAGACTTCAGGAAATCCATCCCATTAGGTAGATTCGTGAGATACTAAAACATGTAGATGAGCATTTTTGTATTCTTTCCTTGGAAATCTTTTTTAAAAAATGAGAAGCCCCGCTATTTGGGCCTGTAGAGGCTTGTCTGAAGGCCAGGGCCTCCCCTCAAAAGTTCTGGAAGTCTGCTGGCTAGAAAGGGGGTCTAGGATTTTTATTACCCTGGGGGTAGGGTCTGAAATAGATATCTGGGCCTAAGACAGGGCTGATATTGGCACCTGGGTTAGGAAGAATCGGGGAGGCCCAAGGTGGGCTGGATCTGTCAGCCCTGGAGGGGCAGCAGGGACAAGGGGTGGTATTCTAACAGGCAGGACCCTCAACATTTACATAACGTTGAATCATGAATAAGCCAAGCTCTGGGGTTCCTAGTTAGCACTGCTCATCTGCATCTTTATTAAGCTTTATAAATGATTCAGCTCCTACCCCTTCCCCCAGCCCCTGCCCAGCCTGCCCCCAAGCATCAGGGTGGTTGATTGCTCATTATTTTAGACTAGATTTGTTTCACCAACATTCAGTGAGCCATGGAGTGTGGGGGTGGGCACCGGAGAGAGGAACGAATCCAAAAGGCAAGTGGAGTGAGGGGGTCGGGGGCTGGAGAACGGAAGCAGCAGCTGTGGGAAGGCAGGTCACAGCTGTGAGCAGAGGCACAGAGCGAGGGACTCGGGCATCACTGTCCAAAATGCTCCTGGGGCCAACATCTTCAGGAGAGAAGGGTTTCTTAGATTCTCTAAAATGTGCTGGGTTCAAGTCCCACTTGAATCCCTGGTTTCCCTTTCATCTGCTGCCAATTCCCCAGCAGGCCCCGTGCTCAGCTCCAGCACGGCACTGAGGCGTCGGAGCAACGAGTGACAGTCCCCAGGGAAGTTCTCACTTTTTCCTGAGGCAAGAATTTTGCTATTTCCACGCCAAAAAAAAAAAAAAAAAAAAAAA
>NW_016107455.1:715092-811503 GCF_001604975.1 Cebus imitator
TTCGAGATCAGCCTGGCCAATGTGGTGAAACCCCATCTCTACTAAAAATAAAAAAATTGGCCAGGCATGGTGGTGGGTGCCTGTAGTTCCCAGCTGAGGCAGGAGGATCCCTTGAACCTGGGAGGTGGAGGCTGCAGTGAGCTGAGATCGTGCCACTGCACTCCAGCCTGGCGACAGCAGAGCAAAGACTCTGTCTCAAAAATATATATATATAAAATAAAATAAATACAAAAATACAAAATATTAGCTGGGTGTGGTTTTGTGTGCCTGCAATCCCAGCTACTCAGGAGGCTGAGGCAGGAGAATAGCTTGAACCCAGGAGATGGAGGTTGCAGTGAGCCAAGATGGCATCACTGCACTCCAGCCTGGCGAGAGAGTGAGACTCTCATCTCCTCCCCTTCCTTTCTCTCCCCTCCCCTCTCCTGCCCTCCCCTCCCCTCCCCTCTCCTCTCTTTTCTGACATCCTGACATCCTCTCATGCTGTCACCCAGGTTGAAGGGCTGAAGTGCAGTGGTGCTATCACAGGTCACTGAAGCCTTGACCTTCCAGGTTCAAGTGATCCTTCTACCTCATCCTCCCAAGTAGCTGGCACTGCAAGCACACACCACCATGCCTGGCTAATTATTTTTAGTTTTTGTAGAGATGGGGGCTCTCTATGTTGCCCAGACTGGTCTCAAACTCCTGGGCCCAAGTGATTCACTTGCCTCGGTCTTCCAAACTGTTGGATTACATACGTGAGCCACCATGCCTGGTCTCATTTTCTTTTCTTTGAGGGATACGAAACTATTTCCTGGTGAAATGACATCATGTCTGTCAGCTTCAAAATAATACAGTGAAGAGAATGGGGAAGTGGCAGGGTTGCCAATGAAGCAAGATTCCCTGTTGATAACCGTTTTAATTTTTCTTATTTTAAATTAAATTAAAGACCAAGTGTGGTGGCTCACGCCCGTAATCCCAGCACTTTGAGAGGCCGAGGTAGGTGGATCACCTGAAGTCAAGAGTTTGAGACCAGCCTGACCAACATGGTGAAACCCTGTCTCTACTAAATACAAAAAAATTAGCCAGGTGTGGTGGCACATGCCTGTAATCTGAGCTACTTGGAAGGCTGAGACAGGAGAACCGCTTGTACCTGGGAGGCAGAGGTTGCAATGAGCTGAGATCACGCCATTGCACTCCAGCCTGGGCAACAGGAGTGAAACTGTCTCAAAAAAATTTTTTTTTAATTTAATTTTTTTGTATGGGGGTCTCACTTTGTTTCCCAGGCTGAATCTGAACTCCTGGGCTCAAGGAATTCTCCCATCTCAGCCTCCTGAGGAGTGATAGCTGTTGAAGCTGCTTGATGGGTAAACAGGTGTATTAGTCTAGTTTCACACGCTAGGAAGAAATATTGAAGACTGGGTAATTTATAAAGAAAGGTTTAATTGACTCACAGTTCCTTGTGACTGGGGAAGGCCTCAGGAAACTTACAATCATGATGAAAGGTACCTCTTCACAGGGCAGCAGGAGAGAGAATGAGTACAGAGTGAAGAGTGGAAAAGCTCCTTATAAAACCATCAACTTTCCTGAGAACTCACTCACTATCACAAGAACAGCATGGGGGTTAACTGCCCCCATGATTCAATTACCTACCATTGGGTCCATCCCACGACACATGGGGATTATGGGAACTATAGTTCAAGATGAGATTTGGGTGGGGACACAGCCAAACCATATCAACAGTTTCATTCATTATGCCATTTTTTTTTTTTTTTTTGCTTTTTGTATATAAACCAAAATAGCCAGGGGTGAGAACCCCAGAACCAGCCACTTAGGAAGACAGGGGCCACCTCAGCACTTCTGTAGGCAGAACCAGCATGGAGGAGAACAGGTTTGCAGGACCCTAAATAAGAGGGGAGGGCTGACTCTGTCTCCAATGTCCTGGGCCCTGGGCAGCATAGGGCCACTTGGGGAAAGAATAACCGGCACTTAGAGATGCAACTTGGGGTTTGCAGGGCTCTGCAGACTTCTTCCCTGTAAGCCCACACAGCCTCTGCGGACTGAGTCCCCATGCTCTGTGTACCAGGCCTGGAGGCCAGACTGAGGGAGCCACCTGCCTGAGGCAACCAATGCAAACAATGAGCTTCTTCTCTCTGCCTCTCTGCCCTCTCCTGATCAGCTTCACAGGGATTCAGACCCCCACCTCCTTTGGCATCCCCCACTGCCCATCATCACTGCTTCCCTGCACTGTCACTCCTCTGACATGCTCATCTACCAATGCCAGAGAACGTTAGCCCAGGTGGCTTCATCGGGGGTTGGGGGGAGCCTGAACACAAATCTGTAGAACTGTGAGCACTCAGGACCCCATCGACAGAGGGAGCAGGAGAAGGCCCCAGAGAGATTCCCCGGTAGCTTGACCCTACTTGCGTATCACTCTTTTAATGAACAAATCAAACGAATCCTAAATTCTCAGTTATCTAACATCCCAGACTAGTTGAGTCTCTTCAGCCTTGGCCCATGACCAACACAGGAGTGCCCATGTTCTCCACGTGCTCCTGAGAAACAATTTCCTGCCCTGCTGAAGTGGATGCCCCCATCGCGCTGCACAACTCAGCCCTGTCCTCCAGCCATTTCCACCCGCTCACCCTCTCCGGCCTCCCGCTCAATTTGGGTCTCTCTCTGTCTTCTATGTTCCATTATCTTCCCCCATGGCCTCTAGGGGAGGGGAGAGAGTTGGAGGGGGGTGGGCTGTTGAAGAGATTTTTGGAATCAGTGCCTGTGCATCACCCGCTGCCATGAGTTATTTCAGCGCTGATGTTTGTCTCGAGCTGATTATTCCAGCCTGAGAACAGGTGGAGCAGCCTGCGGTGGTTTATTCGTCAGCCAAGGCCATCTGTTCCCAACAAGCTGAGATTTGTAGCTGATTTCTACTGGGGAGCAAGGAGTGGGGGTGGGGAGGGAGATGGAGATCACACCCAGCCCCCAGGGGACTTGCTCCTCCCAGACCTTCCAGGATGCCTGAACCCCAGGGCTTCCCCTTTTACTAGGGGTCCTGCATTTTCTCAGAGAAACTCACTGGTCACTCAACTCTGGCAACAACATTTCCCTAAGGGGCTACACCTTAGATGAAATCATGTATTAGAAGCACAAATCTAACAGCCAGGCACAAAGTCTGGCCAATGAGCCATGTGCCCCCCTTGCAGATCTTTGAGAAAAAAAAAGTATATCACCATGACACAAATATCCTAAATGACCTTCTCAGTTCTTAGCTTCTCCTCATCCCAACCCCACTGCCAGTCCCTTTAACAAAAACATCCTCACCTAAACCGATCACCTGCAGGGCTCCCGGCTAAGTGGGAGGGCTTGGTCTAGATGCTCTTGTCTCATCCGCCCTGCTCGCCTCCCCTAAATACCCTGTTCATGTTCCACCCTCCAATCTGCTCCTCTTCCAGCTTCCACGCTCAGCTGTGCCAAGAGAGCCTGCTGCTTTAAGAATGGCTTTCCCTGAGCAAGGGATATAAGCAGTTTCTAAGCAGTTTTGCCACACGGTTTGCCACCTGCCCCCACCGCTCCGCCTGCTATGAGTTCTGTATATGAAATGCTGGGAAAGAAGTGACTCTTATAGTCACGCTAATATGACAAATTGGGGCCTTCTTTGGTGTTGCTACACACATCTGTACTGACTTTTAAAAATGGTATGAAAACTTGGTATTGAAAGGACAGCTACTTCACCTATAACCCCACATCCCCAAGTAAAACTACTTACAGTTTTCCGAGGTCCCTTCTAATATTTATTTATTGATCTGTGTTTTCCCCTCTACTTTTGTCTTGTCTATATGTAACCTTAGGAACCCATTAACAGAGCTAGAAGATTGCCTCACTTTCTAGTTGGTTCTCTCGGCTTATTTTGTCAGTTCTGGTAGCAGACGCTCCTTTCTACTATTAAATCCTGCCCAGTGGCTGAGAATGTGTCTACCAGAAACAGATGTGCTCCGGAACCCACAGATGTGCTCCAGAACCCACAAAGGGTTCCATGAGACCTGTGCTTCCAAGGCAGAAACTTCCAGGGAATGCACTCACTAGGGTCGCTCTCCCTTGGACAGTAGACCCCCAGCCGCCCTCAAGCAAGGGTGCCAACCTGCAACTGATGCCAGCCCCCAAGGTTAAGATGAGCCTTGAAACCTCTTTCATCACATACTATTTTATATTTGCCTGGCTACCTGTCACTCACCTGTCTTTCAACGTCCTAATGTTTCTGAATCTATTGACTATATCTTCCCCATACAGAGATCTTTTAAACTCCTTTTCTTAAAAATAAAAAAAAAAAAAGAATTTCCATTTTCAAATTCCCTGGTGTCCTCTCTTTCCCAAATCCATTTGCTTCTTTTCCTAATCTAGTCAGATCATAGATATGGCACAAAACATATAAAAATTTATTAAAATGTGGAAACTCTTTGACTCTTAAGCCAAAGCCACTTCAAATGTAATTTGCCTGGATAGTGTCAAAACGTAATATCCTTTTTGGATTTTCTTTTTTTGTAAAACCATCATAGCTGACTTTTGATATCTACAGCAAATTCTGTCTGCACATATAAGTATTCCACTGGGGGATTTATGTCACTGACTTCAATCGCAAATCACACACTCTTTTTGGAATCTCTCTTATGTATATGACCCATCACTGGGTCGCACGCTACGGAAGATTCAATTTCTCTGTACGATTCCTTCTAAACACATGCAACATCCTTGTTAACTCCAAAATGGCTATTGCTGTGCAAATCTTTCCTCCCAGATCAAATAGCAGGGAATGATCTGGATTGTTGTTGTACTGTAATGAAATTAGACTGAAGTGAATATAGCTTAAAATATGCATTCTGAGCGATGTGGAACTGTTATTCATATTGCTGGCACAGTGGGAGTGAAGTGAAAATGTGATAATGTATGAGGGATGCTCTGAAAATTGTGAAGAGGGACGCAAATGTGAAGCAGATATTTTCCCCCCAAATTGCCAAGAAGCATTTCCTTTCTGAGGCCAGGCCTTGACGAATGCCAAGTGCACACAATTTGACCATGGCAGCAGTTCTTTGCTTTCTTGCCTCTCACTGCATCCTTTGCCAAGGCCAGAATTGTTAGGAGACGCCTGGCCAGCTGCTGGAAGCAAGTTGAGGACTCTGCTTAGAAAGATGACATCACCCCTCAGCCTTGGTTTTCTTTCCAGGTCTTCACAGAGTTGTGATGGAGGTGAAATGAGTTGTAGGCAAAGTGCATAAGCACTGGGGCCATCATATTAAGTTCTCAACAAATGGGAACTATTGTTGGTCTTATCGCCCTCCTCATCACTGCACGTGTCACTAATGACAGGATAGGAAGGGGTCCCTCAGTCCCAGTCACTGGCTCTTGGCCTCAGCTCAGAGCAAAGACTTCCAAGTGCGCTTAAAAGGGCGGGAAACAGTATTTCCGGGTTGCTGGAAGAGTAGACGGGTCCTTATGCCGCTGTAATCCTTAAAAGGGCAACGCAGCTCCTGGCCGGGCGCGGTTGACGCACGCCTGTAATCCCAACACTTTGGGAGGCTGAGGCAGTTGGATCACCTGAGGTCAGAGTTCGCGCCCAGCCTAACATGGTGAAACCCTGTCTTTACTAAATACAAAAAAATTAGCCGGGCGTGGTGGCGCATGCCTATAATCCGAGCTACTTGGGAGGCTGGGACAGTTGAATCGCTTGTACCTGGGATGCGGAGGTTGCAGTGAGCGGAGATCGCGCCTTTGTACTCCAGCTAGGCTAACAAGCGCGAAACTCCGTTTTAAAAACAAAAATAAAAAAAGGGCAACCCAGATGAGCTTGCCTGTCAGCGACTAGAAAACCCATTGCCCTTTTAAGAGGCGTGGCTTCTTGTTATTGAATAAAGAACCTCCACGCGGAGGCGGGACCAGAAGGCCGAAGAACAGTGGACATGCAAATGAGATATGAATATGCTAATGAACTTTCGCTTTCCCAGTGAATGGCAAAGCAGAGCAGGCTAGGGAAGGAGAGGAAATGAGAGGATGCGGTTCAACCCAGTGGCTGAAGGGAAACTAACTCCCAATAGACCATGCACGACGTTTCTCCCACAGCACCGGGATCTCGAAGCTCCTGTAGCACCACCGTCAATCCCTCCAGTTCCTCACTAGAGGGGATGAAGGGGAAGGGCGTGGGAGATTCTTTTGGCTGTGGTAAGGAGCTCTGAATTTAGACGCCAGAAGGTTCTTGCCAGCAGTACTACCTTGTTTCACAGATGGAGAAACCGAGGCCTGACAGGTTAAGCCCCTTCTCCAAGATTGCAGTGCTAGAGGCAGAAGAAGAGCTCAGTTTGGCAGGTTTTGTCTATTTTTGCTTTGTTTTCACTGCTGCACGTGGGCACCACTCTGGAGGTGAAAAGGCAGCAGCCACAAAGGCAGCAGAGCTTGGTACATTATCAAGTGTGTCCCGGACTGCCCACCAGGCTGGAGGTTTTAGAAAATATGTCCTAGGGGAAGATGAAAGGAGTCGGGTGGCTGCCAGTAGCCGAAGCAGGCAAGGACAAATTATCATAGACTTGTCTGGAATGTGTTGCTATATAAAAGGTGATGAAGTGTTCCAGCTTCCCAGAGAATCGGTGCAGTGGAAATGAACAGGGAACAGAAAGGATTAGGGTTAGATTTAAGGCAGTACTTTCTCCCAGGGATGAAAATTGGGCCCTTTATTCAATGACCAACGCAGGCTAGGGACTCATCCCCCTCCCTTCCACTTCTGAGGCCTTTGGGAATCCATCTCCCTCCAGTCCCACATGGCCTGCTTGGAGGTCAGGAATGAATTAAATGACTTTTAAAAGTCCCCACTATTCAGGTAGGAGATCCTTTCTCTGGATGGGCCTCCTGCACTCTTTGCTGAGGTTGAGGATAGCAGCCGCTCTGGCTCCAGGGCCCTGGGGGAGAAACAGCAGTCATGGCATCTCTTGCAACACGCTCCCTGCCAAATTGATTCAAATTGGCTTGGATATGAACATATGATTAAAGGAGCGGCGCGATTCATTTATCAGGAGAGATTAAAGAGCGGCATCTGCGCAGCCTAGCTGGGGGACAATTAAGGAGCAAATCACTAAGTGTCTGTGCCACCAGGCACGGGGGCGGAGGATGGGGGAAGGACAACTGGGATAATCTGCCAAGGAGACACAAGGACAAAAAAAGACCATTTAGGGGTCACTGCCTGCCACTGCCATTTCTGGGCACAGACTGGGCACCATGGGGAGTCCCACAGGGTGCTGGTTCCCACCCGTGCCTCTTATTCAGGAGTCAGAGCAATCCTGGGGATCTGCAATTATAGAGGGGATCTAGCAGGCGGGCTTTGAGTCTGGCAAAGAGCCAGATCTGCCTTCCGCAGCATCTTAAGGATCAGAGGTACCATGAGCGTACAGGTAAGGCCAACAGCACAGCTTTCAAGGTACACCCAAAATGAAGATGGGCTTTGGTGGCCCTAAAGTCTCCTGGACTCCTCTGGGGAACTGGTGCCAAGGGAATTGTCTCCTTCTCAGCCTGGAGCCCACCACCTTGGCCAAGGGGCTGTGCTGAAACTTGGAGAAGCACTGGTCATGTGGCAGTGCATAGCCAGCCTGTGGCATGTTCTTCCATCACCTATCTTTCCCTGCCCCAGGACCTTTGTTTAAGCTCTTCTCCTCAGTATGCCTTTCCCAGCAATTCTACCTGTGGAAGTGCTATTTTCAAGCCCCGGTCAAAATACCAGCTCCTTTTAGAGGCTTTCCCAATCCTCCATGCCAAAGAGAGTATCTCCCTCCATAATATGTCCAAAGCAACTTCTTCGTCCTTATGTCTTACGTAATTATTTCCACATGGATCTGCTCCAGCCCTCGTCCACAAGCCCCTGGAGGATGGATACTATGATATGTTCCTCTCTACCCACCCACTCCGAGCTTGCACATACTAAGAAGTGCAGTACCTATTTTGTGTCTACCTCCCTCCACTTTATGAAGGAAGAGACCTTATCCCTCACCAGCACCCAGAATGGGGCCTAGGCACAGCAGGCAGTCATGAACTATTTCTCAACTGTTAGGCAAGTGAGTATGTTTTCTGACTTGAACAAAGCTTTTTATCCCAGGTGGGGTTATTGGAGGTTGATGTTGGAGTTTCCAGTTAAACAGAGGCCTGACTCAGTATGAGTGAACAGATTCGGGAATTCATCTAAAGGTGGCAGGGAGGTTTGTCACACTAGTTCCCGGGAGAAACAGAAAATGTACTGCACTATGTGAAAACAGAAATAAAAGATGAGAGTGATAGAACTGAACACAAGCTAGCAGTCCTTTTTTTTTTCCCAAAGTAACTTAGGCCGGGCACAGTGGCTCATGCCTGTAATTCTAGCACTTTGGGAGGCGAGGTAGGCAGATCACTTGAGGTCACAGTTTGAGACCAGTCTGGCCAACATGATGAAATCCCTTCTCTATTAAAAATACAAAAATGAGCTGGGTGTGGTGGTACACATCTGCAAGTCCCAGCTACTTGGGGGCTGAGGCAGGAGAATCGCTTGAACCCCAGGAGGTGGAGGTTGCAGTGAGCTGGGATTGCACCACTGCACTCCAGCTTGGGTGACATAGCAAGATTCTGTCACCAAAAGAAAAACAGTAACTTCACTTTTACTACCGTCTCCTCTATCCTCTTCTCTATTCTATCGTGGAGCAGTGGAGGGGGCAGTCTACTTCATTCAAGACGAATCTACTTCTCACTCTGTTCCACTCATTTTGGGAGACTTTTCTCCCTCCTTCCCTTTCTGACTCTTTCTGGGTGGCTGACATTACCAGAGCCTCAGCACTTGGGCTGTTTGACATCTTTTCCCACCAATCTGCCCAAACTACTTTATTCGTTCAGGGATTATAACTGGCCACATTACAGAAGGTAGAAGAGAAGGAGGGGGGTCATTTGTTTCTTGCCCTTCTGCATGAGCTGCCTCTTTGCTGTCAATGAAGGAACAAAGCATGGAGTAGGGCATGCAGACAGACAAGCGGGGCACAGAGACAGCACTACCAACTTTTTCAGGTTGCCCTGTGGGCCAGAGCTAGTTCTGCGAATTTTTATCAAAAAGTCACCTTTGAAATGACTAAAATTAAACTTTTAAAAAATGTTCTAATGAGAGGGGCTTGAATCCTTTAAAAAAAATGAAAAAGAGGGAGAGATGATAGAATCTCTGTAACTGGTGAGATTTAATAATCAGAGAGACCTCAACATTCCCTTGTGGAGGCCAGGGAGGATGAGGCTTGAAGGGTTCTGCTAACCTGAATCACAGTCCCCAGGCTCTTCACATAAAAGGAGGGGCCTGTGTCTTCCTTGGCCAATCCCCTCATCCCACTACCTCTGCCTGCCCCAAAATGCACTGCCCAGGCCAAGAGGCATTGGTCTGACACTTTGGGGAGCAGGCCAGAGATCAGGGTGATGTCCCCATGGTCCCCATCAGAATCCTGCCTCTGCCCATCCTGCCACAACCAATCTGCACTTTACCTGAGCCTGAAGAAACAGGTAGGAAAACTGGTGCAGCCAGGAGGAAAAGGGCCTTTATTTCCATACATCGGGTAAACAGGGAAGAGCACAGCCCAATGACTACAAACCAATTGCAGGAGAGAAGGGGGGTGGCAGATGGGAGCAGCACCAGGCACTGCCCTTGGGCTCCCAAGTCTGGTGGAGTTCTCAGGATAACCTTTTAGGGTGGGGGCTGGGTCCTCCAGACCACATGGTGTTGTGTCTGGGATAAGTGTCTGGGGGCAGGAGTTGGAAGAAGAATGACACGGGCTCAGGACACAGGGTGAGGACCCGTGTCTAATGAGCACTGGCCAAAACTTCCATCTTCAGTTTTTCTGATCACAAAGCCCTCAATCTCAAGCCTTCCCTCTCGAGCTGAGTTTATGGTCCAGGCAACCTGGACAGAAAAGGAGGGAGGCAGTGCTTGGATTAGCCCTGAACTGGTGTAGTTGGAATGGGTTTATCTTAAATAGGTCATTGCACGTAACACGCTGAGACAAAGAGGGTGGGGTGGGGGCTGAAGGTGTGGATGGTCCCCACGCACCCTTGTCTGCATAGGCTTGCTCAACCCAGCCCAGAAGCACCGGAGAGCCCCTCCCACCTCATTCTTAAGAACCTGGACCTGGCTCTGCTCACCAGTGTCTCCAGCTGCACAGAGAAAGAACTCTCTGAAGAGTGAAGATGGAGATGAGACAAGATTTCCGGGTCATTTCTGGGGGCCCCAGCCACCACTGTAGCCCCCTCCCACTCTGAGGGATGCAGCTGCGATGGAGAGGTTGGGTATTTAAATTAAAAAGTAGAAAGACAGCAGGCACCGAGAAGAGAGAGCCCCCACCCCACACCAGAGGGAAGGCATCGCTGCTCCTCCCCCAATCCTCCCCATGGACCCAGCAACCTAGAGTGTCCCAGTAGGCAACCTGTCCACCGTCCCTGAGCAGGGGGCTGAGAGGGAGGTCAACGTGCTGGCTTCATGCAGTGCCAGGCCACCTGCCACTGCCCACGGTGGCCCAGGGTAGAAGCCAAGAGTGTGGCATTTCGAGGCAGGGAGGAGCAAAAAGTTCTCTTTTCAGAAACTCCTCTTTCCCCCACCTCTTCCATGTGGAGACATCAGACACCCATAGCCTGGAAAGTTCCCCCGACAGAAGGAGGTCAGGGTGTTTCCCATGCAGAGCAGCAGTCGGGTGGGGGAGATGGGTGCTCCACCACTTCCTGGGAGAGGTGCCCAGGCAGCCGCAGGCCATAGGGTGAGAGGGCTGCAAACCACTCCCCTGGGCTATGCATTGGTCTCTGTCAGCTTGGCTTCTGTGTCGCTGTCACTCAGATTGCCGTGGGAGTATCGGGGTCTGGAGGTGTTGTCGAGAGGGTCGTGCTCATCATCTGACCGGTCAGGGGCAAGGGACTTCCAGTAGCTGGTGGGGCTGCAGGGACAGAGGAATAAGGTTAGGGACAAATGACACTCCTACCTTTAAGCACCCATGCCTTTGGTTCTAGAGGCCCACAAAGCCGCATCAGGGCACTCCCCAAAAGCCAAACATTGTTAGGTAGAAACCTTCCTTGGCTTACTTGGAAGATACTCAAAGTGGTGAGAGGAAGGAGACTCTGGAAGCTTTTAAAGCTCCAAAAAAAGGGATGCTGAGAGCAGTGGGACTCAGACTCGAGCGGGCATAAGAATCTGATGCCAGCTCCTGGGCCCTTCCTCTTAGAAAACTTGAATTGCTGGCTGTTGGGTACAACCCAGGAATTCTGCATTTTCAGTCCTTCTCCAGAAGGCTCTGAAGCAAGCAGTCCATGAACCACATTAGCCTGGTGACTAGAGGTCTGGTGATTACAACCTGTCTAGGGTAGAAGTTCTCTTAGGCAACCGATTCCTAAAAAGATTCCTTCTGAGAAGGAGGCGCTTTCCCCATCAAACACTCCCAGATCTGAACACTTTTCTCTAATGACAGCCCTCTGAGGCCTGTGAGAATTTTTACCCTTTACCATGGCATCATCTACTCACAAGAAATGGAGGCTCAGGAGGGAGAGGATGGGAAGACTTGTTTTAGGGTGGCCCAAGGGGAAAAGCCCCTTTCTTAGTACAAGAACATAACTCAGAGTCTTCATCGGGCTGCTGGCTCTGGAGGCCTCTAGCTATCCTGGATATGAAAAGGTCTTTTCCCCCTGGATGGAGCAGGATCACGGCATTGAACAGGGAAGAGGGGACCTCATCTCGCAGCTCCATCCACCTTCCCTTTTCTTTCTCCCAAAGCCTTAGGGCCACCTTCCTCTACTCCTCTTGCCTCCACTGCCTCTGTCAGTTCAAGTGCACTCTCGCTTCAAAACAACTGCAGAAAACACAGCCCACTGTGGCTCCTCTCCTACTGGTGCCCCACACTCAGCCGGGTCTGTCAAGCTGCAGCCCTGCCTCCAGATCCTAGACAGTTCCAACTTCGGCAAACAGCAGTTCCATGTTCCCGCTGCCTACAATTCTGACTTAAGAAGCTGAAAAGGGCCCTTTGTTTACTAGCCCGTTTAAAGTTCTATCCCCAAACCAAAAGAGGAGGAGTCAAGGTTCTGCAGAAAGGACCACCTTCTCAGCTTTTCCCAAGGTGGAGTGAGAGATGCAGCGGGCAAGATGTGGTCACTGAGAACTCCTGTGCGTAAAACGTGGCCTAGGCACCCGAGACAGACTCTCTTACTTTTCACAATAACCCTATGAAATATTATGAGGAAGCCAGTCCAAAGAGATGAAAGGATCTTGCCCAAGGCCACACAGCCAGTATGTAAACTTGAATTTGGGACTCTCAGACCTCAAAGACTTTGGACAATTTCACCCTGCCACTAGATGGGATGACCTGAGAGGGAAAAAAAAAAAAAAAAAAAAAAAAAACAAGACCAAACCTGAATTTTGCTGGCTTGGGCGAGTGCCCAGGGGTTATGTAAAGATACTTCTCTATCTATCCCTGGGGGAAAGGAAGAGGCTGATAGAATACATGCTCAATTATGCAAAATGGTTCAGGAATGGGGCAGTCTGGTTAATAGTTATCGTATTTCTCATGAATGAATTACCATTTTTAAAGGAATCAGGATAGCACAAAACACATTTAATACAAACTAGACTGAACATAAATGAGTCTCACTTTGATAGTCCAAAGGCACTTAAAGACTCTGGGGGTGGGGGGTGGTTTCTAGGACAAAATTATAAAGCTTACTGATGACTGTGCAACACAGAAAAAAATTGGGGTTATTTTAGCTTTGGGGTTGTTTGAATTCTAAATTAGTGGGAGCCTGTTTTGGTTCTCATTTTTTATATACAATTTCTGGGCACTCAGGGCTAGGGTCTGCTGTTAGGCTAAGGAGCATCTCACTTTGTGGAAAGACAGTGGGGTTATTTTGTGGGCAGAGGGGGACAAGGCAGATTCCAGGGCTGGAATCCAGATGCAAATGAGGCACTGCTGGCGAGCTCCGGGGTGCTGTGAACTGCTGAATTGGGGCCCTCTACTCCTTTCCACTGCCTCACCTCTTTTCAAAGTGGGGGCTCCAGGCCCCACACCCACATTCCTGTGCCTGCCAGGCAGACACCTGGATAAATGATAGCCAGGTTTCCACACTGTTTCGTCAAGATGCTGGGCAGTGGCAGAGGCTTCCAGGGAGGTGGTAAACTCTCTCTCTCTCTGCCTTGGGCAGTGGACCCATGAGATTGCTCTTGCCTCTAGCTTGGGTGATCTTTAGCCAGTCTCCTTAGTGGCGTCCACTGCTCCAGCCATCAGGGAGCCAACAGCAGGCAGCTGCCCTCCTCTCCAGGGCAAGAGTCAGGGCAGGCAATTTGAACATTTTAACCAAATTGTTTAAAAAAGCCTTCCTCCCCACAAGCCAGTGTCTCCTGCTCAGCGCTGTCACAAACAATTTGGTATATAAGGTAATTCCCGCCAGGCAAGCCCAGGGAAGCAGCTTCCCTCCCCTTGACTTCATTATGGAAGCTGCATTCCTGCTGCAAATTCTCGCTGGTCCTCATTACCAGATAGGAAGCTAAGCGACTGCTCCGTCCCATGCCCCCACCCCAAGCCCAGTTGATGCTGAGTGCCACCGAGGTCCTCCTTCCCCAGGCCTTTTCCCTCTGGCTCAGTGTTGCTTGGCTAGGTTCTGGCTTGGTGCCACTCTACCAACAGTGAATCCAATCCTTCTTGGAGGTGATGGTGTATAGGTGTCAGGGCTACTCCCGCTTTCCTGGTGGAAAAGAGGAACTGTGGTGGTGACTGGTGGAAGAATAGGCCTTTGGTTTTTTGTTCTTGCTGGTTGTGGGGTCAAGGATGATGGCGGGCTGAGGGCACTGGGGTCTGAAATCTGCAGTCGCCAGTCAGTGTGGGATGGCCCAGCTTTAGGCCCATGTCCTTCTTGGGGTAGAGGCACAGTGTGCAGAAAGGCCTGGCCCTCTTTGCTTTCCAAACATCTCTCCTGGGTCCATCAGCTGACTTCCTGCCCTAGGGGTGTGGGGCACTTAACAGGGCTGCTAAGGGGAAGGCTAAGATGGCTGATCAAATATTTTAACGTTTTTTTTTTTTGAGATGGAGTCTCACTCTGTCACCCAGGCTGGAGTGCAGTGATGAGATCTCAGTTCATTGCAATCTCCGCCTCCCGGGTTCAAGCAATTCTCCTGCCTCTGCCTCCTGAGTAGCTGGGACTATAAGCGCACACCACCACGCTCGGCTAATTTTTGTATTTTTAGTAGAGACGGGGTTTCATCATCTTGGCCAGGCTGGTCTCAAACTCCTGACCTCAGGTGATCTGTCTGCCTCGGCTTCTCAAAGTGCTGGGATTACAGGTGTGGGCCACCGTGCCCGGCTGACTCTTGTCTTAACTATGGAGCCAACACTGGTTCCCTAGTACAACAGAGATGCTTCCTGTTCCTCCTGGAGCACTCAGTAACCATCTGCTGCATGGGGGAAGTGACAGAGCAGGGCTGAGCTATTTCACTTGCTCCATTCCTTAAAAGGTCTTAAATAAGTCCCTTTTGGTATAATCCATTCAAAGTCAGCCTGGGTGTCCAGCTGCTCCACTGCACAAGCACGAGACAGGTGTGTTAGTTCATGCATCTGGGAAACAAATGCCCGTGCCCCAGGAGGCTGCACTCGGGGGTCATACCTCCTGGGAAGCAGCAAGCTTGCCCTGGAAAGGCACCATGCCGAAAACAGCTTCACATAAGCAGGGTGATCTAAAATGTCACCACCCACCAGGGAAACTGGCAACAATGGGATTCCAATGAGTCAGGCTCTGCCCTTCTTCCACGGTGGGGGTGTGGGCATAAAGGGTCTAACTGCTAGATCTCCCTCCCCACAGGGAGAAGAGCTGGGGGAGGCAGGAGAGCCAGGAGGGGGCTGTCACTCAGCAGCTGCTAATTTCTATTCATTAGAACTTTACAAGATGAGAACTGAGGTGACGCCCATGTGTGGGCCTTTGGTGGGAAGGCTGGGGAGGGAGTCAGGCATCTCCTGGGTCTGCTGTAGGGTGTGGTGCTGTGTGGGCTGCAGCCCTGTGAACCTTGTACTCCTAGACTTGAGATCTATGCCAGAGAGGAAGGTGGCTTTGCGGGGGTGGGGTAGGGGGAGGGAGAGCTGAGCAAAAGGCCCCATAATAGCTTAGGGTCACTGATGTGCACCAACCACAGCTGGGGTATCAGCTTGGGACCTTTCCTGGGCCCAGCCTGTTGGGGCCATGAACGAAAGCTTCTGAATGGGTGCTGCCAGGCTCACACAGTAAACATGTCACCCATGTGCTCTGCACTGGTGGTGTGGAGGAGTGGGTTAAGGCAAGAGGGTTGGAGGTGGGCAGACCCCATTCAGACCCTGGCAACAACCCTTGTCAGCTGCGCGTGACCACACGGCAAGTGACTTAACCTCTCCAAGCCTCAGCTTCATCTTCTATGAAACAGGGCTAATGAGACCTTTGTTATGGAGCTACTGTGAGGGCTAAATGACTAAAATGTGGCAGGTATTAAGGACAGTCCCTGTCCCTGGTCCAGGGTCAGGACTTGTAAGTGGGAGCTATGACATCACCAGCGAGATCAACTGATGGGGCTCTGGGCTCAGGAAGGCTGACTAGCTTGGCGGGCCCCTGCTCTCCAAGGCAGCCAGGTGTGCCAGAGAGGAATGCGGGTGGGCCCTGAGATGGCCGCCAGAGGGGCAGGGAGCACGTTAGTTCACACCAGGTGGGACACGCCATGCTGAAACCAGGCCGGGTGCCACCTACTGCACTAGTCGCTCTCAGGCCGGTAGAGGTACCGCATCATCAGGCTGTCCACCTCCTTCTTGCGCTTCTTCTCCTCCTTCTTCGACGGCCGGTGCGTCCGCCCGGCCTCTTCACTTTCTGCAGTTGGGCCCTTCTTCACACTGGAGCGGCTGTGGCTGGACACGGTCGAGCCGCTGGACGACGACGAGGAGGACTCAGACTCTGTTTTCTTTCTCCTAGACTTGGACTTCTTGCTCTTCCGAGAGCGCCCCTTCTTCCGCCTCTTGTGCTCCGAGGAAGCTTCAGAGCTGGAGCTGGAGCTGGAGCTGGAGCTGGAGCTGGAGCTGCTCCTTCTGCTCCTGCGTCTTCGCGGGCTCCGGCTCTTCCTGCCGCTGTGGGACCGGGACACATCAGCAGCGGAGGCGGAGCGGCGGATGCTGGCAGCTCGCTCTGGGGGGTCCAGGTGGGCGCTCCGGGCACTCTGGATGCTCTTCCTGTCATCCTCCTCAGAGTCGGGCTCCAGGCTGCTCCGTTGGAATGGAACAGGCTTGTAGCTCAAGACCTCGTTGATGGCAGCCTCCAGGTCTGGGTCCAGGTACGAGTGACGGCCGACGGGGCGGACGCTGGAGCTGGGAGGCTCGTCCATGGCCGAGGCCGAGCTGCGTGGCCGCGGTGGCACCGACAGACTGCGGGCCAGCGACGGGTGGCTGTACTGCGAGCAGGTCTCACTCAAGGCCACGCTGGCGCCGTCGTCCCACTCGTCCAGGCAGCTCTGGCCCAGGGACAGGCGGGAATCGGGGCTCTCCCGGCCTAGGCCCGAGGCCCGGCTCAGGGAAGGGCTGAGCGTCCGGGACAGGCTGTCGAGCCGGGAGGCGCTGCGGCGGGAACTGGGCGAGCCCGACAGCGAGAAGCTCAGGGAGGAGCCGGCCCTGTCCTCACCAGAGCCCCGCCGCGTGGCCGAGGAGGCCCGGCTGACGGGTGCAGAGACCGGGGAGGCCCGGCTGAAGTCGGAGCCCCACCGCTTCCGGCCCGAGCGCCCCCCGGCCCCGGAGAGGACGGAGCTCCGCTCCTCCTCCGGCTCCTCGGACTTCCTGTCCGGGCCTGGCTCCTCCCTGGGGCCCACACGGGCCTTCCGCGGGGGCCTCTCGGGGGAGGCAGCCCGCTCGCTCAGGGAGGTGAAGAGTGAATCTGCATCCCCGGTGCCCCCGATGGAGTCCTTCAGGGTGAGCCGCTTCCGATAGCTCAGGGAGCTCACCACCGAGGCCGGCCTCTCCTCCACCCCTGGGGCCTCCTTAGAGAGGCTGCAGAGGGCCGTTCCAGGGAGGATGTGAGAAGCAGCCATGGATGATGGCAGCAGGGAGGGAGGGAGGTTGAGAGAGAGAGAGAGGAACAAGCATTAAACCCAGAGAATAAAGACACAGGGGGAGGGAGGCTAAAGGAGGAGAAAACGGCAGCCCTGGCAAAGTGGTGGTGAGAGTGTCGGAGGAAATGAAGCAAAATAATTTGCGTCAGTGAAAATAGCTTCATGGAGAATGTCATGTAAATTAGACTATTGTTCTATTTCATCACTTTTCCCCCTCTAAACGTTTAGTTCAATTTATTTCATTGTCAACTACCTGGAGCCTCGTGCCACGCCGTGGTGAACCACGGCATTGGGGCGGGGAAGCCGGCATTATCTGCAATAACAAAATGTTGTTTGGCCGAATAAATTAAACCAATTAGAGGGGGCTGCTGTGTGCTTCTGATGAGGGGCCAGGCTTGGGGAAGGGGCCTCAGGGGAGCTGGAGAAGGGAGGGAGGGACGTTACTTTTTGTACCCAGTCTACCTGCTGTCTCTGGGAGGGGATGGGGAGAGGTGTGCCCTGGAGGATCAGGATGGGCTTGGGTTGTTGGGAGGATTCTACGTTGTGGGAGGGGAGTAGGGATGTGGCTTTAGGAGGGGAGGGGGCTGAGGGCTGTTCTTTCTCCCTACTGCCACACTGGTCCGTAGGAAAGGGATAGGGAAGGGGAAGCTCTGGATTCCAGGGGTGTCTGTCTATGTGATCAGAGGACTATGACTGGCTAGAAAACAGGGAGCCTGTTCCCCTGGTGGCTATTAGGTAGAAAGACATGGGGGCAGTGAAGAGATTAGAGGAAGGAGGGAACGGGCAGAGAAAGACAAATGTGCCTGTAGCTGGGACAAGAATCAGTGGAACTGGTGCCTCTTCTGCTGCTTTTCATGGTAAGATGTCAGAGATCCAGAGCTGGCCAGAGCTGTGGGATCAAGAGTGTCCTGTGCTCCATCCCAGTCTTGATTCCAGGAGTCTGAACTATTAGGAAGTTTGATCAACATTTGTTGAATAAGTGGAGGTGACATTAAACCTACACCAAACCAAGGCCTGGAGCCTAATGGGAAAACATTACCTGAGAAAAATAAGGGAGCTGCAGCCCTGGATAAGAAGAAACTAAGCCTCTTCCTGTGCTCATGCACATGCCAGAAGCACACCTGGGCTGTTTTCACAGACGCCAGGCAAGAGACGCAGGCCTGCCCTCATGGGATCCAGGCGCTGCTCGTCCATTCCTGGTGGCATGAGATGGCTTTTCCTCCCAGCTCAAGACCACATGCTCACCTGGAACTCTTCAAGCTGCCATCATCAGAAGCTGCCTTGGAAGGTCCCTTGTTTTTTGACAACCAGGACTTGACCCCGTCAACCCGGTCCTCCAGCTCCGAATCCACATCTGAGTCTCCCTCACTGTAGGGATAAGGAACAGAAAGGTAGGCAAGGCCAGGAAAGGGATGGGTACCTGCTGCCCAGGCAGAGAGCAGAAAGGGGTACAGGGGGTGTCATGGGCGGGGGGTTGTGGGCGGCATGCGCGTGAGTTGGGGGGAGAATGAAATGAGAGAGATTAGAGCACACCATTCACAAGGAGCCTGTCGCCACTCAGCAGCCACACTGTGACAGCCACCAAGAAGAACCTGAGGAGCATGGAGGCAGCTCCCATGCCAGTTATCTGTGACAGGCCCCTGTTCAGCTGACCAACCCAAGGAGAATTACCGAAAGACCATCCACTCATCAATTACACCTAAATGGCTCTGAGCTAAGAAGAGGAGCCCTGGGTCCTTTGGTGACTCCTTGAGGACTACTCTGCTGTTTCTTGTCTTCCACTCCTCAAATTGTGGCTATAGCTGCTGTCATTTTCCATGCCTTTGTTACAAGAGCTGGGCTGTCGGCCACAGAGCAGAAGGCAAGAGTTTCATAGGATTTGGAGTTAGCTTGAAGCTGGAGGTCTCCTTAGCAGATGGCAGCACCAACCCGGGCTCTAGATTAAGGAGGCCCAGGCCATATCCCAGATCCACCCTGTGGCTTCTCTGGCTCTTAAGAAACAGGGAAAGCAAAAGGAGAGGCATCGGCATTTCCAGAGGGACTAGCAATAGTTTCAGCATCTAAATTGTCCCTGGAGACCCAGCTGGGCTCAGAAAGTCCCAGCCCAGAGCCCTGTCGCTCAAGGTCTCCTCTTGCCTTGTCAGGTAGCCCCCAGCCCTTGCTCAAAAGTGCTTCATCTGGCAGAGCTGACCTTAGCACTTACAGGAAAGCCCAAAGGAGCCAAATTTTGAGGCTGAAGTCATGGTCACCCTCCTCATGAAGCAGCTGGGCTTGGAGACAGCTTCTGGGTAAGATTGCTTCTAAAATTCTGCAGAATGTCTGCTCACCAAGTTCCCCTGCTACGGATAGGCTAGGGTTTCTCCTTGATATAAATTTCCTTTCCTCTGTGTCAACAGGAATGGCTCCATTCCTGAATTATGTTGTTAAATAGCCACACAGGCACGTGCACACACACACACACAGGGACACACAAAACCACCAGATTGTTCTGGGGACCAGGAGAAAGCCCAACTCATGGGGAGGGGAATAAAGAGGCATATTTTATGGGCTTCCGTCAAATACAGAATTATAACAAAGACGAGGCTGGCTGATGCCCCAGGTAAACAGGAGTTTAGCAGACAGCCTCAAAACTGCTAATGCAAGCCCTGTGCCTGTCCGAGCCTGGCAGATTTACTGTGGTGCATGGGCCCCATGGAACACCAGTACCACCTGATTTATACACCCGTGCAAAAAACCTCCCTCTCTAGCTTCAGAGCCTATAATTTATCATGCCGTTCATAACCATATTGATTGCTTTTAGAAAGGAGGTGCTGTATGCATCGCAAAATCTATGTCTACATGTTAAAAGCGTTTCTGTATAAATCTCCCTTAATACTGTGCTGTTTACTGCTTTCATTAAGGTTATGGCAATAACAACTGTATCTCTAAGTAAATCGAAACATTATTTTTCTGCCCGCCTTAGTGCGCTGGGCTCAATAACTTGGAGCTGGGGCCCAGAGCTGTTGAGGAAGGAGCCACACCACCTCTCTGCCATCAGCGGGAACCTGGTTAGTGCTGCACGTCCCCATGCGTCTATGTGAGCGCACACCGGTGTGCATGTGTGTGCATGCGTGGTGTGCCTGTGTGTGTGCGTGCCTGGCAGTAGTTTAGAATATGATCTTAAATGCGCATTTTATCAGCCCCTTGAAGCTCTTACCGCCCAAGGATGGCAGGGTTGAAACACACAGGGGACGAACAGTTGTGGGCCCAGAATACGAATTCTCCTCCTTACATTCAGAGTA
The DNA here is from genome assembly GCF_001604975.1 of Cebus imitator. NCBI lineage: Eukaryota > Metazoa > Chordata > Mammalia > Primates > Cebidae > Cebus > Cebus imitator. Next base: position 735,454 of record NW_016107455.1, read on the forward strand.
GTGGATGGGTTGCAAAGCTGGCCTACCTGCCCTTGCCTTCCTTTTAGTTGCAAGCATCTAGAAGATGTTCTTTTCCTTAAATAATCAGGCCCATAAACAAACTCCAGGGGCAGGCAGGCTCAGGGGGCAGTTGAAATTTTAAATGGTCGGAATTAAACCTTGCGTCAAATACAATTTATGTCCGGGCTCATGTGCTATTAGTTAACTGGGAGCTGAATCGTGGGGGAACAAACAAACGGAGACAGAACGGCGGGGGATATTAATTGTGTGTGACAACCAGGCTCCAGCGGCCCTCTATCACTGTTACACACTATTACATTTATCATTAGCTCTCACCGAGTCCTGTGTGCTGCCACCAGCCCATCTTGGCCAGGGAGGGGGCCCACCAGGCAAGAGAGAGTGGGGGAAGAAACCCAATGCCACGCTAGAAAAACAGCCTCCAAAAAACAACCCTGTCGAACTTGATGGAGGATCAGCCCGCTCTGCCTGAAGGCCTGCGCATCTGCATTTGCTGTCTAGTTCCCACCCAGAAAGAGGGAAAAGAGAGGGGTGGATTTCCTGGGCTTCCCGCCACCTGACAGACAGCACCAGCACACACGCTGCCAGGGCCTCCCTCTGCCCACGGTGCCGCAGGGAGTAAAGTAAACACATCTGGCTGTGTTCCCTTCCCTCGCCACAGCAGAGCAGCCCATGATTAGCTGCCTGAATGCTTTCTCCAAACAAGAAACTGGGAGATGCCCCTCACCTTCCACCCTTGTCTGCCAAGAGAAGGTGCCGAACCTTTAAAGATGAAACATACCCGCTTCTTTCAGGCAGCTCAGGCTCCCAAGGAGCCCAAGGATGTGGACAGATCCAGCCCAAACAGACTTTCTCCCAGACAAATAGGCCAGGGAGATGGCCACACTTGGTTTTTGAGGGAGGAACGTGCAGGAGCTCAGGAAGGTAGACTTCTCAAATAGGCTGTGCCTTCCTTTCTGCAGGAGCCCCCCATCCTGCCTACCAAGGGTGCCCAGGCCAGCCCCAGCCTTCCAGGGAGCGCACCTCATTGCCCACTCCCAGCCTCCCCCGAGGACAGAGTCAGAGTGTTAGTGTTAGAGACCAGCGAGGCGTGAGTGTGGGGAGGCTGTGTCCACATGCGGCGTGCAGCGGCCCCAGGGTATGAGCCAGTGTTAGGGGTGGTTAGACACCCTCGAGGACAGGCAGAGAGCACATGCGCTCCAGTCCTCACAGTTTATTCTTTCTTTTCTGATACTTTGTCACCATATCCTGCAAACTGGAAATAGAGAGACAAGGGTGGGCAAGGGGTCCAGAGGAAACAGACGAAATGAATGGGCAACTCAAGGTGGACTCCTTAGCTGAGGACCTCTCTTCCCTCGGCAAGAGCCAGCTCTGGTTGGCTGAGACCAGGTAGGGGGATGCGTGATAGTGCTGTCCTCAGAACCTGATCTGGGCTGTCCCTGGCATCTCTTCTCTGCCCCAATGCAGCAGGCTCTCTGTGCTGCCCCGGACTTGCCTGCAGGAGGGGCCCCAGCCCTGAGGTGGGAAGGGTGCAGGTCTAGGGTGTGCCTAGTGAAACCTTGGGAGCTTCTCCAAGGCTGGCACCACCCCGCACTGCCGGCCTTCCTTCCTTGTGACTTTCTCATCCACCTAAGACTACAAATCTCTCTTTCTCTCCAAACCATTCCCTGGGTGGGTTTTATGAGAAAATCTCTGGCATAGTAACAAGGCATCACAGCCTTTAAATCTCTGCTCTCCCCAGAGTGGGGCAGACGCCATCGGAAATGCAGCTAAACGGGGGAATAACTCATCTTGAGCGGGCAGAGCAGGAGGGCCTGGTCCCAGGGAGGGGCGATTGGGTGGGGGGCCCCACTCAGAGTGTACCTGTCTCACCCTCTGGCCCTGCAGGACAGGCTGTGCTGGGGTCTGGCAGTAAAGGGAGGGTGGGTTGGTGGCTCGGTCATGGGGAGGCAGAGGTTGCAACTGTTCTACCTGGTGGCCTGGTTCCAGAGGCGGTCAAGAGGGCCTCTGTTCTGGCTGCAGATGCCCCAGAGGCCACCCCTCACCTGTTGATGAGGTCCTCATTCTCATCACTCTCCATCTCGTCCTCAATGGCGGCCTGCAGGTCCCCGATGCGCTTGAATGCCAGCTTTAGGTCGGCCTGGAGGCTCTGGTTAGCAGCCTCCAAGCTTTCCAGATCCATTTCCTAGGAGGGAGGGGGCAGCCCAGTTTGCAGGAGGGCTAGCCTCTCCTCCAGATGCCCAGAAGAAGCCTGCTTTGAGTCCCTCCCAGCCATGGGGGCGCTACCTGAGGGCTGACACAGGCTTCCAGAGCCTTTTCCGCTCTGGTGCTGCTGGGCTGTGGGGGCCTGAGGGAGCCTCCAGTGCCACTGGCTCCCTGGTCTACCCTCTTGATATCCTCCTCCTCCCTCCCATTCTCTGACTCATCTGAATTCTTTGCAGCCTATCCCCAACCAGGCCAAAGCGAGACATACACTCAGCAGCTACTCAGTGGGCTGCCACATGGGGCCCGTGGGGGACAGGGGGCATTACCAGTTCATGCTTCTTGCGGCTCGCCTCAGCCTCCTTCCTCGCAAGCTCGCCCATCTCCTCCTTGGTGTCCCGGAGCTGCCTCTGTAGCCGCTTGTTCTGCTCCTTCTCCCGGTTCTCGGCTGCAATGCGCTGATCCCGCTCCTCGGTCAGCTTCTCCATGTTTTCCTTGAGCCGGCTGGCCAGGCTCTGGACAGGCAGGTGGGAAGAAAGACACAGCAGGTAGGCCCGTCAGCCAGGCAGAGGGAGGGTGTGGCAGAGCTCTGCTCTGGGTCAGGAGGCCTGGGTCAGAGCTCTGGCTCCACCATTCATTGGCTACCTGGGCTAGCAATCCTGAGGCTTCCCTTGCTTTTCTGTAAAATGGGGGGAGAATAACACCTGCCCCCCAGGGTTATTACCTTATTCTGAGGATGAATAAGGTAATGAATGTGAATGCACTTTGAAAGATGAAAGGTGCTATTATCATCATTACTACACCAAGACTGAGGGAGTGTTCTGGGTACAGCCTAGTGGGCCTGTCCGTATTGACATGGCATGTAGAGTCCTCTGAGGTCAGTAGGGCTTCCCACAGGGACTCTGAACCCAGAGGCCCCAAATGCTAGATCCTGTGCTCAGAGCTAAATGGCTTTACTGGAGTTCTGGATTAGGAGAGACTAAACAATCATCAGATTCCAAGCAGAGAGCATCTTTCTAAGCCTAATAAATCTCCCACCAGGTAGTGGGATGCGGAGCAAGAAATGACCTGGAGAGAGGGGTTGAATGTGAGCAAAGAATCCTGCATCTGCTTGTAACCCTGGTTCTACCTCTGACTGGGCCTCTAGCCTCTATGTCCCTAAAATAACAGAGCCAGGCTGCAGGATTGGGCCATTCATGTTTAATATCCTATGGGTCTAAACCACAAAACTCTCTGAGCAGAAGGGAACCTGAGAGATAGAGGTGCAGAAAGGGACTAGGCTCAAGAGAAAAGGAGACAGATCCTGTGGGCCTGCCCTGTGTCCATCAGACCAATGGCCTCTCTGTCTCTTGATAGCTCTGTGACCTTGGGTAACCCTTCCTGTATGTAAAATAGGGATCAAAATATTATTAGCCAGCCTGGGGTTGGTGTGGGCAGTAAATAAACTCTTAAGTTTCCCCCAACTCTCTCCAGCTCTCCTGAGGACTGTGACCCTACCTTGGGAGGGTCAGTTGTGCTCTCTTCCTGTCTCCAGGTTATTAATGCCCTCTAGATGCCCACCTGTTTCCATCCCTACCTTAAGTGCCTGCTCCATGGACTGGGAGTTGATGAAGGAGGTGGTAGGGCTGCCCCTCATCAACCACACTCATCAACACAGGGCCCAGGCAGAACCGAAGGTGTGGAGACAAATGCTTAAAAACTCAAGAACTTAAAAATAAGGTGAGACGGGTGTAAACCCAGGAGAGAATCCTTTCTGCCTCTCTCTTGCTATCTGCTCTGCCAGAGATGGAAGGTGCTGGCCCATGCTGGCTTTGGAGACCAAAAGAAAAAGGATTGGTCCAGCATGGTGGCTCACGCCTGTAATCTCAGCACTTTGGGAGCCTGAGGCAGGTGGATTGCTTGAGCCCAGGAGTTTGAGACCAGCCAGGAAAACATGGTGAAACCCCATCTCTACAAAAAATACAAAAATTTGCTGGGTATGGTGGCATGTGCCTGTAGTCCCGGCTACTTAGGAGGCTGGGATGGGAAGACTGCTTGAGCCTGGGAGGTGGAGATTGCAGTGAGCTGATGTTATACCACTGCACTCCAGCCTGGGTGAGAGTGAGACCTTGTCTCAAAAAAAAAAAAAAAAAAAAAGAAAAGAAAAAGGATTGAATTTGGAATATGGAAACTCCAGTTGGGAGGAAAGAGGATAAAAAGATAGAGAAAAGGTGAACAAAAAAGGAGAAGGATTAAAGGAAAGAGAGAGAAAAATAGGGTCTGGCTTGGTGACTCATGCCTGTAATCCCAGCACTTTGGGAGGCTGAGGCAGGCGGATTGCTTGAGCCTAGGAGTTCGAGACCAGCCTGGAGAACAAGCAAAACCCTGTCTCTACAAAAAATACAAAAATTAGCCAGGCATGGTGGCACATGCCCGTGGTCCCAGCTACACAGAAGGCTGAGGCAGGAGGATGGGAGGATTGATTGCTAGAGCCCAGGAGGTCGAGGCTACAGTAAGCCATGATCATATCACTGCACTAGAGACTGACTGGGCAACAGAGCGAGACACTGTCTCAAACAAAAAAAAATAGTATGAACTTTATAATAAGGGGTGAGGAGAATGGGATGAGAAGAGGGTGAGAAAGAGAAATAAGATTGGGAAGAGGAAAAAATATGAAGGGAGAAGAAAGAATAGGGCCATAATCAAGAAAAAGGAAGACAGAGAGAAAAAGCAGAGACAGGAGGGCAGGAAGAAGTGAGGAAGAAAGGGAATAAAGCAGGGAAGGGCAGAGGAGAGAGGAAGCTCCAGTCTGCACAGAAGTGGCACCATCCGCTGCATATTTATGACCCTGCCAGAGAGCCGGTTGAGGGGAACAGGCGGGGGGAGCTCGTGGTGGAGGAAAATATGAAGACGAAGAGCTAAGCTGCTCTGGTCCCTTGGCAGAAAGCAAGCACGGAAACAGAATGTAAAGCAGGCCGGCTCCACGGTACCCAGAGAGCAGGCCAGGCAGAGTGAGAGAGAAGCACCCGCCCGTCAGCTGGCCTGGCAGTGAGGCACAAGCCTCTGAGGAGTGTCCAGGGATTTGCCCAGCCCTGCTGAGCATGCGTGGCTCCAGCGCTGGGGCAGCTCTGCCCGGCTTGGTGCGGCCTGAGAGAAGTGGGAACCCACCTCCAGCCGTTTCACTTGCGTCCTTTCAAACTCCAGGCGTGTCTCCAGCTCCCGTATCTTGGCTTCCTGCCTGCTCACCAGGGACTTGTCCACCATGGACTGCTCCAGGAACTCCACCTGGCTCTGGAGGGCTTGCAGCTAGAGGTCAGGGGCAGGAAGAGAAGAAAGAGCTGAGCCCAGAAAGGGAGGAGGCTGCATCTGGGGCAGGCAATATCACCATGGTGACCAGAAGGCAAAGGGAGGGAGGGATGCACTGGGGAGGAAAGAGAATGGGGCCCCAAGCCAGAGGCCTCCCCCATCTGCCCCAGCGCTTGGCACAGATCTTGCCCTTCGGAGAGAAAGGAGAAAGCTAAGGACCGGAGAGGGAATAGAGATGGGAAGTGAGGCAGCTGAAGCCCAAATGTCTGCTATGGTGACATGGCTCCAAGCCTAGCTCTTGCTCCTAGCTTACTCTGCTCTGTGGATTACTGATAGCAGAGAAAAGCACCTTCTAAATTGTGAACTTGGGGGTTCCTCCCACATGTAGTAACCCTGGCACCCTCTCTCTCCTGAGGGAGCCCCTGGTCCTCACCTTCTCCTGCAGCTCTTGCTTCTCTTTGTTGGCCTCTTCTAGCTGAGCCTGGAGATCATTTATCTGAGCCAGGTCCCGAGAAGCCTGGGAAAGGGGTGAGAGCATCAGAAGCAGGATCCCCCATAAACATCCAGCTAGCTCAGCCCAGCTGGAACACCAGGGGACCCAGGTTCCTGCACCGTCACCTCCCAAAACAAGTGGCTGTGTGGGAGACCCATGAGGAAGACCAGAAGGATGGTGACGGTGCAGAGTGTGAGGGGCACTCCCGGCAGGGGTACCTGAGCCACGGCGGCCTTGTGCTTCTTCATCAGCTCGTTCATGTCTTCCTGATCCTCCTCCAGCCGGTTCTGTATCTCATTCTTCTCACGCTGAAGGCGGCTCAGCTGCTCCTCCAGCTGGACAGAGGCAAAGGCAGATCAGAGGGCCTCAAGCCCGGTGTGCCTGTGGGCTCCAGGTGGCAAGTCCAAGCCTCCTCCTGTGCCACCTCCAATGGCGGGGGCATAGAAGAGATGATGATAATGGGCTAAGCCTGCCCACTGGAGTGGGTCCTAGGACCAGTGACTCTCAGGGAGCTGCCTGCCCTGCTCTGGGCCAGGGAGATGAGGTAAAGGGCTGTGTGCAGTGTAGGCAGACCCTGGGCCTCTGAGCTGAATGACAGCTGCTTCCTGGCAGCTCTTTTGAGGCTAATGAGAAGGCAGAAAAGGTCTGCCCAGAACAAATGACCCATCATCCTGGCACTATCAGTCCAGGCCCTGACCTGCATGTACTCTGCCCTCTTCAGGCCCCAGGGAAGGACCCCTTAAATCTGTGAAGGTCTCCTGGCTTAGATTGTCATTTCCCTTGGGACTGCCCACTCCCTGGGCATCCAGCCTCCACAGCCAGTCCCCTCCTTGGGGGAGGGGAAGAGAGAGCCAACAGCAGCTTCAGGAAATGAATGAATCTATTAGCCTGTAATTCCAACCAAAATGACTGTGTTGGCTCCTTCTCTGCCCCATCCATCTTGTTACTGGGCTGTGGGGAGCTGGGGAAGCCTCCGCCAAGAAATTTATTAACTCAGATTTAAATAAAATGGTAATTTTATAACAGCCTTTTTTAACACAATTAAGGAATTTGAATTACTCACCTGAAAACTGCTGAGGAGCACAAATGTCACGGGGATAAATCATGCCTGTGAGATTGGCATCTCTCAGCAGCCAGGTGACTAGCTCAGGGGCCACGAAGCCACCAGCCCAGCCTAGCCTCCTCCCCTGTCCCATTCCCTGCCCAAGGAGGTATTGGTGGCCGCATCCCAGTAATGAATTCTCTGCCGATGGATGGGCCGTGGGAGAGGTGGGGAATTAAAAGGGAGGCATTAAATAAGAGCTGTAATTAGCTGCCGCTTGGGCTTGTCAGTGGGCTGGGCAGGGGGAAGGGGAGGGAAGCCGAGCCATCCTGTCCTGTTATCGGTGCTTCTGCTAATCTCTAGGCACCTGTTTACATCCCTCAGCCACATTAGCTGCCTTTATTTATGGTGTTGGGGCCTGCGGCCAAGCTCCTGCAGGCAGGTGGTTAAACAGGGAGATGGGCCTTTGCTGGCTCCCTCTTCCACCGGTTCCTCCCTGAGGCCTCTGCTCAGAGTGGGGAGATGCAGAGGAGGGGAGGCCTGCTCTTCCTGCAGCAAGTCCTGGTGTGGAGGGACCTATCTGGGGTGAAGGGAGCCACAGTCGCAGCTCTATTTTGCCTCAGCCCCCTGAGCCCTGCCCCAGGCACCCTGGTCCCTCACCGCAGTCTTGGCTTTGGCGATGTCATCAATCTGCAGGTGCAGGTCTTCGATCTCCACTTCCATTGCTTTCCGTGCTTTCACAGCTGCTGCACAGGTGAACTCTGACTCCTCCAGCTGGAGACAGACCACCCCCACCCCAGGGAGAGATGTCAGCCATTCCCTGGGCACAGGAGGGCTGTGCAGAGAAAAGGGAGCCCAGATGCCCTCCTCCTCCTCCTCCTCCATTCACTTCAGACCCCAGGGCCATGGGTGTGTGGTGGTGCATGCATGGACATCTCCTCCTGTCACAGGGCTGGTGGGGCACCAGGCCCCATCCATACCACCCCGGTCTGGGTGGTGAGACAGTAGACACACACAGAGCCTGGGGAGTCTGGCTGCTACATGTGGCTCCCCTCTTTCCTGTCACTTTCCTTCCCAAGGACTCAAGAGCCACTGAGAGGAGCAAGAGAGAGAAAGAGAATGGAAAAGGTAAGCTCTGCTGCGCCAGTGCTCTCTAGATACCTGGTTCTTGAGCTGGGCGATCTCCCGCTTGCTGGGAGCACTGTTCTTCAGGTGGTCCAGCATGAGCTGGGCATCCGCGAGCAGGGCCTTGGTGCGCTTCAGGTCCTTCCGCAGCCGCTTCTCTGACTCAAAGTCCCGCCGGTTCACCTGGGTGGCACCAGCAGTTGGGGTTCTGGGCACCAGCACACGGCCTCCTCCTGTCTTCCCCAACCCCCTCCTCACCACATCCTCATTATCAGCATCCCCATAAGGATCCTGGAAGAGCCAGGATCATGCTAACCAAGGAGAAAGGCCTGGGTGTGCCAACATATGGTGATGCCCCATTCCATGAGGGATGACGATGGGCTCTTTGGAGCACCCCCATTCCACTGGCAGCTCTGTTCCCAGCTCCCCATTCCTAGGATCCCCACCCATCAGGCTGCATGGGCAGGCAGCCGGCCAGGCTTGGCAGGTGGAGCGTCCCCTGACCTGGTCGCTGAGGGTGGCGAGCTTGCCCTCCAGCTCCCGCTTCTCTCGCAGCACCTTCTGCTTGTCCTCATACTCTTCCTCCAGCTGCACTTCCATCTGTTTTAACTGGAGTACCGTGGGGACAGAGACCCATCCGTCCCTTTAGTGCCTGGTGCCAAGCAGGCCCCTTCTGTTCTGGGTCCCCCACTCCAGGAAAACAGTGGGGCAGACCTGAGCACAATGATATTGATGGAGGAGTCAGAACCTAAATTCCAGGTTTCTAGGGTTTCAAAGCAGCCTGGGAGGGACGAGGAGGGATGGCAGGCCACATGTGGTGGCTACCTGAGCCAGAGTAGGAGACATCGCTGCCCAGTGGAGACCTGTCCGGCCAGGCTAGCTGACTGCAGGCAGCACCAGCGCAGCACAGCAGGGCCATGGGGGGCTGCCCCTGGCACAGAAAGCAGGGAGCATTAGTTCCTCAGGGTCTCAAGTTTCTCTACAGACTCTGAGCCAATACCTCCCTGCCAATGCCAGGATCCAGAGAGGCACTTCCTGGCCCAGAATGACAAAGGAAGACAATGTGGCTGAGGCAGGGAGACAGAAAAGCCCCTGACTAAAAAGCAGTGATGGGAACAGGCAGTTACGCTGGACAGGTAAGTACCCAGATACCTTACCTTCTTCTGACATGACTGCCGGGCCTCCTCCACCTCCTCATCCCGACTCTCCATCTCCTTAGAATGGGTCTGTCTCATCCGCTCCATCTCCATCTCCAGACGCAACTTGGCCTGGAGGTAGTGGAGTAGGGTCTGGGTTCCCTCCTCAGTAGCGCCCACCCGCTCCCCACCTGTGCATGACTCGCTAGGCTCAGGGGTCGAGAACGTCCTGCCAACCAGTTCTCTTTGCCGGCACCTTGCTCCCATGGCAACAGCTTCTCTAGAGCAGCTGAACTCCCTTACTAGAGGTCTAGCATAGGCCCAGAGAGAGGCAGCTGGAGTGGGGACAGCCCTGCAGCTTCTCCGTCTGCCTGCAGGCTCTAGCTCCCTGAACTAACTTGGTGGCTTGGTGGCAGGCTGGGTGGGCCTGTGGCCCTCGGCTGCCATGCATCCTGAGCCCCTCCCTACTAGAGCTCCATCAGATTTGTTTTTGTGGAAAGCTCCACGAGCACTTAATTGTCTTCACACTGTGGCTGGCACAGATGAGGTGCTCACTCCACATTTTGTGAGTAGGTGAGCGAGTGAACACTGGAATGAATAGGGGCGGGATCCTCTGGCCCGTGCCTGGGTCTGGCTGTGGGGATGGTGGCGGCCCCACTGCACCTCACCCCTCCCTTGGCCAAGCCCTCCTGTACCTGCTCCAGCATCTGAATGGTCCCTGCCTGCTCATCCAGCTCCTCTTCCTGATCCTTGACCTTCGCCTCTAGGTCCCGGAGCTGTTTCTTGACCTTGGCCAGAGAGGCCTCATCCTTGGACTCTTGGGAAGAAATGTCCTGGAGCTCCGCCTCTAGGGAGACAACCTTCTGGGTGAACCCTGCAATGTCCATGTCTTTTTCCTGGAGCAAAAGAGATGAGGCGGGTGCAGGGCTGGCCCCAGATTGCGAGGGGGACAGGGCACAGATGGTGGGTGGCCCTACCCACCTCCAGTTGCTGCTTCAGGCTGAAAGCCTCAGCGAGGAGCATGTCCTTCTCCCGCTGCAGCTTCTCCCGCTGCAGCTTCTCCCGCTGGGCCTCCTCGTGCGCCTGCGAGAGCTCACTGTCAAACCTGTGAGGGAGCGTGGTGTCTCCATCAGATGGGGGAAGAGCCGGGGTCCCCCGCACAGAGACTGTCAGGAGGTCGTGCCATGGACAGGACCCAAGCAGGGGTGGGGGAACCCATGCAGCCCTAACGTGGGGCCAGTGGTGAGGTAGGGGTGACATCTAGAGGTGGCAGGTCAGGCCACTGAGGCACTATTGAGCAACCGGGTTTGGGATGGGGAGCACTCAAATAGGTGAGCCCTTCACCAAGTAGGCCTAGGAGAGACCCATAGACTGCTTCCAGGCAGGGGAACAGGCCCCCTCAAGAGTTAAGTCTCTACATTCTCCATTTCAACACATCAAAGAATGAGGGACCCATGCGAGGGCTGGGTGGGAAGAAGGTAGAGATGAGCACCCTGCTTCTACTAACTCACTTTCCACAATTCAGTTTGGCAACTGTAAGGGCGGCAACCAGCTCCTTGCCCCTGCCTCTGGGCACCAGCCTTTGGCCAGGACCACACACCCCAGCGGTGCTGGCAGGACACCACCAGGAAACCCCACACTGGGTTCAGAGCTGGCATTCCCACTGTGCCCAGCTGGCCACATGCCTCGATGGGCACACAGGGGGGCCTCTTTCTTCACTCCTCCACTTCCCAGCCTTCCATTTCCTGCTAAATATGGAGCAAATTGCTGAAATTCCTCTTAACACCTTCCCTGAATAGCTAATTAGGTTCCTGTGGAAATTGAACAGCTCCCCTTACCCCAACCCCACATCAAAAAAAAAAAAAAAAAAAAAAACCCCGGGCAGCCAAAACCTAATAAGTTGCCCAGTGGAAAGCATGGCAGCACAGTAACTAGGCTGAGCTGGTATTACCATCGGGGGCTCAGAAGGGGGATTGAGCTAAGGGTGCCAGCCCTTGGGTAAAGGGGTGGGTAGGGGCAGAGATGAGAACGAGGAAAGTGGTGGTCATGGTATTGGGTGGGAGGAATGGAAAACCTTCCTATTTTCCCAGCTGGGGAGATGGTGGGGGTTCAGGAGGCCAGGGGTAACCCAGGGTCACTGGAAAGGCTCTGTTCTGCCATCTTCACTCCCAGGGTCCTAGGTGTGGGGATGCCCCTTCACAAAGGCAACCGGTGCCTCTGCTGAGAAACCCTTCCCCTGCAGAGGAGAAACGGGCACTGTTCCCACTCCCTGGGGTGCCCTGCTGTTCCTAGGGTGTGTGGGTTCCTCAGTGCTGCTAATAAAGGCGTCCCATCCTCATTCCCAGCCCAGGAAATTAATTTAGATTGGATTTTCTCCTGTGAGGGCCACCCCCCTCCTTTGTATCATTACCATAATGAGATGGAAGTGGCACGGTAGTTTAATGACATTAGTCAGGAGAGTGTGTTTGTATAGCTAAGGCAAGTGAGGGAGAGGCAGAGCTGGGGGCCAGGGGCAGGGACGCAGCGGTTCCTGCATGGGTCCTGGTTGATGCCCTTCCTGGCACGGGGTGACAGGCACATGGTGCAGGGAGCACCTCCAAGAGCTGAGGCCTGGGCAGGCCTTCAGTGGGGACACAGCCTGAGTGTACCCTGGAGGTCAGGAGGGGGCCCCTTCATGTTCCAAGATGAATGATGAGGCAGGCAAGACCCCTGGACAAATTCAGATCCTTCCTTTTTTCCTCTCTGGAGGGCAAGGAGGCTGTCCTGGCTTTGGTTGCTCCAGAAGGTTCTCTGGGCCCAGGGCAGGGGCCCACCCACCTCCTCTGCTTCTTCTCCAACTCGTGGTTGCGGACCTGCTGGCCCTCCAGGTGCAGCTTGGTGTCCTGCAGCTCAGCCGTCAGCCGCTGGCACTTCTTCTTGAGCTGCTGCAGAGCCCGCTGGCTCTCCTCACTATCTGCCTGCAGGTCCCCAAGCTAGGGACCAAGATGGGGTGCACAGTCAGTGGCCACGGAGAGGCCCAGAAGCATTGGCGGAGAAGGCGAGGAGGGAGGTGGGTGAGTGAGGGGAAGACCCAGGGGTGCAGGAGGAAGTTGGGTCTCTCAGGGAACTGAAGAAGCTCTGATGATAGCTTGCTCCTGATTGCTCCTGCATGGAGAAGCTAACATGCCAGCCTCCCCGATCCATCCCAGGCCAAGCCTGCCTGGCCCCAGCATTCACTGGACCAACACAAGGCACCAGTCCCCTCCTGGCTCTCCCACGTACAGGCCTCGGCTCCTCCCCGGCCTCACCCGCCGCTCCAGCTGCCTCTTGTTCTGCTGCTCCACTTCCAGCTTGTCCTCAAACTCCTGCTGGAGCCTCTTCTTGGTGAAGTCCACCTCCCGCACAGCCCGCTCATACTTCAGCCGCCACTCACCACCTGTGGGGTTGAGGCAGACAAGGGAGGATGAGGGTGCTGAGAGTCCACATAAGGGGCAGTGGGGAAGGAGGATGGCGGGGAGGGGCAGCAGGAAGAGTCAGCCGAGGCTCAGAACGCTCTCTGCAATGATGGCTTCCTTCCAAGGCAGAAAGAGCCACTAGCCAGGAGAAGACCAGAGTGGGAGATGGGGCTGCATGTGCTGTCCCCTTGCCAGGGACTGCTGGGACCATGGCCTTCAGTCTTTGTCATGACCGTGGCTGTTTCAGCTCTACATAACAATCCCCTCCATTTACTGGCATCTCTGCCTCCTCATCTATTTCTTTCACTTTAGTCTCATAACAGCCCTATAGAGGGGAGACAGGCCTGGATAAGGGGCATGACCATCCAGAGGTAGGCAACAGGCCTCGCATCACAAGCCACTGCTAAGCTCCTTGGGCCTCGGGCCCACCTGCATCATCGTCATCCACTTCCCCGTTGATCTCCGCTGCCCGGATGAGACGGGCCTCCATCACCTCCATTTCCATCACCTCCATCTGCTTCTTCAGTGCATCGTACTGGGTCTGCAAAAGACGGCATTATGGGGTGTGCCATTTCGCCCCCTCATACCTACTCCCCAAACCACACAGACCATGGTCACATGCTTACCCAGGACAGACAGGGATGCTGGGCTAGGGGTGAAGATGTCAAGTGTCTTTGGGGGGAGCTGATGGGCACTAGGGTGTGACAGTCACCAGCCTGCCATCCTCACCTGGGCCCTGCTCTCACCTGCAGCTCCTTCATCTCCTTCTCAGCCCGGAGCCTCTCCGCCGTCTCCGTGTCCAGCAGCTGGGAGGCAGACTCTCCTGTGTTACGCTCATCCGTCAGCTCCGATGTCAGCTCGGAGATCTGGGGTTGGGGAGTCACCACCAGTTGAAGTGCCTGCCTCACTCAGCCAAAACACCCAAGAGAGCGGGGCTGGGTCTCCCTGAGGCCATGGCCAGTCTGTGTGGTGCCGGGAGTCACTCACCCGGGTCTCCAGCCGGTCACTATTGAGCCGCAGCTCGTTCCGCTCCTTCTCCACTTTCTCGAGCTTGCTCCGCAGCTGCTGAATCTCCTCCTAGGGTGAACCGAAGAGGGCAGAATGAGCCAAAGGCACTGCGAGGGGCCGGGGCCCTGGGTCTGCACCCCTATAGTGAACAAAGCTGATGATGCTTGGGCCAGGACATCATGGGGGAGGCATGTACCCAAGAGCAGAGCCACAGCCTCCCAGGGATCCTGTCCCTAGACCCTTCCCACTAAGCTGGGGATGTCCAAGATTTGATCATAAGAGGCTGCCCAGGGGCTCAGCCAGCGCCCCAGAGGGACATCTTCTGTTTGATGGGCACAGTTCAAGGATGCCAGCTCTCTGGACTAAATGAAGAAGCACTTAGAAGCCCAAGATAAACTGGCAAGGCTCTTCCCTCCCAGAGACTTGCCCTCCCAGGCTGTCACATACGTCTTTGTTCCGGATCTGCTCCTCTGACAGCTGTACTTCGATGAGGGGCCTCACTGTGGTAAAGAGCTTCCACCAGGGCCAATCCTTCACCCCTTTGTTCTTCCTGATGTTCTTCTGTACACAGCGAATGGCCAGGTCCTGGATCTGCAGGTGAGGTGGGGGCAGCACACAGGGGAGCTCTCAGTCACCCTGGCCAAGCTTGGCCCAGAGTCCTCCCCATCACCAGCACAGGCCCCCAGGGCTGCTCCTCTGGTACGCTGACCCCCAGTCAGATACCTTCCATGCTCCCCCCTTGCCCCAGGCTCCCTCCTTCCCTCAGAGGGTGGGCAGCGCAGACCCCAACCCTGAGAGCACTGCGCTGGGCACTAGCCACTCCGCTGCCATTAGGAATCATTTCATCTGCTTTATTTGCTGCCTGATTATTTCCAGCACCCTGGCCTAGCTGTGCTATAAAACCTAATCTTGCTGAAACACAAGAGGCGGCAGTGCTGGCTGTTTTATGGACTTGCTAATAAGAAAAGGAGTCGCTGACACAGCTCCTTAATCTTCGTGGAGCAGCCTATGATCCAGAACCCACCTTTGCCTCGGCCCCGCTTCCCCCTACCCCTCAACAAAGCCCTCCAACCAGGCCCTGTCACTGGGCACACCAGCATACTTGCTGGCACCAGGGAGCTGCCTGTTTCCCACCCTGGCCCAGGGCATGGTGCCCTGGGAGATTCCTGCCTCTTCTCCCCCTTATAGTCTCTACCCCAGGAACTTGGCTGTGCCCATCTAGGCTGGGAGGGGGAGGGGATGTCCCTAGAGCAGCACCTTTCTCTTCTTGAAGTGCTGGCGGGCCAGGTAGCCCCTGCAGGCTGCTTGGAACAGGGTTAGGTTCCTGCTGGTTTGTTCATCCCGCTGCTCCTCTAGCCGTGCCAAGGTGCCCACCCGGAAGAAAACCTGTGGAAGAGCAGGCTAGGTGAAGGCAGGAGAGGGGACCGGCCCAGCAGAGGAAAGGGAGGGAAGGCGGGGAGCTGGAGAAACAAGCAGGTCAGGGAGTGCAGCCCTTGGCTTGGGAAGAGCCTCAAAATCCAATTGTCCGAGAGGAGGGGAGGAGCAGGAAGAGGCCCTGGGAAGGTTGAGGGAGAAGGGACTGGGGAGGTTTTTGCAGGCAAGGAGTAAGATGGGAAATTTAACTTCAAAGAGAGAAAAGGTGAGGGAAGGTAAAGGGAAGATACCTGGGGCAAGCAAGGATATGGAGCAGTCACTGGTCAAACAGGGAGGGAGCGTCCTGCCACATCTGTGAGGGCTTCGTTACCCAGGACTGCCAGCAACCCTGTCAGTGCCCCTGTGCCCCCAGCCCACTGCAGGGCCCAACCTGGGCTCCAGCCCCCTCTGACTCCCGACTGCTGGGATCAGGTGAAGTGGATGCTGGCAGATGTCTGTGTGAGAAGCAGCACTGAGTAGTGCGGAGGAAGAGGGGGAGAGCAGGAAGGGGGGTGGCGGGAGGCTCCTGCCTTCTCCTGCTCCCTGCTAGTCTCATTTCAGACGGTTTCCTCTTTCATGTGCCACCCCCCAACACACACCCAGGTTTCACCTTCTCATGAAGAAGCCAGTGAGGCGGGCGGGGGTTGGCCCAGCCGAAGGACCTGTCATACAGGTTTGGGGGCTGGAGGGCAGGCATGTGCGGAACCAGCTGGGCGCCCCCACACCGGGCCTTTCCTTACACTCTGTGCTGCTCTGAGATAGGACTTGGTAAAATTTGCCACACACCACAAAGAGAAGTGTGTGTGAATCTGGAAGGGTTAGGTGAAAAAATGACTCTGTATCCATGAGAGTGGGCACAGACACCTATGTATATGCCTACCTCCATCTGGCACAGAACACAGAAAATTTCTTTTTGTAGGGAAAAGAGAAGATGTGAACATGATGGGAAACACAGGTTACATAAATGCACTCAGAGCCAATAGGCACACTATCCCAAGGCCCCCTTCAGCAAAGATCCAAAGGGAAGGCTTAAACTTTTTGCTGAGAAAAAGCTCTGCCTCTGGCAACTCCAAAGAAACTTGGTCCCCTGAGGCTGGCCTTGGAAAAGGCCAGCTCAGTCCTTTGTGACAATTCCCTAAATCCCACCATCGAACATGAGGTCTCCCGTGGGTCTTAGTTTCTACCTGAGCTTCAATTTATTTTCTTTTCTTTAAAATTTTTTTGAACAGTCCTGCTCTGTCACCCAGGCTGGAGTAAAGTGGTGTGATCGTGGCTTACTGCAGCCTCCACCTCCCAGGCTTAAGCCATCCCCAGTAGCTGGGACTACAGGTGTGCACCACCATGCCCAGTTAAGATGGGTCTCCCTATGTTGCTCAGGGTGGTTTTGAACTTCGGGCATTATGTGATCCTCCTGCCTCAGCCTCCCAAAGTGCTGAGATTACAGGTGTGAGCTGTCATGCCTGGCCGTTCAATTTCTTTCTTTTTTTTTTTGGAGACAGTCTCGCTCTGTTGCCAGGCTGGAGTGCAGTGGTGCAATCTCTGCTCACTGTAACCTTTGCCTCCTGGGTTTGAGTGATTCTCATGTCTCTGCCTCCTGAGTAGCTGGGGACTACAGGCACCCATCACCATGCCCAGCTAATTTTTTGCATTTCAGTGGAGACGGGGTTTTACCATGTTGCCCATGGTGGTCTCAAACTCATGAGCTCAGGCAATCCGCCCACCTTGGCCTCTCAAAGTGCTAGGACTGTAGGCGTGAGCCACCACGCCTGGCCCCCAGCTGCTTAATTTCATATAATGTGCAAGCCCAGAATCCCACTGGGGGTAAGGAATATCCAGGTTCCACGGGGGGACAGCAAATGCACTTGGTTAGTACCTATCGCCACCTGCCCAGAGCAGAACTGAGGTGCTGGAGTTGGGGTTGGAGAATGGCCCAGAGACACAGTGAGAAGAGACAGAATGGTCTAGAGGCCAAAGCAGCAAGCCTCAAATCTCTCTTGAACATTTGTGGGGTTAAGGGTCCTTTTGGGTTCGGGGTGAAAGCTTAGGCCATCTCTTCCCCAAAATACACATTCATACAAATTTTATAATGTCAGGAGGCTCTGATTCCCCAAAGTCCTTATTGAAACTCTCAGGGTCCCATCACTCAGATGAAGACCCCCTCCTCTCTGAAGCAATGTGACACACGTAGAATCCATGCTCACGAGTCAGTGCTAACCAGAGCCTAGATGACCTGAGCTTTCTTTCCCAAACTAGATGTGAGCAGGCGCCCAATGTTGGCCCAGCTCTGCCCTGGAGTGACACTGGGCCCTGGGGCCTGCCTGCCTCAGCTGGGCACCTGGCATGGCTCAGGACGACAGAAGGTCTGAGGTAGCAGCTGGGAAGAGAATCGGCCTGCACAGGCCCTTTCCTGTCAGAGATAGGCCTGGGAACCCAGGCATAGCCTGGAGGAGGTGCCATCCCCAGTGGCAGCCAGCAGCGGCTCGGCCTGCTTGAGAGGCAGGAACCTGGAGGGAAAGACCAGTGTGAGTAGATGCTGGGATAGACCCTGCGGCTGAAGCAAACCCCTAACTGCAGATGGCTTAAAGCAGCAAGGGAGGGGAACAGACAGAGAGAAAAGAGCTGAGCCAGACGCAGAGATAGACAAAGCAGTGACATAAACCAGAAAATGACACAGAAAGAGGATGGGACACAAAGGTACAGAGAAACAGAAAAACACAGAACGAGAAACCAAGCAATAGAGACCAGCAGGGACTGCTGGGGCCAAAGGGAAAGCCAGGGACAGCAGAAGCAAAGATGGGAAGAGGCAGACATACAGATGGGAGTGAATGACAGGGAGGGTGGGAGGAGCCAGGAAAGCGACTCAACATGCAGAGCCAAGAGGAGGACCAAGGACACAGGACAAGTGAGACTCAAACCTCTGCAAGTACCTCCTTCCCCTGCACACACCCCATGGGGCCCTGCGACTCAGAGTTCCTTCCCTCTCTACCAGCAGACAGCGGGTCCAGAACCCCCACTGGCCTCCCTTCCGCCCCGGCCCTGGGGCACATGTGCAGATGCCGCCTGTCCAGGTTCCCAGGCTCGAAAGAGAGGGGTGTGCAGGGCTCCCTACCCATGGGAGGAATGCTCAGCTGACCCTTTGGTGAGGAGTGACGTGGCAGACTGGCACCCATGGGTGGGTGTGCCTGCCTTTTACTCCTGGCGTTCCATTCAGATGAGGAATTCGGTCTGTAGGCAGGTGGTGGCGGCATAGCCTTACCGTGCCCTGCTTACTCTCTGGAACCCAGCAGCCCCAGACAACTCTCCACAGGGGCTCTACCCATGGCCTTCCCGCCTCTTCCAGCCCACATCCTCTGGGTCCAGGTCTCCTGACTCCCCACACCAGGACCTGAGGCAAGTTCAGGGCCACCTTCCACCTGCTCTCTCCCGACATCACAGAGGCGTTCCTGGGACTGAATAAGCCAGTCATCCAGAAGGAAGGAAAGCCAGGTTGCTGCATCTGAAACTTCTAGCTCCCTGGCCCCTGGCCCCAAAGGGGGCAGCCCCTGAGTGGCAGGGTGGGGTGGAGTTGGTGGCAGGATTCAGAGGGACACCAGGAGACTGGTGATGTCTGGCTGAGCAGGGAGAACAGGAGGAGCGGGTCAGCCACCTGACGGACGGGGCGCTGGACAGTGAGGCTACTGCCCTCCTGCAGGGCAACTCACCCGGCTCAGGCCCATGCAGCAGCTGCTCTTCTCCAGATCCAAGCACTCTAACAGCTCCTCCACTGCCTGTGGAAAAAGGCCTCTGTCAGCCCGCCTGGGCCACCCCTCGCCATGCACGGCTTCCTCCAGGCTCTCAGCCCTTCCCCTCCCTCCTCCTAGACAATCTAGAAGGAGGGAGGGGAAGTTCTTCATGCACTTGGGTGGGCTTCCTCAGTGTCAGGCCCTGGGTTGGACTCTGGGGACACAGAGATGACTACAAGAGAAATGCACCGTCTTGCTGGGGAGCAAGACCAGTGAACTCGTGCAGTACCCAGAGAAGGTGGCACCTACGTCAGACCAGGGCATGTGCAAGGCAACTCAGGCGGGTCTTGTTTGTGTGAGAAATTTCGATGCAAGTGAGAATTAGCTGGACAAAGTAGAGGAGAGGACATTTCAGGGAGAGGAATCAGTGTACCCAAAGGCCTAGGAGCACAAGACAGCAAAACACACTGAGGAAACTCCAAGTCACTCATCGGAACTGAGATGGGGGGGTGGGTAGTTAAGGTGCAACTAGAGAGGGGCAGGAGCTGAAGCACGTGGAGCCCTGTGCGCTTCGGGGGCCTCTGGAGGGTCCTCTCCGGGATGGGCATGACCAGGTCTGCACTGGTAGAGATCTCACTGGCAAATGGGTAGATGGATGGAGACCCACCCCACTTCAGCAGTAATCCACAGGAAGGGAGGCTAAAGCCTGGCCCAAGGGGAAGAGAGGAGGAGAGCATGCAGCAGGTGTTAAGGAGACAGAGCCGTGCCGGATACAGGGGGAAGGTACGTGAGGAGAAATCCAGAGCTATACTGAGATTTCCGATTTACATAACTAAGCAGATAATGGTGCCATTCCCTAAAGTAGGGAATATAAGAGAAAGAGGCAGCTTCGGGGGAGGGAGAATGGGTTTGGTTTGAACAAGCCGAGTCTGAGATGCCATAAGGCATAGAGGTAGAGAAGTCTAGAAGGCAGCCAGACAGAAATGCATGTCTGGAGCTCAGGAGAGAGACCTGGGCTAGAGGTATTGATTTGGGAGTCATCAATATATATGCGGTAATTGAAATGATGAGTGTGAATGAGGTTGCCCAGCAAGAGGGTGCAGAATAGAAAATACATATGGAAAAGGAGAGAGTTCTGAGAAAGAGACATCTTTACTTCAGGGGCAAGTGGAAAAGAGAAGCTCAGAGGGAGTGAGAACAGAGTCAGGGGGGAAACCAGGAGTGGCAGCAGAGGCCCAGCAGAGAATGTGTCAGAAAGAATGGAGCCCCATGCTGCTAAGAATTCAAGTAACAAAGGGATAGAAAAGTGCTCATTGGCTCTGGCAATATGGAAGGTGTGGGGGATGAGAAGGCATGTGCCAGGGCCTCAGGGAGGGGGACCAGGCAGCCATGGGCAGTGGGGGCAGCAGGAGGGAAGCCCAGAGTAGGCGGGAGGCAGAGCACAGTCCAGGGGGATGATGACACAGGTGACAGAGGCTCCCTCCAGAGAGGAAGGCCTGCAGGTTTGTGGGGAGCTTCTCCATGGAGGGAAAAGGGCCAGGAGAGGAGACACCAGAGGAAATAGAGATAGAAGTGAGCTGACACTGATGGGACGGGTCTCTGGGGAGACCCAAGGAAATGGACTCCAAGGCACAGCAGCAAGGGACTGGACGAGAGGAGGACCCTCTCCCACCAAGACAGAAGGGGTGCGGGAAGATGGAGGCCCAGGGAGGTTTGCAGGACGCGGAAGAAGCAGCTGGAGCCTGATGTCCTGAGATCTGGAGGCTGGGCATCTGCTGGAAGGTGAGCCGGGAAGGTGGGGTGGGGAGGATTTGAGGAGAAAGATGGAGAATGGAACAGCAAATAGGAAGCCTGCAGTCATGGCCAGCTAAGGAAGGGACATCTAGAAGACTTGCTGGTCCCCCTGAGGGCCCACCAAAGGCTGAAGACCATGAACCTGTAGGAAGTCAAGTCCCCAAAGTTGTATAATTTTCTCTCACCACCCTTGGGAGCCCAGAGCCAGGAGTGCAGACACCCAAAGGCTGGCACTTCAGGGTGGGAGTTTGGCAGGCCAGGAGCTATGGGAGGCTCAGGAGGGCTGAGGGTGATGGAGGCTGAGTGACTAGAGAGCGAACCATGGAAAAGGGGGAACTGACAGAGAAATGGAGCGCAATCCAGAAATGAGAGGTCCTGATGGAGACAGAAAGCGGGTGTCCTGAGGGGAAGAGGGGAGTGGGACCAGAAGGCAGGAGGCTGTGATCAGAGAAAACCATGCTGGAATTTCAGATTTCGGAGGTGAGGCATTTCCAGGGCTGATAAGGTGCTGGTGTAGCCGCAGGTGAGAGGCTGGAATGGAGGCTGAGGGCCCATGAGAAGGGGGCGTGGGATGGGCATCTACATCCACACAAGGTTGCTCAGGCCACCGGCAGGCCAGAGGATGGAAGGAGGGGCTTCCGGGCCCCCTCCATGAATGCAGGTCTTTAAGTCAGGGTGGGGGGCACACACAGAGACAGCCTGGGCACTCTGTGGGCTTTCTGTCCCATTCTGCAGCATCCCCTCCTTTTAGGGAAGCCATCCTAAGGTCTGAGGCGCTTTCAGAGTTGGGCTGGGTACCTGAGGCCTGAGCACAGTGAGAGAGGGGCTCCTCTGTTTCTGGAGCCCTGTGACTATCTGAGGGGCTGCCTCTGGGGTTCAGGGTGATGGCCCAAACTGGCAGGGACACCCCTTCTGCAGCCAAGCATTCACCAACCAGGGCTGGCAAAGGGCCTGGCAGCCTGTGTTCACCCTGGTACCACAGAGGTCTCGCCATATCCACCTTCCTTCCAGGAGGAATGCTCACCCAGCCCTGGATGGCTTCCTGCCTCAGGAACCAATCCCTGGGACGGGGGCCCAGGCTGGGGGCCCAGGTGCTGTTCATGGGGTTCCCAAATCACTAATTCTCATCTGTCACCAGTGGGCCCAGGCCCTGCTTGCTCCTGGATGACTGTCTAGCTCACCAGCGAGCAGACACCCCCAGTTCAGGCTTCCAAGGAGGGGTGGCTCTTCTCCAGCTCCTAAGGTCCAGGCCCCAGGCCACAGCTGGGTGCTTCCAAAACCGGGAGTCCCTGAGCAGGGCCAAACGGGGTCTCCAGGGAAGGGAGGGCAGATGAGTCTGGAAAGGGCAGCCGCTTGAGGGGACTGGGCAGAGGGAGAGGGATCTGGGGACCTGGACCTACCCGCCTTTCATCCACCACGATGTAGTTACGCCCGTGTTTCTTGGTCAAGTGTGGGGCCAGGACGTCAAAGCGGCGGCGGAACTCGGAAAACACCATGTGGTCAGGGTAACCTAGAGAGAGCGACCCAGAGCCAGGCCTGTCAACGCTGCCTGCTCCCAGCCACTGGTGCCTAGGAAGCCAGTGGAGAGTCACTGAAGGGGAAGAAACTGCAGGGGGTGGGAAGCCTGTGATTAAGGCAGGCCTGGAAAGGAGAGCTGAGAAGGGGGAGGCAGGGAAGCAGGAAGAGGAGGCCAGGAGGAATCAGGCCTTCTCCACAGGGGGACAGGAAGCCTTGAAAAAGGAACAGGCTCCTTCAGAGGGAAGCAAATGAGGTGTGGTGTACAAATGAGTACAGGGAGGTGTACAAATGGTGGGTTGTGGGCAGCTGACCAGCTGGGAGGAAGCATCCCCAAGATGCTCTCTAGCCCTCCAAATCTATGCCTCAGTGATAACCCAGACAGAATGATGTCTTATGGTCTTAAAAAAAAAACAATAGGCCAGGTGTGATGGCTCATGCCTGTAATCCCAGCCCTTTGGGAGGTCAAGACAGAAAACAAAAATTAGCCGGGCATGGTGGTGTGCACCTGTAGTCCCAGCTGTTCGGGAGGCCAAGGCAGAAGAATTGCTTGAACCCAGGAGACAGAGGTTGCAGTGAGCCGAGATCGTGCCACTGGACTCCATCCTGGGCAATAGAGCAAGGCTCTGTTTCAAAAATAAATAAATAAATAAATAAATAAATAAATAAATAAATAAAAGGCACCACAGAGTAACTGAGAGGAAACGTGCATGGGCTAGGCCCTGGCCCTGCCTCTTAGGGTCATGTGACCTTAGGCCAGTCACTCAACCTCTCTGAGCCTCAGTTTCTTCACCTTTAAATGGTGTCCTAGTACTCCATGCTAGTCATGGAGAGTAAATGAGAAACGAGGTAAAAAGCACAGTGTGACTTGCTTGCTGGGCATTTAATAAATACTCCTTTCCTTTCCTCTGTCCACCGAAGCAGGACATCAGAAAGGCTGCCCTCCCTGCCTGCACCCTGACCTTGAGTCCTAGGCCAGGTGACCAAAAAGACTTGTAGATTCTCTTTCCCTGAAGAGTGTCTGGGCTTCAGGTCAGGGGCGGTGTGAGGTGGCTTTTGGCTTGGAGCAAAGTCAGGGCAGTGGCTAGCAGGAGGTGACCAAGTCACCTTGATCTTACCAGAGCCCAGGGTGGAGGGCCACGAACACCACTCCCACAGAATCACATAATTTCAAACTGGAAAGGGATCTTGAACCAGATCCAACACCTCTTTCAGACCCAGAAACGGAAAGACTGGCTTGCTCAAGGTTACAAAGGCTGCTGCTGGGGGCAGAACTGGCTTCCAAACCTGGGCTCCTGACAGCTAGCCAGGGGCTCGCTCCACAGCAGTGCCGGGCTAGCTGGCTCTGGGAAACCCTCCAGCTGGGAGGTGAGGCTGATGCATGTGCCTGATAATTGAAACAGGAGGTGGGGGCTGCTGAGGGGCCAAGATAAAGTGAGCTATTGATTGTATCTGAATTGCAATTAAATTGATGGGCCAGGATAGCAGGTCTGGACGCCTGGCATCTTAATTAATCATCAGTGCTATCGTCAGTGGCTGGGGGCCGGGTGAGGGAAGGGGGGCCTGCTGCTGCCGGCCTCATCGATCTGCTTGTTTGAGTAAAGCACATTGATTTTGGTTCAGAGCGGTAACAATCTGGTTTTGAAATAATAAACACCAACTCCATATCAAGACATGGGGACAGATCGATGATTTATTTAGAGCAGGGCAGGGAGCCTGTTTCCTGGCTTGGGCTGCTAAGGAAAAGTGACGGTGCCCACGGGAATATCTGAAGGGGACCTGGCTGTGGGGGGGTGGGACCCTACCTGCTTTTCTAGTGAAGGAGAAAAACAGCAGAAAACCAGCAACTCATAACTTGTCAGGCAAAAAATAAAAACAAACAAAAAATACCCTACTTGAGAGACATGAGACGTGACTCTACAGCCAGCCTGCCTAGTCAAATCCTGCTCAGCCACTCAGGAGCTGAGTGACCTTAGGCAAGCTAGTTAACCTCTCTGAGCCTCAGTCTGCTCAGCTGGAATGATAGCAGCATCTGCCTCATGAGGTTGTTGTGAGGATTAAATGAGTGAATATGTGGGAAGAGCTTCGAATGGTGAGTGTGCGGTAAATGGTCTAAGGACGCTAAGTAACCACTATCATCCTCTCTGTCTCCTCCTCTAGATGGGTCCATAAAAAGAGTCTGTCTGACCTTTCTTGGGAATTTTAAGTACTTCAGAAAGATTTAGCACCTCATTTCTCACTGGGCAGATGGCTCCGAAAGGGCACCGGGTTTGCTGCTGTGGGCAAAGTTGAGCTGTTCAAACTGGGGACATGGGGAGATAGGAGGCTCTGGACAAATGACAGGAGTGGGGTGGGGCAGGGGTGCAGGGTGAAGAGAACTGAATGTGGAAGGGAGAGGAGGAGGCAGGGACTCTGTAGGATGGAAAGAAATGGAGGAAGGAAGGGGCTGTGGGCTGGGAGAGACAAGGAGAGATCAGAGCAGAAAGGAGTGTGAGGAAAGAGATAAGGGCCAGCCCTGAGGCAGGAGCAGCCCCACCACGGCCCACGGGTCCCAGGTGGGAGGCTGCGCAACGCAGGCCAGCTCTGGAAAAGAGAGCCAGGAGTTGAGAGGGAAGGAGGCCCCACCTTGGCGGTACATGCGCATGGCATCGAGCAGGCGGGAGCCGCGGAGCTGGGTGCGGAGCAGGGGCACATCCAGCTGCAGGAGGCCAGCCTCGCAGTGGTCTCCCGAGGGCAGGTCCAGCTCACTGCTGCTGCTGACTCGGCGGGAGGAAGCAGAACGGGGCTCTCCGGCCCAGCCCTCAGCCACGGGCAGGAAGCAATGGACGAAATGCAGCTTTGACTTCTTGATGGTGTCAATGAGGGCGTCCTGCCAAGGGGAAGGGACTGCCCTCAGTGGGCTCTGATGGCCCTTGCCCAGGAGAGCAGGGACTGGTGCCAGCATCTCCACTGCTCACAGGGTAGCAGGGGTCCCAGCACCAGCCAGGACACGCTAAGCCTGGACAACTCTGCCGTCGCCAGGCCTGGCTGGCCACTCACAGGCGGCAGCACTGAAAAGAAGACCCCACCAGCAGCCATCGAGTCACAGCGGGATGCTGAGTGGGCACCAGATGGCCTCAGTGTGCTTGGAGTCCCCAGGCCTGCCTGCCAGGAGTAAGGAAGAGTCCCCAGGCCTGCCTGCTGGGGTCTGGGCTGGCACTTACCACCTGCAGCTTAATCTGGATGCACAGTGACTTCTTTTTGACAGCCGCCATGCCTGTGGTAAAGGTCTTCCTCATACTGGTGGCCCGGCGCAGTGCCAGCTGTGAGCCGCCCTCCAGGCCCGCAATGGAGCCTGAGAGCACTGTGGCACTGCCTGCGCGGCCCAGAAACAGGTTGCTGATAATTTTTCTGCCAGAGGTGGGAGGACAAGGGAGGAAAAGGAGTCACCTCAATGGAGCAGGAGAGACTACTCTTCCTACGAGGCCCCAGGGCACCAAACAGTCCCATTCAGCCACATCCAGGGGCCTGGCTACCTGACTGTATGTCCCACACCCTACAGAGAAACAAACTGGAGAAATTTTCAAACAGTAAGGAGAGAAAGTGGGAAGTGGGCAGAAGCCAAGGGGTGGACAGGAATCGGACAGAGGGGAGCGACCTA
The DNA here is from genome assembly GCF_001604975.1 of Cebus imitator. Taxonomy (NCBI): domain Eukaryota; kingdom Metazoa; phylum Chordata; class Mammalia; order Primates; family Cebidae; genus Cebus; species Cebus imitator. The sequence goes on from NW_016107455.1 coordinate 761,281, forward strand.
CTCATCTATTTCTCCCTCAGTAGGGAGGGCAGAGGTGTGGAAGGGCTTCCAATGTGACAGGAGGGGTTAGGGTTCAACATCTTCTAACATATGATATAATTTACTTATTACGTTTCCTGTTTATTATCTGTCTCTCCCACTAGAATGTAAAGCCCACAGGGGCAGGGAGTTCAGTTTTGTTCACTATTATCTGCCAAGCGCCTGTTGCAGGGTGGATGTCCACTAACCATCTTCTGAATAAGTGAGCGGATGACAGGGCCTGTGGGGCAGGGGGTTTCAAAGGCTGCTCCTGCCTTCTTTGACTGTGGGGTGTTCTTTAAATTTAAACCATGGCTCTCTCACCATGTCGGCCTCCCCGCTCTAGTCCAGGAGCCTTCTCCAGTTCCTCAAGGCCAAGTGCCCTGGGCCACTGCCTCTCAGAAATAAAGGCCATCTACTTTGCTAGTGAGGGGGCCTCTGAGACAACTCCAGGAGGAGGGCACCCCAAAACCAAAACAGTCCTGGGAACAGAACAGGGGCAGATGGAGTGGTGGTCTTACTTCTGGGAGTCCTGCAGGAGCCGGGGGGCATTCTGGGTGGCTGGGTTCTGCTTGGTGTAGTTCAGCCAGCCAGTCACGTTGTACTCTACCCAGTTGGTGCCATGGCTGTGGCCCAGGAGAAAATGGTGTGGTTTGCTGCTGCGCAGAAGGGGGCTTTGGCCTGGGGGTAAGAGAAGCAAGACTCCGGTTGTCGGGCAGGGCCCAGGCCCAAAGTGGGCCCCAAGGAGTGCCACCTGGCTCCACCTGTGTGTAAGAGGAAGCAGAGGAGCTACCCTCTAGGGATGGCACCTACCTTTTTTGTCACCTTCCTGGGGGCCATAATAGGAGAAAAGGCGCTCCAGGAGGGCATCCTCACTGGCCCCTGGCACCAGGGCCTCCTCTTCCAATAGCCAGAGCAGGCCCCTTGCCTCGTCTGTGCGGGCCAGTGAGCGGACCTACAGAGAAGGAGCAATCCCTCCTTGTCATATGGAGCTGTGGGAAAGGGGCCAGGGTCCCTGGGCCCAAACACACCCTACAGAATGCTACACACATGCACCCATGCACTCACGCACACGCCACAGCTCCTGCTGCTCACTGCTGACACCTTGTGGAGGAGGCGGGCAGCCCAGAAAAAGGGGAGCCTAGAAACGGAGCGGAGGGAAGCCCACAGCAAAAGAGGACGCTTATCGCTCTGGTCCAAAGTCACCAAAGACTGCAGCCTTCCTGCTGGCCCAAACCTGTGCCCTGAGGCCCTCCTCCACCCTTGTCCCCTCAGAGGTCACAAGGGGCCTGGGTGAGTCCTGTACTGCTCTCACTCCTTGGCAGTGGGATAAAGTCTGGAAGGCCCTGAGCACAAGGCTTGGCCCTATGGAAGCTGTTAGTGAGTGATGGCTGTGGGCTTAATCCTGGTCCCTGAGAGGAGGGAACCCAGAGAGGGCTCAGATGGCTGCCGGGATCACTGCAGGGTATAAACTCAAGGGCCAAAAGCATAAGACAGGTGACTTAATGGATGTGGCAGCCAAACCTGGTGGAAGCTGGGACGAGCTAGAGAGCAGGTGTCCCTGTCTAAAGAGAACCACCACCACTGAGCTGCAGCCAACTGCTGTCCTGGAAGAACACTGGCCTAGCACTGATAAACTCTCTGGTTCTTCAGGAGAAGGTAGAAATATACAAAATTCTGATTTCTAATATCCCATGAAGGCCAAACAAACTAGGCCTGTGGCCACATCTGGCCTGAAGTTGCCTTTTCTATGGCGTTCCCACATCTTCCTCGGGCAGGAAGGAAGGAACCTTCCCTACACCCTATTCTGGCCTGGACTTTAGGGACCAGAGGAAAAAAGAAGTGAGAAAAAGAGCCATTTTTCGTCTCTCTGACCCCAGCTGCCAGCTTCTCCTCCCCGCAGATACCTGAGGGAGTTGCCGTGATTACCAGAAGGAAGCAGAACGTGGCCAAAGGGCAGGGCAACTCTGGCAGCAGGCGCTGAGTAGCGGGAATGAGCAATGAAGCCATCAGATGGGGAGACAGGCTTGGCACCAAGGCCCCTTCCCAGGGGTGCAGCCGCCCCAAGCCAGGGCACAGTAGTCAGAGGAGACCACAGGAGACAAAGGAGGGCTGAGCTCTTCCCACACGCTGCCTGACCCCTGCTGCTCATGAGTCTCACATGCTGATGTCCCCCCTCTCCCAGGAACTACAACGGCTCTGAGTGAGGCCACCACAGGAACTCAGGTGTCAGGAAAAGAAAATCCACTTCCCTGGGGAGACACGGTGCTTGGGCACTTTAAACATCTGTCCCCGGGGATACTCACTCTCTCCCAGGCCCCACCACGTAAGCAAGCCAAACAGGGCCTTATGGCAGAGAAGAGGGAGGGAGAGGCAGGAATGAAAGCAGAGGAGGGAGATCGGCAGCCTCACAAAATGCCGGTTCTCCAACAGAGCACCTTATGCAATTCCCCAATGGAGGACAAGCGCTAAATGCCAAGTGTTCGCAAGGCCAGCCAGTCCCCCACCGAGTGCCAAGGTGCCCAAGACGCTAGTACAAAGGGTGACAAAGCCTGCCCCCAGGGTTGAGGGGCAAGGCTTCAAATCCATGACAGCCCCCCAGAGGGCGTTGTACAGCTTGGCACTGTCTCCACTGGGAGTGGGAGGCTGGCTCTTGGCCCTGCTCTGTTAGGTTGCACCAGTCCTCTTCTTGGAGACAATGGGAGGGAATGACTTTGTCCTTGGGGTCTGCGCCCTCCCTACTTGGAACTGGTCACCAGGGCTCCTGGCAGACGCACTGGTGGCTCAGCCAGTCACCAGCTGGGACCTGAGCCTCAGATGCTAAGAAATGAGATATGCATTCCTGCCCGGCTGGGACACCCATGGGCTGTGGCTCCCCAGGGCAGCAGGGCAGAAGAAAATGCTGCCTTCCTGGCCAGACTGCCTGAGTGCTGAGAGGCAGAGCCCCAGCTCCACAGAGTAGTTGGTGTCTGGGCATGACTGCTGGACCCTCCCTCAGCCCACAGTGGCACCCCCAGCAGCAGCTCACATGAGGAGAGGGGTAAGTAATGAGAAGAAAGGCTGCCCAGACCCTCTCTGGAGCTCCTACCAGGGACTGATGGGAGGCCTGGTCCACAGCAGCCACAGAGTCACCCGTGGGGGGCTCCAAGTCATCAAACGCCAGCTCAATGTTCTCCTGGGAAGGAAGGCCAAGCAATACTGAGCATGAGGGTCACATTGGGGACACAGCCCTTTGAGTGGCTGGGGGGTCCTGAGGCCAGCAAGGCCAACCTCCTTCTGTGCCTGCAGGTGCTCCCACCATCATCCCAAATGAAATTGCTCCAAAGGCAACTCACTATATTTTTTGTACAGCTAAAATTCTCAGAACCTCTTTTTAACCTAAGCCAGAGTCACATTCTCCTGTTACTCACATCAGTTGATTAGGCAACGCAGAGTAAGCCCACTCTTAATTTCACACAATCATCCTTGAGCACTTGAAGACAAATGCCATTTTCCTTCTGAATCCTCTTTCGTCCCAAATAAATATCCTGACAATTCACTCAACTCACTTTCAGGTGAGGCAGGATTTCCAGTTCTCATCCTATCCGGGACACTCTTATAGAAGGCACTAAGCCATCACCCGGCATCCTCACAGATCAGGGAAGGGAGACGGGAAGGCCAGGCTCAGACACCCTTGGAGCGGGAACCACACAGTGGCAATCATCAGGCCAGGGAGGTGCCTCAAAAGAGGGCAAGGGCAGCCTCCTGGGGGCCCTCAGTGCACCCGCAGCTTCTTGGAGAGTAAACTCTCCACAAAGTGAGAACATAGCCAAAGCCAGAGGCCAGGGAAAAGGTGGCAAGGAATGATTCCTGCTCCAGAGAGCACGGGAGGACAGAAACAGAGAGTAAGGAGTGGGGAGGGGGTGCCTTCTGCATCCACAGATGCCCTTCTGGGGGTGCCAAGGCCAGAAGCTGAGGCTGGGTGGCGCCCAGGGGGCCCAGGTCCGAGAGCTACCTCCTTGTATCTTTCCAGCTCCTGCACGAAGGTGCGCTCGTGGAAGAGCCTCTGCAGCCGGTCCTGGGCGTAGTTGTGGCACAGCTCCTCAAAGGAGGCTCCGCGAGCTGACCCACCCTGCTCAGGGTTCTGGAAGCCCGGGGTGTCCACAATCATCATGGAGCACAGCGAGTGCTGGCTGGACTTGAGAGCCCTGGACAGGGACAGCCTGGGTCAGAGCCCCGCTGGTTGGTCCCTGGCACCAGGCAGCCCTGCCCTACCCAAGCCTGACCTCCACCCCTGCCCAGGTCCCCAGGAACCTGGTTGGGAGGGAGTGCCGGCCTCATGGCCCCCACGAGATAGTGAGCCCCTGCTGGAGGAGGCTAGCTCTGCCTCAGCCAACCAGACACAAAGGCATCAACTCCACCTCTGCCGAAGCAGGAAACACCCTGGGTCTCGCCTGGCACTCACCTGTTTACCAGGGAGACGAGAAGGGTGAAGAGCTCGCTGTAGAGGCCAGCCGCCATCCCCTCGAGGCACTCCAGCGCACTCAGTTTCGGGCCTGTGGGGCAGGGGGAGCAGCGCTATCTCCTGCTCCCCAGGGCTCCCCACCTGGGTGAGGCCCTGAACTGCCCAGGGCCCAGCCAGCATGGGGCCTGGGGTGGGGCTTCTGCCACTGACGAGCATCAGTTCACTCCAGCAGTCCCCTCTAGCCGCATGGATGGCAGCAAGCCCTGGATGAGGCCTCCTGCTCACAATTACCAGCCAAGGGGCAAAGAGTACCTGTCCCATTTCCCAGGCTGCTCTCCTCAGGGCCCTGGCGGAAGGAGGTGGAGCGCTGCAGAGTGCCAGCCTTGTGCTGGTGCTTGAAGATGGCTGAGGACAGCTCCTCCAGGCTGCAGCCCAGCAGGTACGCCGCCTTCTGGGCCCACTCATGGCGGGCAAACTGCTTGCGCCCAGCTGTAGGGTAGAAAAAGGGATCTTGCATCCTGGGTGTTTTTCCTTAGGCCAGCTGATCACCTGATGACCAGCTGATGACTGCATCTTCTGGAGGCAAAAATCAGCCCAGATGACACCTGATGGGCTTCAGGCAGAACAGGGGCAGCTAGCAGTGGCCAGTACTTCCTGTGTTCCGTGGGGATAAAGAGAATGAGCAGGTCCTAAAGAGGAGGTAACTCCACATGCTACCACCAGAGGGCAACAAGCCAGCTGCAAAAAGCCCTTTTCAGAGGGCTCAGCTCCAGGGGTGCCCAACTAGGAGAAGGGCAGAGTCAGAGGACAAACCAGCCCACCTGGATGGGCACAAGAAACCCATGTGCCTGCGGGGGATTTATCTTGAGAGAGGACTCCCCATTCCCTAGGTGCATTAGAACCCTCCCTCTTGCCCCCTGGCATCTGCCCATGGAGACCACAAACACCCTCTAATAGCCCAACAGTGGGGAGGCAAAAAAGCCACAGGGGAAAGGGAACAGCCCGCACAGACATACGCGCCTCAGCCAACATGTGTCTAATCACGCCAATTAGGGAAAGCTAACAAGAAACAAGGTTTTACCTTCAGTAGCTTCTGTAAGGCAAAGGACCAGCATGCAGCATGCAAAGAAAAACAGTGTGTTAGCAAACAGTCATCAACGGAGCTTGCTGTCTCGGAGGGTCCGTGGGGCGGGGGGTTGTGAGGATGAGCAGGCAAGAAAACACAACCACAGTCAGACTTGGGACACACGCACACACACACAGTCTCCAGGGAGTATACTTGTGGGTGTAATCACATTGACACACACAGAAAGAGACCTGTAAAGACGTTTGTGCACCCCTCCCCCCCCCCAAAAAAAAACCACCGGAAGCTCTGAGGCGCTAACAGACTTTGCTCCACAAGGTCCCTGTGCCGACACCTGGAGCTCTCTGCCTGCAGCTGGGGCTGGGTAGGTTAGAGGAAAGCCAGGTTTGTCACCGCTTCAAAGTGAAGCCACCTCCCTCAAGACACAGCCATGTGCCCGCCTGCCTGCCCATCCTCCACAGTCTTGAGACAACTTCTCTAACACAGAGCCTGACTCCTCCTGGGCAGGGATGCCACCTCTTGGGGTCACACAGAGCCTCAAGGCCAGGCACCCGTTCTGCCAGGCACCCACCACCCGCCAGGGCTTTCTCACTCCAGCTGAGCAGCCTGGGGCCCTTCACATCCCAGAGGGGTACCAAAGCCCAAGGTGCTGTTCAGTGCCAGCATCCCCTTTCCCGAAACTGGAGGAAAAAGGGGTGAAGAGGATCACCACCCTCCAGTGTAAGTCATCTTGGAGGATGGAGCAGAGCTCTTCCAAGCAAGGCCAAGTCCCCAGGCGCAAGTGCCTTAGCTGCAGTCCATTCGTTACTGCGGTGCCTGCTGCCCTCTAGTGGCAGCCACCCTGACATGCAAGAGGAAGAGACGCAGCTACCCAACCAGTGGAGAGAAGGGAAGAGGACTGGGGAAAACTGGTCTCAGGAGGCCCCAGGAAGCAAGCCCACCCTATCCCATCCCATGGAGGGCATCCTAAGAGGTTCCAGAATCCAGATCCAAAACAGGCAGGAGAACCAGCTACTCCTGGGACTCCAAGACACCCCACAGCCTGCAGTCTCCCCTTCCACTCTCAACCCTGGGGCTTCTCCCCAGACCAGTCCTCTCCACAGTGATAGAACAAGCCCAGCCCCTAGAAAGTCCTGGGCAAGCACCAAGACAGGGCATAGTGTCCCCTACACCCCAGGGCAGGGCCGAAGTCAGTTACCCTCTTGCTCCTCGGGGGCCTCTGTCAGGAAGGGAACAAGGAGGAGAATTATTCCAGGGGGTCTGCCCTGCCTTAGTACCCTTCCTGTCCCTCAGCCTCTGAACCCCCAGCCCTCCATGCATCCTCACGGTACCCCCCAGCATGGACAGCTAAGTCCAGGCCTCAGGCTGTCACTGGCAAAGACACTTCTTGGGCCTTCTGCTCTGATGTGGGGGGCTGAGAAGCAAAAGAGGGGTGTCTCAGAATGGCTGAGTCTGTCCTGGGCCAGAATAAACTGGGAGTGGGCAGGGTTCCTAAGAGGTCTCCCAGGGGATAAGCCAGCTTGCTGGGACACACTGCAGGTTACCTTTGGTGGCTCCTGCAGCCCCCAGGTGGTAGATGGCAGCCAGAATGAGCCAGCAGGCCTTCTGTTCATCAGGGGAGATGCCCAGCACCTTCATGGCCGCCTGCAGCTTACTAAACTGCTGAGCCGCCTTCTGCTTTTCCTCAGGCTGTGGAGACAGATGACCTCAAAGGGCTGTCCCTCCCAGCACATCCCCACAGGCTGGGCCCTCAGGGAGGGTGAGGCTTGGGTAGAGTCAGCAGCTGGAGTGAGCTGGGCTCCCGCTATTCCCACGGGACCCTTGGAGGTTTCTCCTACCCACCAAGGCTCAGGGATGCCAACCCAGACCCCACGGATCCCTCACCTTGGCCAGTGGCACAATCCCAAACACACTGTTCTCTGCCAAGTGGTTGAGGTGGAGCTCTGTCCTAGGGGTACAAATGAGGCGTCAGCACGGTGCTTGGTCCCCATGCCAAGGCCATTTCCCTCCCAGGGTGGAGAGAGACAGACTCAGCTTCCAGACTCCAAATTCTGTCTGCCCATCACGCCATCATCCCCAACTGGCAGGCCAGCTGCCGCGCTTTCCTAACTGGCCTGGAAGCCTGGTCAGAGCACCGTTCTCCTGAGGACAGGTCACCAGACATGCCCTGCTGAGAGGATGCAGCCAGGCCCTCAGAACAGAGCAGGGGACCTGCCTGAAGGGCGAGTCCAGCCAAGGCAGAGACCATGCCCATGCCCATGCCCTCAGTTACAAGAAGGGCTAAAGAGAACAATGGCCTGGGGCTGCCGACTCAGCCTCATCATTTATCTCCTTTCAGTGAACACACATGCCAAGTCTGAAGGTCTGAGGGGAAGTGCATGGCAGAGGCAACCAACATGGGCCAGGAAGGGCCAGCCTGGAGGGCACTGGAAAAGGCAAGGGCTTTTGGCCCCAGTGTGGACTCAAATACCAGCTCAGCCCCCTACTAGCCAGGAGAAGTGGGTGGCATTGCCATTCATGATGGTGGAGCTGTTCCCAAAGGCTTCCAGGAGGGTGTACAGAGCCTGCCACTTCTCCACTGCAGAATACAAGCCCAAGGGAACTCCCCAGCCCCTGGCACCTCTGTGTGCTTTGCTTTCCAGAACTGGCTTCATGGGTAACGGAGCTCCTAGCTAGGCCCTGGAAACACTGAAGGGCTGGCTGTTCCCCTCCCTTATAGCCGGGCCGCAGTACCTGGGAGCAGGGAGTTCCTGACAGGCAGGGGCTATGTCTAATTCATCTCACTGTCCCTGGGACCCCGGTCAGAGCCTAGCACATAGCAGACATGCAGTGACCAAACAGTGCAGGATGCGATCAGGTGGCTTTAACTGAGGATGCAGTCAAGGCCCAGGAGCCTAGTCAGTGGGCTGGAGCTCAGAGCACCCTTGTGTACCCTCTGACCCATCTCACCTGAGGCTGCCATCCCCACAGGCCAGCAGGTAGTAGAAGACGTTGAATGTGGCTTCATTGGCTGGGCGCCGAGCCACACGCAACTTCTCCAGAAGCATTGTCTGTGGGACAGCATGGAGGTGTGGGTAAGGTAAGGAGGGTAGTACCAGATTGAGTTTCTCCCACCCCACATCAGCACATCAGAAGGAATTAAGCCCAGGGTCCTCTAGGCCCTGGGGAACAAGAAGCTGCATTTTTTGGTTTTTTTTAGATTTGAGATGGAGTCTCACTCCATCACCAAGGCTGGACTGCAATGGTGCTCTGAGTGCGATCTCGGCTCACTGCAACCTCTGCCTCCTGGGTTCAAGTGATTCTCCTGCCTTGGCCTCCCAAGTAGCTGAAATTACAGGCACATGCACCACCACACCAGGTTGATTTTTGTATTTTTAGTAGAGATGGGGTCAGGCTGGTCTTGAACTCCTGACCTCAGGTGATCTGCCTGCCTCAGCCTCCCAAAGTGCTGGGATTAAAGGCATAAGCCACCATTCCCAACCTGCATCTTTTTTAAAAATTATTTTTTTAGATATGGTCTCGCTCCGTTGCCCAGGCTGGAGTGCAGTGGTACAATCACAGCTTGCTGCAGCCTCAATCTCCCAGGCTCAAGTGACCCTCCAATTTTAGTCTCCCAAGTAGCTGGGACCACAGGCATGTGCTACCACATCTGGCTCAATTAAGCAGCTACATCTTATTCCCAAGGTGGTCAACCAGATACCAGATCCCTCTAGGCTCAAATAAGGGACAGAAACCAGAACAAGGTGGAAGAAGACAGGCCCAGCTCCTCCCAAAGGGACCCTGTTGCTCTGCCCAGCCTGCAGGCACCTGCCTTCTGGAAGTGGGAGCTTGTGGTGATGTATTTAGTATGGGAGGGAATCAGTTTTGGCTGGGCATTACTTTCTGACAAGCCACTCCTCTGCTAGGTGAAATCGGTCTGAGAGAAGCCCCTGAGCATGAATCTCAGAAAGTGGGAGTGAGGCTGAGGCCCAGCAGTGAGCTGAGGACAACCCCAGGATTGGAAGAGCGAAGGGAACTGGGCAGAAAGCTGGGCCGGGCCCCATACAGGGCAGGAGGCACAGAGGGCAGAAAGGCGATGCCTCCGGGCAGCACAGGCCAACCCTGCCCAGGTCTGGCTCAATTTTGTTGAGGCAGAATCCCAGGAAAATGAGGCACAGGAGACAGCCTCATTTCTAGGTCATGAAATCCTGTGGTTCATCTCCTCCTACCCCAAGTCCTGGGCAGCACTCTCACCTGAATGGAGGCTGAGGCCACCTGGCCAGCTTGGTCAAAGTCCAGAGAGAGGATCTGGGAGAAGCGGGTGGCATTGCCGTTCATGATGGTGGGGCTGTTCCCAAAGGCTTCCAGGAGGGTGTACAGAGCCTGCCACTTCTCCACTGCAGAATACAGGCCCAAGGGGACATCAGGAAAGTCAGGGGCAGCTTATCCCCCAGCTAGGAGCTCCAGAGGCATGAAGGCTTGGGGCCACTCAGACCAGAACTGCCCATGGACAGAGGGGTTTTGGGGGAATGGAAAGGCCAGGGAGAAAAAGAGCTGGCACCTCAGCGGGTACTCTCTCCTCACCCCCCTCCTCACCCCACTCTCACTTTTCTCCGTTGTCCTTGCCTCACCAGAAAACACTTTGTTCCCGCTGACGCCCGCGATGGTGGCCAGGTACTGCACCAGATGCTGGCAGCTGGAGGTCTTGCCACTGCCACTGCTGCCCAGGAGGACGATCGACTGGTCCTGGCGGCTCATCAGCATGGCCCGATATGCGGTCTGGGCCACGGCATAGATGTGGGGAGCCATGTCCTCCCGCCGACACCCCTTGAACATGTGCATCACCTTGGGCGGACAGCGGGGGAGAGAAGGGGTTGGCTCTTAGCTGTTCCTATTTAGACACCCCTTACCCCCAAGGTCCATGTCTTTCTGGATTTTCCCTCCTGTAGTGCCCAGGGATTCTGAGACCGAGGCCAAGGCCATGCATGGAATTGCAGACACTAAGTCCTTCACTCCATCAAAGGTGGTGGGGAGGTCTTGTCTCCATCTCTTGAAACGATTCCTCCTCCCAGGTCAACTGTGAGAGTGGACAGGAGCCCAGTGGGATGCCAGAGGGAAAGCACAGAGAGCCAGAGCGGAAGGTGGGGCCAGGAGCCAGTGGGGTAGCCTCAAGGGCGCCGCACCTTCTCGGAGTACACAGCAGGGGCCCCACGGGGGCCGAGGACCAGCAGGCTGGGGCCAGCATATGTGTGCAGCAGGCTAGCACCGTAGCGCTGGCGTAAGGTGTGCAGGACACTGGACTCATTGAGGTACACCAGTGAGGCCAGATCCTCCAGACGGTCGCAGGAGGGAGCATTAGCCTGTGTGGGAGGACAAACAGGTGGGCACTGGAACAGCAGAGCCCATCTCTGCTGCCAGAGGACGGGTCTGCCCCTCCCAGTGCACTCCTGAGCTTCCTCCCCTCCCCCAGCCCCCTGCCCACCTTCTCCACGTCATCCTCGTCCACATCCAGGATGGCTCCATCGTGGTCCAGCTTCACACGCACCTTCCCCTCAGGCAGGCTGAGCTCCTCGGATTTGAGCTGACTGGCTGCAGGGGAGGGACAGACAATTGGGATGGGGCTGGGAAGCCTCTGCTACCCCACTTGGGACCTTCTCGGTCCTGCCCTCCTCCCCACTGCATCACCAGCCTCCCCTTGCTCACTGCCCAGATGCAGAAGGCACATCCGCTGCCCAGCCCTGAGACTAGAGAGTCCCGACATGTGTCCCCGACCCTCCGAGACTCACCCAGTGAGAAGCCATCCCTATGGACCAGCCACACCTTCTCCGTCTCATTCCAGGCCTCCTCTGCTGCAATCTGCTCTTCTGTCTTTGCCTGTCAGAGAGGGAGGAGTAAACAGTCAGGTCCTGCTATGGAAGACAGGGACAAGGACAGCAGGAGAGGGGAGGCAAGTGAGGGAAGGGCTTCAAGATGAGCCACTGGGCGAGGGATGAGTTAGGTGGCAGACACAGAACAAACACAGGGACATCAGAGGTATCCAGGAATGAGGGTGGGGAAACCAGGAGACAGGGGCGGCTCTGAGGAGCCCTGAGGATAGGACACAGAGGCTCGGGACCATACCATCAGTGAGGATCTGGCAGGACAGGGACAGAGGGAGCTTGTGCCCAGGAGAGAGCAGGCCCCAGGGAAGCAAATCACCAGGTTCTCCCTCAGCTGCCCCTGCCCCTCCACACTGCCAAGCCTGGGAGATCAGTGTCCTGAGTACAAGGCCCTAGACCCTGGCCACAGCTACTAGGATATTCCATGCCCAGCTTCTCCCTTCATCCAAATGATAGGGCCTCCTTTGCCAAGCTGGGAGAGGGCATGTCCTCAGACCTGAGAGGGGAGTGTCACTCAGACTTTGCAGTACAGAATGATAGGTGGGCTCAGAGCCCCGGCCTCAGCCCGGCCCTCCCCTGCAGAGGGTGCTCTATCTGGGCAGGGGGACAGTGCCTAGGTACACATACCAGCCTCCCTGCTCCTCCTGCATGCCACTGCCAGCAAAGACCCCTGTCACACAAACCTAGTGGACATGCTGATGCCACACAAGGGCACGAGTCAGGGTGGCCAGAAATATGGGGGTAGGGGCAGCCCTGCTCTGTCAAACACAGGGAGAGGCTTGCACATTACACAGATGGGCACAGGAGTGGCACAGGAGTGGTGTGAAGGAGCTGGGAGCCCCCAGAGGCCTCAGGAGGTCATCAGCTCAGAAATCACCATTCATAGATACTGAAAGGGTATGGGGCTGTCAAACCTGGCACCCTCTAAGGACACTTGAGCTGGGACGAAATTGTGCGTGGGGAGCTGGGGAAACAGACGAGGAACCCAGGGCCCATCGGGCTCCCCTTGTCGTGAGCGGGTGAAATGGCAGCAAGGTTGTCCCGTGCCCTGGGTGGGGGATGGGCACCACAGTGCTATGGGCCCACCCTCAGGTTAGCCCGAGCCCCTACACTCTTAGAGGGCTCCAGTTGTGGGGCACAATTAACCTGAGACCCGAGGCCCAGCTGTGGATACTCTCTGGGTCCTGATCCCCTGGGTGAGAAATTAGGAAAGGATAAGAAAACATAAGAAATACATTCTTTGTCACATTTCTCAGAGCTGAAAGAAAAGGAGATGGGAGCTCTCCTCCCAGGCTGGCTTCTGGCTTTAGACAAATCCCTCCAGCAGTGGACTGCCCTTCCCCAGCTTGGAGTAAGAGGGCTGGGCTACACCAGTGGCTCCCAGATCTCTGGGTTTCATGGACGCATGAAATAAGTCTTTGAATAGGAGGATCACCATGGGGCTGGCAACATTTCAGTGTGTTCAGCAAGGACATTAAAACGGCTAGTTCTTTATGATTACAGAACTATAATTTTATACAAATCATTACAATGTTGTATTTTTTTTTTCAAATCACGTAAGACAGGGAAGACATTTGTCTTAATTGGACACCTTCTATGGACCAGGTATTTGGGGACTGATGAAGGTGACATCATAGCCTATAACAAACTCCTTCAGAGCTAATCTGAAAATAGGTTTCTCACATTGGCCAGGAGGTGGAGACAAAGAATGTCTCATCTTCAGGCATGGGCTGGGAAGAGGGCAGGGATTTGGCCTTTTTAGCTTTCTCTATCCACAGTGAGCAGAACTGAAACACCTAGAACTCAACGAGGCCCCCCATGGGCCCCAGTGGCTGAGAACCATATGCCACATGCGCCCAACTTGAAGAGCAACACTCGGTCTAGATGCTCCCCAAGGGCCTGGCACAGAGCTGCACCATCTCAAGCTCCCAGCATTGCTTCCCCCTGGGGTCCTCCCAGACACAGGGTGGGAGCCTGGAGGGGAAAGAGGCCTTACACTCCAGCAGGAGGCCCGAGCACAGATGCCAGCCCAGGTGCAGGCCGGGGGCACTGGGTGGTCACCGGAGGGAGCAGAGGGCTCCTGAGTGGGGGAAGAGCACCCTACCTGGCTGTGGGCAGGAGAGGCAGCCTCAGGGTCCAGCTACCAACAGCAAGCAAAGGAGAGAGAGAGAGAGAGAAGAGGGGTGAAGACAAGCAGACCACTGGCACGCCCCCTTTAGCAAGCGCTCCTGGGTCAACTAGGCCAGCACTCTCTGGTTATCCCAGGCCCGGGGTGAAGGTGGAGGAGCTTGGCACAGGACCTGGGAGCGGGCCTGGGCAGGTGAACTGTACCCAGTCAAGGAGAGGCCAGGAAGGTGAAGAGATACTAGTGACCATCAGGCCTCAGGAGACGCGGTTCTAAGTCATTCCCAGTGGCCTGGGCAGGAGTCTGCCACTCTGCCTCTGGTCGCAGCCTCTCCCGGGCTGGCCACCTGATCCATTCTGAATCAGGCTCCCTCTTCCATGTGTCTACCGGGCCAGGCCACCTCACCACACCCAAGGCCTGGGCCCCCTGGGAGCATCTTGCCTTATCTCCAGGGCATTTCTCAGCCTAGAGAAATGCCCCAGCACAGAGCTGCTCCTCGTTTTCTAACACAGCCCCGGGGTGCCACTCCCCAGGCCAAGGGCTGCGCTCAGAGCTGTAGCCCTGCACCTCATTGAACATAGCTCCCACCAGCTCCAGTCTAGGGTCTCTCCCTCAACCCCCATGCACCCTACAGTACTCCCACCTCTGCCAGCCAGGCACAGTGACCCCACCTAGATCCAACCTAGGGACCACCTAACAGCTGCACAAGAGCCAAGGCACTGTGGGCAGACCCTGCAGCCAGCTGTGACCTCTCTGGTTACTTAAAGCCCTGAAAAGCATTTCTGGGGAGGAAGGTACATCAACCAGGACTTGGACATTACCTGTTAGAAATGGGCAAGGAGTTAACAGGCCCCACCTAGGTCTGAAGAGCCAGGGCACCAAAAATAGCGACAGTACCCTTCCTTACTACCCGCAAGGCCCTGACACCAAGACATGCCCTCAAGGCAGGGCAATGTGGCTAGAGAAAGGGACTGGACCCTGAGCAAGCAGGGCGCCCTCCCATGTGCACATGGCTTTGGGCTCTCTGGAGGGACGACTCTCCCCAGAGCCCTTCTCTCATTGCTTTAAGAGAAGGGCCAACATGAGGGCCCACAGGCCGCCACGGAGCCACCTTCACAGTCAGCGCGCCTACAGACACACAGGGCCCTGCCGACAGCCTCAGGAAGAGGACAGCCAGGGACTCAGACCCACACACGCAAGCGGCATTACAGAAGCTGTGAAGATCCTCTCCAGCCGCTGGTGGGCCTCTTCCACGGGGGTCAGCTGGACCTTGGCAGCTCCTGCCTAAAGGTTAAACCACTATTAGTCCCAGTGCAGAAATGAAGGAGCTGCAGCATGCCGAGCTCCCAGCCCAGGAAGCCACTGGGACCCATCAGGGAAGGAAAGTAGCGCCAGGGAGGTAAGCCACGCGGCAACTTGAGGTTTTAAACTGTCAGATTAGAAAAAAAGAACAGGTGCCTGGGAGTCCTGGGGTGATTTCATCCCATCTGCCTTTCTTAAGCCCTATTATCCCACTTGCCCACTGGCCTCTGACCCAGGTCCAGGTGACAGGTGGCTAAACTCCAGGTCAGGGCACAGGTCAGCTCTCAACTCCTCCCTTGGGAGAGGAGGGGGGACGAGGGGAGGGCAGCCAGCCCAGGAACAGGCTCACAGCTCTCCCTGCCTGCTTATAGGTTCTCCAGAGCGACTGACAGTTTTGCCCACACCCTGCCTAAAATGCCCATGCCAGCTCCTCCCTGTGAGCAGGAGCAGTCACTTCCCTGATTCACAGAGTGGGCCAGGTAGGTAGGGAAAGCGGTGGCTGGCTTTCCTCTAAGTGCTGCAATGCCCAGGAAGAATGGGGAGCAACAAGGCTCCCCAGGTCCCAGGAGGGAGCAGTCAGGGAGGGCCTCAAGGCCTCTCAGGCTGTTCCCTGGCACCCTCCAGATGTCTCTCCTTCTAGCCAGAAAGAGCCTGCACAGGCACAGGGAAGTAGTGGCAAAACTTGATGCCCCTCCCCTACACCCTGTGAGGCCTCAGCACGGTCCACAAAAGGGAAGCTTGAAGAGAACTGCCCCCAACTCAGAGGCCAGCCAAGGCAGCAATACCTTTGAAGGGGAAGAAGCTGGACTGAGCCTCCCTCCTGCTTCTCAGCCTCCTGCCCCACCCAGAGAACACTTTCTGGGAAGATGGGGTTGTCCCTATATCCCAAGGGGCCCACTGTACCCATCTGCCATCCAAGTACAGGGCTCCTCAAGAGTCCTGCTGCCGGAGGGTCATGCTGGCCAGACCTAAAGAAGGCAGTGATGGCATCAGTAACAAGGGTTATTAGCACCACTATCAACACTGCCATTTACAGAGGACCCACCACGCCAGGGACCAGTTTGGAGCATTATCTGTATCATTTCTAATCTTCTAGTTACTTAAAATCCTTCAAAGCAGTATTATCCCTTATTTGCAATTCCAAAATCCCAAAAGCCCCAAAACCAAAACATTTTTTCTTAACTATTTTGGCGGCAAAACCTGGTAGTTTATCCTCTATGCCCTGTAGTGTGAATATTCAGATTTTGCTTTAGAAATATTGATGTTTGTTACGTGTTGTTGCTTATTATGTATACTGTATGGCACTAAAATACAAAAATTACTAATTTCCAAAATACTTCTACACCCAGGGTATCAGAGAAAAAATTTCAGACCTGCATTATCCCCATTCAACAGAAGAAGTCTGAGATGGGACTTTGCTGAGGTCCCAGGGGGTGAGTGGCTGGGGATGCAAACCCAGACCCCCTGACTTGAGAAAACACTGTCTTTCTGCCTGAAACTGATCTGCTGAGACTCTGATCCTCAGCTTGTGGTCTGGGGCCTCAAGTTGGTGCCATGTAGCTGGGGACCAGGCCCTGACTCCCATGGCAAGGCCAGCAGCATGCTGGTTAGCAGTTTCCATCCAGCTGCTGGCAGCCCAGGCAATCTCGGGGTCTGCGTTCCGTTAAAGAAAGCCATGCAGCCCCTGCCTTCAGCACACAACCCTGGGCTCAGCCTCTTGGTCATGCAGGGTTCATAGAGGTGGCTTGGGGAAGCCGGCTGTGAGGGCGCCTGGCCCTTGAGCGAGGCTGGTGAGGGGCAGGAGCGGTTAGTGACACACTCGTGTACCTCCTGCTTCACACCAGGGGCTGGTGACTTGGACTCCTGCTCTCCAGCGAGGTCTGACTTCGGGCCACTGGAGCCTGGAGCTGCCAGCTCTTCCGGTGGGGCTGGGGAGTGCTGCTTCTTTGGGGTTTCAGGCTTGGCTGGGGATCCTGCTTTCTCTGGGGAGTCCACCCTGTCTGGGGAGGTTGGCTCCTGGCTGGAAGGCTTCTCCCCCTTCCCAGGAGTCTGCTTGCCGCGCGGCTTGTGCTCCTTGCCCCTGCCCCGAGACATCAGGCTCCGCAGGCCCAGGGAGAGCTCATCCTTGGCCGCCTCCTTCTTCGCTTCAGGCTTAGGTGGAGCAGGGGGAGGAGGGGGAGGGGGTGGCGGCTTGGGACTAGGGGCTGCCTTTTCTCCTCTCTTGCTTCGAGTCGGGTGCTCAGGGGACTTGATTCCTCTGCCTGGGGGCTCCTTGGTATTCCCAACTTCCTCGCCGGGCAGCACCTTACTCACCACCTTCCTCACTGCATTTGCCACCCTCTTCCGGGACAGGCCCTGGGCCTCTTCACTTGGGCCTTCTGCTATGGCAGCTCCCAGGCCATTCATGGCGAGTGTGGGTGCAGGGCTCTTGGCTCTCAGGGAAGTCTCTGGGGGTATCGGGCTGGTGGGAGGCTGAGGACTCTTAGATGGGCCGCTGCCTTCCTTTGAGCTGCCCTCTAGCTAAGGCCATACAAATACAGGTAGACATTAGCATCATCCCCTGCATCCCTGCCCACCCCATGCAGAGGGAGTAAGAAGGTATGACCTCACGGCCTGGGACAGATCTTCCATTCATCCATCCACCAAGCAACACATGGCTCCAAGAGGCTACCCTAGGAAGCCCACTTTCCATCTTCCCAATAGGACAACTGCAGCTAAGAGTTTGGCTTCTTTCCCACAAAACACAATCAGGTACTACTGTCACCTACTGTCTATCCCCAGGCTTAGCATGGACCTGTGAGATGTGCGAGATGCTGGCACAGAGCACCCAGAGGCCAGTGAGGTCCTCTGGGGTTACTGGCTTTGTGTTAGGGCAGCAACCAAGTCCCAATTGAGGCGAGCCCACGGCCTCACAGTCCAGTCACAGCAGAGATGGAGCATGGAGAGGTCAAATAGCCAATTCCCACCTCCATTCCTACCACCAATTCCAGGCCTAACTCCAGGGCTTCCTGCCTTTGTGATCCTTGGCCCTTCCATCCCCCGTTTTCTGGGCAATCAGACCAAGAACCTGCCCATCCTGAAGGAAAAAACGATCAGGGGAGCTCTTCCTGGCCCCAAGACATGCCAAGCCTCCTCCTGGCAGTGTCCCTGTTCTGTGGCCACTGTCTACCCTTCACTTACACTCTCAAGGGCTGCAGAGCCCAGCACTGGCCCAGGAAGCTTCCGCTTCAGCCTGCTTTCTGCCAGTCTCCTTGCAGTTTTCCTCCTGCAAACCTCTCAAGGGTTTGGAGACCCCCTAGCTCCCAGAGTGTGTGTATAGCCCACAAAGGGTTAAGCACTCAAGCAGCCTCAGCTCCATTCTGCCCTGGAGTGGGCTGGTATACTCCAGCTGGTACACCCACCCTTCTCCCACACACTGGTGGTAACTGTCTGGGTCTCGAGGGACTGCCACTGGAAGGCCAGGCTGGCTAACAGCAGGGTAGAGTTTTCCATATAGCCAGCCACATTGCCTGGGGGGAGCAAGGGTAACATGGGGTCTCCTTGTTGGCCAGGCAGAGCTCTGTCACCAGCTGAGCTGTGCTTGAGTCCTTGTTGCCCAAAACCATGATCTTGGTTCTAGAACTCATGTGGGCACTGGGCTCCACAAAGGCCCACCCACCCATGCTTGCTTGGATACAGGAAGATGCTCTTAGGCACACCTGGGAGCTGCTGCCCCTGTATGCCACATGGAGAGGTTGCTCCGCCTTCTGAGCAGAGCTGAGCCAAGGGCCTCAGTCTAGGCCCTGGCTACAGGGTGGCTCTGCTGAAGGGGTAGAGAGAGTAAGGGCTTGAAGGTCTTCCTCGACCTCTTAGGCCAAGAGCGCTCAATGGCATGCCAGGGCACTGCAGAGTTGGCCAGTGGCCCTACTGCTGGATCCTACTCTCCTCCCCTTCCTCTTCTGGCTTTCCTCCCATCCCCCTTCCATCATTAAGATGATGATGATGGGCCAGGTGTGGTGGCTCACGCTTGTAATCCTAGCACTTTGGGAGGCCAAGGCAGGGAGATCGCTTGAGCTCAGGAGTTCAACACCAGCCTGGGCAACATGTGATACTATTTCTACAAAAAATACAAAAATTAGCCTGGCTTGATGGTGTGCACCCATAGTCCCAGCTACTCAGGAGGCTGAAGTGGGAGGATGGCTTAAGCCTGGGAGGCGGAGGTTGCAGTGAGCTGAGATGGCACCACTGCACTTCAGCCTGGGTGACACAGTAAGACTCTGCCTCAAAAAAAAAAAAAAAAAAAAAATGATGATGATGATGATACTGATTGCTAACACATACAGTACTTACCATGGGCCATGGCCATCTTTCAAGCAGTTTACATGTTGGTTTTGAAAAAAAAAATTCTGGGCAACTCTGAGGCCTCTCCCTATCACACATACATTCCTTTCAAATCACAGGCTGGCTTTGCAGGACTGTTTGCAGATTACGTGGAAGCCACAGTGCCTGGCTAATCGAATTGACCAAGGAAGTGCAGGGAGCCAGGAAAGGCACCATCTGGGGTAATGAAGTAAGGATCTGTGTTGTGACCCAGCTCTGTCCCAGAGCCAGGGTACTCCTGCCCCCGAGCCTGGGTACTCCTGCCCCCTGTGCTACCAGCTGCCCTCTCCTAACTACACGTCTCTGGACTTGGCTATTCAGAAACGGATTCTCCTCTCTTGCCTTAGAAGAGTCCGGCTTTATTCAGGGTCTCTATCCCAATGCACTGGGGCTGAAGGCAGTGGGCAGCTGGAGCCTGCCTCTAGGTCCCCTGCACCAAGCAGCTGACAGGGTCTTGGAAGAGACAGCAGTGACTGGAGCGAAGTCCCTCCATGCCCTTGTCTTGTGCCACACAGAGCAGGCTGAAGAATCCCAACAGCTGAGCTCATTCAATGCTCCCTGATCTGTTTCCCCACCAAAGCCTCTCCAGGCCCAAAGGGTTCAGGAACCCATAACCAAAGGAAGGCAACTAAAAGGGGTTGGGGAGGAGGTTAAAGGAGGTCCCCAGAGCACCCTGGCCATCTCCTTCACACACCTCAGGGTGGCATCACACACACCATACTTTCTGCCTCTTTACTAGAATTCTCTCCAGCTGAGCCACACAGGAAGGGGCCTCCTGCAATCTCCACCTCCTCCATGGAACTGTCTCACAGGATAGTCCAGGGCTAGCAGGTGCAGGGGCAAACACACACACACACACACACACACACACACACACACACACACACACACGTCTCAGAGAACTCAGGGATGCACTTACAGCCCCTTCCTCTTTGCCAGGAGGGCCAGGCTTTGGCAGAGTTTTGTCCTCCTCTTTAACCTGAGGGAGCAGGTGAAGAAGTCACTGGCAGGTCAAGGCTGAGGACCCAGCACTAAACGCACAGGGAGAGAACATTCAAGGGGCCTCCCTCTCCCTAAGAGGCAGAGCTCCTGAGTCTTTAGGAATACCGGGGCAAGGGGACCTGGGCAAGAGCTATCCTATGCTAGAATCAGAACTGTTCAGTGATGACTTCAAGAATGAAGAGTTTCTGTGGGGGTGAAAGCCAAGTATACTCTTGCCCTCAGCGACCAGACCAGCCACCTTGCCCACTTGGGGGGCTGTCTAAAGAGGTCCACCCACAGCAACATCGTGGTTTTGGTTTCGTGGCTGATAGTAAGAGCCAGCTAATTTAACTCATCCAAACTACAAGAGTCATCCCCAGCTCAGACAAGAAGTGGTTTAAACAAAAAGCCCCTGGTTTAGTGACTGAGGAGGTGAAAGTAACCCAGCGTGGGTGCCTGGCGGGCCAGCAGCATTTAGGGTAGGGTGAAGGTTGGCCCCTATCGGGCTGCCTCTGGCTTGCTTCTTGGTCCTCCACAGTTCCGTCACTCAGCTGAGCTCTTGCTGGAGGCTGGGAGTGGGGCAGAGGCGGAGATTCAGGAGGCCAGATGTTTTCCCAACCTCAGACCCACAAAACTGCCAACCATGCAGCCGAGGGAGGGAACTCTGAAGTTAGGGGTGGGGGGTAAGGAGGAAGGAAAGATGCTAAGCTCTGGACACTGTGGCCAGGGGTTTGTGCTACAGCCCAGGAGCTGGCTGGTCTGAGTCAGAGGGGAGGAGTGGAGGCACGGAAACAGCAGATACTGTCACACATCTGGAAAAAGGGCAGATGATGTGGAAGCTCTGAAGATTCTTTCAGTTCAGAAACTGGCTCACAATAGACTTAGAGGGGCCGGGTCTCAAGTTTAAAAGAGCCCTTTCCTTTCCACCTCACCAGTAACTCTCCCTCCAAAAAATCTTGGTGGATTTAATTTCTCTTCTTTCCTGAGTCACCTAGGACTTCAGGAAAAAGACAGCCCTGCTACCAACCCTAACCCCTCCTCAGCGTGCCTCCCCTTCCCAGCACATTGTGGGGAGGAGCATGGCAAGAAGTCCTTGATTCCCAAGGGAAAAGATCCTTAGAAACATCCAGAATCATTTATATGATCCACTTGGGGGGACTCTCCAATTTCAATCATGATCTATGGCTAATTTTGAACTCAAATTAGCAGTACTAGGGGAACTGGCCGGCGTGATGGCCGCTGCAGTTTTAAAGCTGCCTCTTGTCCACAGAGCTATTTGCAACAGGCTCAAGCTTCACAGTTAGCTTACAATGCCGAGGATGGATGGAAATGGCAAATATTCACCAGAGTGAAGCCTACTTCTTTTAAGAATTGGAATCGGAGCAGAGAAAGGGAAGGGTTGGTGGACAGAGTGAGGAAGAATGGCAGGGTCTAGGTCTGTGCCTGCTGCCGCCCACCAAGTCATCACTCTCCCCGCTCCCTCCCCCAGAGATCACACCATGCAGTAGCTTTGGGTCACACAGGTTAGTGGGGGGACAAGTGTTCGCAAACCACACAGACACACTCATTACTGCGCATAGTGCTGTTAACTCGGGTTCCAGGGTGGCCCAGATTCCAAGTCCACTCTGTGCTCTTCACCAGCTCCAAATCTGTCCTCCCTCCAGTGGCTCAAGTTTGGGACCCCAAGTGTTTTCCCCAAGGTGTGGCATTGGGGAAAATACTGGGTGTCTCCCAAGCGTCTGGAACACTGGGCCCAGCTCTGAGCTCAGCTCTGGATTTAGTGTCAGGCTGACTCACTGCTACCTCCCCCGCCAGAAAGGCTCCGGCTGTTGTAGGTCACTGCCCAGCTGGGGACTGCACACACGCACAAAGGCACACACACAGGCACTCCCAAGTGTGCAGCCTAAATCACCCTCTGGACGCAGGTGGCCAACTGGCCTGACTCCCCACCCTCGGCCCCTTGGCCTCTTACCCACTGCAGCCCCCAGGCTCAGGAACACCCAGTTCCAGTGGTCTCTCCACAGCAAGCCCATGTTCCAGGGGTGAGTCAAAGCAGCAGGGCGGTGGGAAGGGTATGGAGGGGTTAACCCAGAGGGACACCAGCAGCGGGACAATAGGCAGCTCACCTTACCAGAGGTGGGGCTTAGGGGAGGAGCATGACTCAGCGCAGGATCCCATCCAGCCAGAATAGGGAGTTCACCAGCCGCCCCTCATTCTCCCCACCACCACCAATTATACACACATGCCCCAATCCATCTCTAGCTTCCAAAGCTCCCTCTCCCACAAGCCAGTCTCCTGCCTGCAGACACAACATGCCAAGCACACAGGAAAAACATAAAGATTTTAAAATCCAACTTTCCTTTTGTTCCCAGAAGGCGAACCTTGATGAAAAGGCCATGGCGCTGAAGGTAACCTGTACCCTGGGTCAGAGAAGAAATGAGGGGCAGGGTCTCTCAGGGTCTCAGAGTCTTCCTAAAGGTCAGAACCTGCCAGGACAAATGCTGTGGGCAACAAGGAGAAAGGAGGGATGGAGTGGAGGAGGAAGGATTACAAAACTCAAAAGGGTATTGGAGTAAGGAATAAAATATTAAAGGAAAAAATGAAGGCAGGTAGATACAGAACATAGAACTCCCTACCCTTGGAAGCTGTGTGCTTTGTTTTCATTTTTTGAGACACAGTCTTGCTCTGTCGCCCAGGCTGAAGTGCAACAGTGCCATCCTGGCTCACTGCAGCCTCTGCCTCCTGGGTTCAAGTGATTCTCCCGCCTCAGTCTCCCGAGTAGCTGGGATTACAGGCATGCACCACCACGCCCTGCTAATTTCTGTATTTTTAGTAAAGATGGGATTTCACCATGTTGGCCAAACTAATCTTGAACTCTTGACCTCAGTGATCCGCCCACCTCGGTGTCCTAAAGTGAAGCTATGTGCTTCGAATAAGCCACTTTGCCTCTCTGGGTCTCCATGAAGAATTAGGGCCTGACTAGTCTAGATAATGGCTCAGAGCCTCTCTATGTCTGGCACCTTAGGAGCCTACATGGGGAGAGGCACGCAAACTCTTATTTATTAATTTTTTTTTTTTTTTTTTTGAGACAGAGTCTCACTCTGTCACCCAGACTGGAGTACAATGGCGTGATGTCAGCTCACTGCAACCTCCACCTTCTGGGCTCAAGCAATTCTCCTGCCTTAGCCTCCCAAGTAGCTGGGATTACAGGCATGTGCCACCATGCCCTTTTAGTAGAGATGGGTTTCACCATGTTAGTCAGGCTGGTCTTGAACTCCTGTCCTCGGGTGATCCACCCGCCTCAGCCTCCCAAAGTGCTGGGATTACAAGTGTGAACCACCACGCCTGGCCGGCACTCAAACCCTTAATACAGTAGAAGTTGTGGACCTGTGACCTAGGAGAGGAATTGAGGAAGCTGCCTCAGGATCCAGCAACTTTGCCTTCCAGCTGTAACACACAATTACCTGGGGCAAGAGGCCTGGAGAACTGTAAAACTGTCCATCTGTGGATTAGAAACCAGAGCTGGGCCTCTTGAAAAATCAAGTCAGAATCTGCCTCAGTCCAGGGACAGGCCTCATCCAAAGAATCAGTGCAATTCAGTGGAGTTTAAGAACTGGTTCATTCTTATAACTACTTATCACAAATTAATAGTTAAAAATTAGAAAATGTTTTGTTTTCAATTAATTGTTTTTATTTTGCTTTGTTGACTTCTGTTTTATTATTCAGTTAATGTGCTAGAGACTTTAAGTTTGTTAGTGTAATTAACTCATTTGATCTTTGATCTCTTGTTCAAGTTTTCCTACTTGTCCAGGGAGGTCCTATCCGGCCCAGGCTGTGAGGACACCGGGCCATTTCCACCATGCCTGTTCTTCTGCAGCATCTGTTCCTGTGACATTACTCTAACACAGATGTGGGGCTCTCTCCAGAGGAAATTCTCTCTGTGGCTTTTATGCAGAATTGCCTGGATAGTTTTCCTCCCTTCCTTATCACTGAATTTCAGCTAAGATTTGCTTGGGAACAAGAGCAAGTTATCTTGTAACTGGATTGTTTATAACTCAAAGGATAAATGCTTCGGGGGTGGAGAACCCATTCTCTATGATGTGCTTGTTTCTCTTTTTTTGTGTGTGAGACAGAGTCTCTGTCGCCAGGCTGGAGTGCAGTGGCGCGATCTTGGCTCACTGCAATCTCCACCTCCTGGGTTCAAGCAATTCCCCTGCCCCAGCCTCCCAAGTAGCTGGGACTACAGGCAAGAGCCACCACGCCCAGCTCATTTTTTGTATTTTAGTAGAAACAGGGTTTCACCATGTTGGTCAAGATGGTTTCAATCTCGTGACCTTGTAATCCGCCTGCCTCAGCCTCCCAAAGTGCTGGGATTACAGGCATGAGCCACCGCACCCAGCCAAAGTGCTTGTTTCTCAATGCATGCCCATATCAAAACATCTCATGGGCTGGGCATGGTGGCTCATGCCTGTAATCCCAGCACTTTGGGAGGCTGAGGTGGGTGGATTGCTTGAGCTCAAGAGTCTGAGACCAGCCTGGGCAACACGGCGAAACCCTGTCTCTACCAAAAACACAAAAAATTAACCAGGGATGGTGTCCCAGCTGCTGGGAAGGATGAGGTGGGAGGATCACTTGAGCCTGGGAGGCAGAGGTTGTAGTGAGCCGAGATGGCAATACTCCATTCCAGCCTGGGTGGCAGAGTGAGACCCCATCTCAAAAAAATATATATATATATATTTATATATATATATATATATATATATATGTATGTATACACACACACATATGTATATACACATATATATCCCATTAATTATATACACCTCCTATGTACCCACAAAAAATTTTTAAAAAATACATCAAGTCACTCTTATCCAATACAGAATAGGTAAGAAACTCAGGCCCCAAAGTTGGTGGCAACATCTGAGTTGGGAACAAATGGCTCTCTGGAGCAAGGGTGTTTAGATCTAAGGCCTCTCTTCCCTGACCTGTTCTCTCTCTCTTTTTTTTTTTTTTTTTTTGAGACAAAGTCTCATTGTTGTCACCTGGGCTGAAGTGCAGTGGCACAATCTCAGCTCACTGTAACCTCTGCCTCCTGGGTTCCAGCAATTCTCCTACCTCAGCCTCCCAAGTAGCTGAGATTACAGGCGCCCATCACCACACCTGGCTAATTTTTGTATTTTTAATAGAAATGAGGTTTCACCATGTTGGCTAGGCTGGTCTCGAACTCCTGACCTCAGATTATCCACCCGCCCCAGCCTCCCAAAGTGCAGAGATTACAGGCGTGAGCCACTGTGCCAGGCCAATGACCTGATCTCTCTCTAGAGATTTCAGCTACTTCCAGCAACATTATTGAATATGGAATACCTACAATGAGATGGGCCTTATACAAATTATTCAACATTTATTTTCTAATGTAAATCTTACAACAATCTGAGGATTGGTGATATAGGAATTATGATTCCCATTTTATTGATGAGAGAAAAGACTCAGAAGGAGGTTAAGTCACAAAGCTAGTTAAGTGGGGAAACTCGGACTTCGACCCACATTGGTCTGCCTCCAAAGCCTGTGCTGCTTCCTTAGCGCCAACCTTTTCTGGTATGTTAGGCAGGCATCATCCTTAGTAGCCAAATCTGGTTGATAAGCTTCATCAGCATGAAGGTTCAGCAGATCTGGTCAGGCCAAAGCACGGATTCACCTGTTCTCTGTGTTTTACTAGTGTGCAACTTTCACCATTCTCTGTGTTTTACTAGTGTACAACTTTCCAAATTGAGTTTATGGATTTGCAAAAAGGGAGACCCCACCATGATTCTGCCACTCTGTGAAGCCCTGCCCACCTACTCCCTCTGTGGCACTTCTGACTTCTTCCCTTGAGGGACGGCAAGAGAAACCAACACTCACTGAACACTTACTATGAGTCAGGCACAGGGGAAGGCACTTCACACAGGTCTCTTCATTGAATCCTCACAACCCACTTTCTAGATAAGGAAATAGAGAAAGTGAGTTGCCTAGCGCCCCGCAACTAGTAAGTGGTAGAGCTGGGATCCACAACCAGAATGGATTTTGGGGAGCTGTTTGTGTGTCTTTGTCATCCTGGACTATGATTCACTCCTGAGCAGGACTTACCCATCATACTGTAGGCACTTAATAAATGTTAGCTGCACGAGAGTAATGGGACAGGGGCTCTTTGCACAAACCTCTTATTCCCATCTAATCTCTTCCCCAAATGTAAACTACAGAGAACACACTTGCCCATTCTGATTCCCAGGGAAATGGTACAAACAAAGGAGGTATAATCTCTAAACATACTCCCAATAAATACATAGTAAACTCAGTGCCTGGGTTAGGGAGAGGGCAAGGACACTGAAATTGCTTAGTAGCTCTTTGTGGAACAACCGCCACAAAATGCATCATCCTCTGGTCTAGCCACTCCACCTTCAGGAATGTATGTCCAATGAGCTGACTTAAAGAAAGAAAGAGAAAGAAAAAAAATACAAAGATTTTTATAGATGCACTCTGTATAACAGCTCCAGGTTGGAAACAGCCCAAATGCCTAGAATTAGGAAATGGTTAGGTGCAACCCGTTCTTCTATTGCCATTTAAATTGACAAATGTGTGGACAATGTAACCATATGGAAATCTCTACATAAAATAACATCGATCAAAAAAACTAGAACTCAAATAGTATACAAAGAGTGATCATAATAATCTTGTAAACTGTGTAAATTAGACACAATAGGAACACTTGCTATTTCTTGTGTTATATATTTGTTACTTACTGCTTATTTTTATTGGGAAGATGGCTAAATAGTCAATAAAAAAAGAAAAAGCAAAGAAGATAATAGCTAGAAGCATTTGTTCTCAAAGAGGAGAAATCCAAGAAGTATGCTGAGGGACTGTCAAACCTCAGCCCGGGAAGGCTTCTGATACTTGGGGAGCAGCGCCAGCTGGGGTTCACCCTCCACCATGCCAGCAGAGCCCCTGATCTTCTTTTTTTTTTTTTTTAAAGATGGGGTTTCACCATGTTGGTCAGGCTGGTCTTGAACTCCCAACCTCAGTTGATCCACCTGCCTTGGCCTCCAAAGTGCTTGGATTACAGGCGTGAGCCACTACGCCCAGCCGAGCCCCCCGATCTTAACCTGCATCCTGTGTGCTCCTCACAGGAGGGGATGGGGGCACAAATGCTCCTAGGAGAATGATGCTACACCTCAGCCAGCCCCTCAGGCCCAGAATGCCCAGCAACCACATCGAGGCTCAAGCATCCATGCCAGACATCTGCACACTGCAAGCCCCCGAGAGCAGAAGGTAACCCTCAAGAGAGTGCCCAGAGGAAGCCAAGACGTGGCCGGTGGCTGAGGCCAGTTCCCTGCCTCACTGCCTCTGCCAGCACTCACACACCCAGGGCTTCTCCTTCTGAGGACCAAGAGGCAGGGCATTCTCATCTCTCCCTCTCCTTTCCCATTCGGAGGCACAGAGGGCAGCTCTCAGGAGACTTCTTCCTGCCAGTACCAACCTAGCACCAACTTATCTAAGGACTGGGGGTGGGGGGATGGGAGGAATAAAGAAGGGAAGAAATAATAGTATAACAGTAAAAAAACAGTTCATCATTATTGAGCATTTGCTATGTGTCAGGCACTGTGCTGAATCCTTCACATGAATCATCTCACTTGATCTTCACAACATCCCTCTGAAATAGATACTAGTGTGACTGTGTTACTGTTACTTTACAAATGAGCAAAAAGAGGCTCAGAAGATCAGGTGACTTGCCCAAAGCCTCCCAGCAGCAAGTGGCAGATCTGGGACTCACACTCAGGTCTCCAGCGAGAGACCTCCACAGCTCACTTGAAGGGATGAAGGCATACCCTGCCCGCCACCTCCCCTGGTTCACCTGCACTGTTGTCCTTCGACATCAGCTGCCAGAACAGCAGCTTGGGAGGAAAGCAGGGGTTTCCAATGAGGACCCGCCCCTCCACCCACCGACCTGAATATGCTTTACATGGAACTGCTTGAGAAGAAGGGAAGCTCTCTAGGGAATGAACCGAAGGCCACACTGCCAGACAGAGGAGGAGGGGGAGACGAGCTTGGCAGGGACAACCTGGCCGTTGCAGTCCTGCCCCCAGCCAGAGCCATCCCCAGCCCCAGGACAGAACAGAAAGCAGCCAAGCACCCGCCTCATTGCAGGCCAGCCCAGAGGAAGCAGGTGCACTGGAATGGCTTCCTGCCGCAACTGCAGTTGCAGAAGGGTCTGGCTTTCCTCCTCCAACGACTGGACCTGCTAGAGGCCTCCCTTACCTGGGGATGCTCCCTGCCCCTCTGCAGGGCACTTTGCTGTCTGCCTGAACATCGCTGTGCATGGCCCTGAATCTGTGACCCGGTGCTAGAGGCTCAGGGGTGGCTGGGGGAGAATAAGCTAGTCCAGGAAGCAGCACCCATCTCAGAGTGAGGAGCTCTCTCTGACCTCTCCCCGACCCACAGGCATACTGCCCACACACCTCAGCCCTGGTGCCAGTTTGGGGGCTGAGGCAGGGCCGTCCTGAGCACAGAGAGATACAAGTGCTCACGGGCACATCTCAGGCTCCTGATGCACCTCCACACCAGGCCAGCCCACGCACTCTGCCAACTGCTGACACGACTGAAAACCTTACCCTTGGGCTGGGAGGGGTAGAGTCAGGGGAACGTAAAGGACTGGGAGCAGCTATGTCTCTCCTCACTTTCTTTTTTAAGGAACTTACTTCTCTGGAGTAATCTCTACTGAAAAAGAGACTTAGGGCCAGTCAGGGCATCCCCGACCTGCCATCTGTGCCCCTTGCAAGTGTCCTGTGCAAGCAATGGAGGTGGCCAGGCTGGGACTACTCTTGGGGACAGTGAGAAGCGTTGCTCCCCGACAACTCCAAGGACCATCCCCTCTCAAGGAGGAAGAGGGGAGAGAGCTATACTAGCAACAAAGCAGGGGCAAGACTGCTGAAGACCTTGGGTGCTGGGGGGCTGCGGATTTGGAAGAAAACAGCGTTCTAAGGCATGAAGGCCAAAAAAGCACTAACGGTTGGCGGGAAGGTGTGTCACAGGCTGGGGAGTGGAAGCAACCCAGGAAACAGAAGACAGTGCCCCTCCTGAAGTCAGGAGTCAGGCCCAGGATGCCCTGCTCCTAGCTACAGAGGGGTTTGAGGCTTCCAGGGCTGAGTAACTCCCTTCTTTGAGGCTTCCGGGGCTGAGTAACTCCTTCTCACCAAGAAGCTCAGAGGAGCTGAGCCCCAAGGCAGCCCCACCCCCTCTCCCCATCTACTTCAGCGACATCTGGGGAAATCACAGAAAGGTCCCTCCTTTCCTAAATGAGGAAATAGCATGAGGAAGCTGGGACATTTCCGGGGTGGGGGGTCAGAGGGACACTCACCCGCATGGCCCAGCCAGGAGCAGCTCAGAGCAAGGAGACTCCTCTCTGATGCTGCTCCTGCTCCGTTAGCAGCTCAAAATAGCACAGGCTCGGCCCCGCCCAGTTCCCGCCCTCTCTCAGCCCCTCCCGTTCCAAGCTGCCCAGCCCTGGTTGGAGCCAGTGGCCCGGAGGACTGCGGGTATCAGGTATGCCAGGAGGGAGAGGGTGATACAGCAGTGTGTGTGGAGAAGGAGAAGGCTCTTAGGGTAAAGCCATTAGGGTGGAGGGCAGGCAGTGTTGGGGCGTTAGGGCAAGGATAGGGCGGGTGGGACGTTCCTATGGACACACACCCCGGCTCCGGGACAGCTGGGCTGATATGGCTCCTAAAAATAGCAGAGGAATTTGAGACCTGCAGCCCCCGGCCCCACAGGCCAAGCTTGAGACAAGCACATGCGCAGTCATGTAGACTCACTTACATGTACACACACACCACCATGCATGAACATTAAATCAGCGTAGTGTTCTTGGGAACACGCAAATCATAGGCCTACCCCAGCCATTTAATTACTGCGGCAGAGGCCAAGACAGCCACTAACGTCACATCCAAGACAGTGCACAGGGCCCACTGCACACTGAAAACCACAGAACAGCCTATAAGGTCTGGCAGGAGCAGAGACCCACACCGGCAGGCCCACTTACAGCCCCAGTGCCATCAGCACACGGGGGACATACAGAGAATCAACTGCACTCTCTACGTTTACATCTCTCTCTCCTCCTCACACGAGACGGACTGCAGAGTGGGGAGGGTGGGGTGGGCCTCAGCCCTGCAGACACAGGAAGTCATGGGTGTCTGGCCAATGAGCGATGGCTGCCTGTGAAAAGCCAGTGTTCCTTGTGAAGAGAAATCCAGGCCTGGCTCTCCAGTTAGCACCACGGGACTAGACCAGAACTAGGGACCCGAGAGAGGCTGAAATGGGAGCTGGGGAACAGAAAGGGAAAGGGCCAAAAGAGAGGGAGTGCAAGTCTCAGAAGCTGTCAGCTCTGCAGAAAAAAGGAAACAGTCATTGCCTCCCTCTTCCTCTTCAGGAAAAAAAAAAAAAAAAAAGCAGAGGGTGGTGGTGGTGCTAGGGAGCCCTGATACGGAACTGCCAGTCTGGCATACACCCCATGCTTGTTGCCCCTGGACAGTTCTAAGGGCCACTGGCCCTGTCATTTATCTGACTTTCTCCATGAAAAGACGGTAAGCACTGCCAGAGAGGACGACAACCCAGCTCTGCCTCCTATCTGCCGTGCACTATCCAAGTCCCGTCATCATACAGTCACATACTCAGGCTATTAGGACACGGTGCTTGTGTCCCTGCTCTCTAGGGAGTGAGCTGTCTCCCCAGGGGGAGCATCTGGCCCTTCGGAAGCACGTGCATTGTCACAGGTGCATCTCTAGTGCCTACTTAGCACAAGGTGCCAGCCTCAGCTGCTCACTGAAACCCACTGGGAAACTTGAAAAAAATACTGATGCCTGGAGCCCACCCTTTCCCTCTCAGCTTCTGATATAATTGGCCTGGGAGGGAGGCCTGGGCACTGGAATTTTTTTTATTAATTAAAGCTCCCCAGGTGATTCTTACATGTAGCCAAGGCTGAGCACTGCACGTCTCTAAGGCCAGCATAAGGTCTAACACAGAAATGTCCATTTGTTAAATGAGTGAGTGATTGAGTGACTTAGCTGCGTGAACTCAGGCAAGTGACTTAAATTTTCTTTATCTGTAAAATGAAGATTACACCTGTACTGACTCTTTTACCCAACCAGTATGGAACTGGTACATAATGTATGTGAAAGAGCTTTGGTTCTCAAAGTTCTCAGGCCAGCAGCATCAGCACCCCCATCCCCCCGGGGACTTGTTGGAAATGCAGATTCTAGGGACCCCACCCAGACCTGCTGAATCAAGAACTCTGGATATGGGCTGCAGCACCTGTGTTTAACTAGGCTTCCAGGTGGTGCTGAGGCACATTCGAGTCTGAGAAGTACTGCTTCAAAGGAATGATTCACATCATACCATGGTTAGGAGTGAGACCTCCAGAGCCGCATGGCTTTCCACATAATAAACTACACAGTTTGACCTCTCTGTGTTCAGTCTTTTCATTTGTATTTTATTTTTTGAGATGGAGACTCAACTCACTCTGTCGACTGGAGTACAGTGGCACTAACTCAGCTCACTGTAACCTCCATCTCCCAGGTTCAAGTGATTCTTGTGCCTCAGCCTCCTGTGTATCTGGGATTACAGGTGTGTGCCACCACACCCAGCTAATTTTTGTATTTTTAGTGGAGACAGGGTTTCACCATTTTTGCCAGGCTGGCCTCGAACTCCTGACCACAAGTGATCCGCCCACCTTAGCCTCCCAAAGTGCTGGGATTACAGGTGTGAGCCACCATGCCCAGCCTCTGTGTTTCAGTTTCTTCATTTGTAAAATAGGAAAATCACAGCACCTACCACATGGGGTTATTACATGGGTTAAAAGAATTAGTACATACACAGCTCTGAGAACAGTGCCCAGCACATTCATTTTCAATATATATATATATATATATATATATATATATTTTTTTTTTTTTTTTTAAAGCAAGGTCTTGCTCTTTTGCCCAGGCTGAAGTGCAGTGGCACTATCTTGGCTCCCTGAAATCTCCATCTCCCAGGCTCAGCCCATCCTCCCACCTCAGCCTCCCTAGTAGCTGGGACCACAGGCATGCACCACCATGCCACCCTATAAGTTTTGTATTTTTTTTTTTTTTTTTTGTACAGATGGAGTTTCCCCATGTTGCCCAGGCTGGTCTCAATCTCCTGGGCTCAAGCAATCCACCTGCCTCAGCCTCCCAAAGTGCTGGGATTACAGGCATGAGCCACCACGTTTGGCTTCAATACATTTTAATTATTAGTATCTACCTATAATCATAAATGGGGAAAAAAATGAGTCATTGTAAGCAAAATTTCCAGGTAACTGGAGCCTACCCTTTATAAGGGATAAAATATTTAAGGCATTTTCTAAATTCTATACTATTTATAATCCTAAAAATAACAAACATATATACCCTGTTTTTTTAAGTACAACACTCCAAATTCTTCTCAAAGATCTCAAACTCTGAGCCTTCCTTCTTGAACCCAATCCATTTCTGCTCCATCCTGTACCGAAGGGCACGCCATCTCCACCATGATCACTCCCAACTTCCTGGCCTGGTTACAGAGCCTGGCTTCTGCCCCACCAGTGCCCCAGCCTCTCTCCAAGGGCAGCAGTCTGTCTTAGGCACCGCCATGCTGAAGCCTCGGATATGCCTATATTAGGAAGGCCAGACGCCCTTTGTGGCCATATGTCTGCTTTTTAATTCTTTTGTCCCCTGCCTCATTAGGCCATCAGCTGTCACTCGCTTGTCGGCGTGCCTGTCTCCACTCAGCTTCACATGCAACCACAGCTAGCCCCTCCGCTGCTCAAAGCGTGGTGCAATCTCAGGGCATGGTCTGTGTCTTCAGTGAGCCTAACTGATGGCTCCAGGGGCCATGTGGGCACTCCCACAGCCAGCCAGGCCACCCCAAGCCCCTCAGCTTGCCTCTAAGGACAGCTGGAATCTATAATCTGGCCCCTTCCACTTTTCTAGTCTCTTCTCCCTCTTCTCAGCCAGCCTAGCTCTCCCTCATTTGCCTGCCCTTGTCACCACCAGAGCCATTCCCTATGAATGTGTCTCCACCTTGGCCAACCCTCCTCATCTCTCCAGGCCCATCTCGACTCCCGCCTCCTTTATAAAGCCTTCCCTGAAACCTAAGACCCACCCAGCAATGCAAAGAACGGGGACTTGGCAGCTGGACACGCATAGGTCTGAATCCCAGCCTCTTTCTTGCTGTCTGACCTACGGAAAAGTTACTTGACTTCTTAAGAGTTTCCACTTTTTTGGCCTTAAAATAGTCTGATATCTACCTTAAGCAGCTGTTGTGAGAATAGAAAAGGCAGTACATATAAAGCAACTGACATGCAGCCTGAAAAATTATAGTTATTAAATTATTAATATCATTATTATAAACCATAGCACTATCTAAACATATACATACAGTTCTTGGTTATACTCAATATGGTGCTCTATTATATACAGTGGAATCACACACTATAAGGGGTTAGATTCTAAAGTCAGCACGTAAGGCAAAAATAGAATCTAGTCCAATACTCCTGAAAATCCCCCTAAACTCCTCACAAAGTATTGTACACATGGTTTTGGGGTATGCCATTTGCTGCAGGAAAGCATAATAGCCATGTATGGCATATAGTAAAAACACACAAAACATAATTTTTATAATTTTAGACTATAGTAATATAGTTTCTTATACAACCATATAGTTGAATTTATTGAAGTGTACTGTCCACATGCTGACTATATAGCATAACTAATGTTCTGAATGATAATCGATACGTGTTGAATGTTTAAGCCTGCTCTCCCTGGAGAGCTGGGACCACTTCCTGTTTCCTTTATATCCCATCCCATTCCCCAGCACGAGGCACACAACAGGTGTTCCAGGAAAATCCATATGGATTTAGCCGACCGATCTGAACAGTGCCTGCACAATAAGCAGGCTGGAACGGAGTGAGGGACAAGGGGATCTTCCCATGAGGTGACAACTTCAACTGCTCTGCTCTTCCATGTTGGTGGCGTGGGTGAGTTTAAGGTCCTTGGCTCTGTTTCAGGCACTTGACCAGGCAGAGTGGCCTAAGCAGAGCTGGGGGCAGGCCAGATAAAAGGCTCTGAGGGCTGGAGGAAGTTGTTCACTTATTCAGCTAGCCATGAACTGTAATACCTCAAGGTGAACACTGTGGGGAAGCACCATGCCTGCTTCGTTTTCAGCTTCCCCACCAAGGACTGAGCTTCCTGAGGCAGACACTGTGTGTTGCTCATTGCTGTACCCCAGCACTCACCTAGCACTGGGTCCTGCTCAGAGACAGTATGAGGCACGTTTGAGTGATTGAGTGAAAGAAAATGATTTAGTTCTTGTTTTCAACTAAATACTTCCTGACTTCAAAAAATGTATAGAACAGCAGAGGGGATAACAAAGGTACCCCGAGAATTAAAATTCAAGTCAGAATGTGCTCAGTGCTCCAACAGGGACATCAAGAACCATCCAGGGAAGTTCAGAGGCAAAGATCTGCTCCAGTTAGGGAATTAGGCAGACAGCTTACAGATGGCTTGGAGCTAGGCCAATGAAAGAGAAATGTTATAATGTGGCAATGAGGTAGGAAGGGAATTCCAGAGTGAAGAAGTAGTGTAAGAAAAGGCAAAGAGGGGCGGGGCGTGGTGGCCCACGCCAGTAATCCCAGCACTTTGGGAAGCTGAGGTGGGTGGATCACCTGAAGTCAGGAGTTTGAGACCAGCCTGGCCAACATGGTGAAATCCTGTCTCTACTGAAAAAAAAAGAAAAAAATAAATTAGCCAGGTGTGGTGGCGGGCACCTGTAATCCCAGCTACTTGGGAGGCTGAGGCAGGAGAATCTCTTGAAGCCGGGAGGCGGAGGTTGCAGTGAGCTGAGATAGTGCCACTGCACTCCAGCCTGGGCGACAGAGCAATACTCTGTCTCAAAAAAATACAATACAATACAATAAATAAAAGGCAAAGAGGTGGGAAAGCATGAGATGTGAACAGTAAATCTGAAAGAAACGTCTGACACATATAGGAAAGCAAGGAGGGATTAAAGCTGGGTCTCAAATCAAGCAGGTGTGTGCTGTAGTGGACATGTGCTATTTCTGCTGCCGGTCACCCATTCCTCCATCCTCTGATTATAGCACCCCAGTTTCCCTCTGGGGACCCACCCCAGCACATGACTTGGCCCTGGCCAATAAAAATATATCCTCAGGCCATAGGTTCATGGAGGATGTGTGACCCAATCAGTTTCAAGGACACATAATGAAACTTTGGGGTTATTCAGAGTTATACTTCTCTTTCTACGCAACTCGAACCTAGGGCTGTGACATTTTGCCATTACTTGTCTGAGGATCAAGCCTGCCTAGAAGGTGAGGTGAGAGACAGAAAAGGTCAAGTCCTAGTCACAGTGATAACGTTTCCAGATAAGGCTGGGCCTGTAGCCAGTTCTACTGTCGGACTTTTCAGATATTGGTGCTAATGCATATCTTCTTTTTAAGCCAGTTGAGCTGGGCTTTCTGTTGCTCACAACTGAAAGAGCTCTACCTGAGATGAAAGCAAGGTGGGCAGTCTAAGGAACAAGAA
Organism: Cebus imitator; assembly: GCF_001604975.1. Taxonomy (NCBI): domain Eukaryota; kingdom Metazoa; phylum Chordata; class Mammalia; order Primates; family Cebidae; genus Cebus; species Cebus imitator. Next base: position 797,072 of record NW_016107455.1, read on the forward strand.
GGCACACACCGTGCACTAGCCATGGCCAGGCACAGTGCTACTGGTTTTCATCTCAAAACCCTGCGAGGTAATGAAAAGAGGAATTGTGAAATGGGGAAGGGGGGTTTACAGGGGTTAAGACTGGCCAGATGATTTGAACTCAGAGCCTGGCTCCTTACACACCACCACCTGCCTGGAAAACAATGGGAGGCACAACAAGTTTCTGGAGAGTAATGGGGCATGATTTAACCTGTGCTTTAAGAATGCTGAGCAAGGCCAGGCACAGTGGCTCACGCCTGTAATCCAAGCCCTTTGGAGGCCAAGGCAGGAGGATCACCTGAGGTCAGGAGTTCAAGATCAGCCTGACCAACATGGTGAAACCCCGTCTTAAAAAAAAAAAAAAAGAATGCTGAACAGGTCAGGCATGTGGCTTATTCCTATAATCCCAGCACTTTGGGAGGCCAAGGCAGGCAGATTGCTTGAGCTCAGGGGTTCAAGACCAGCTTGGGCAACATAGTGAAATCCTGTTTCTACAAAAAACACAAAAATTAGCTGGGCATGGTGGTGGCATGCCTGTAGTCCCAGCTACTTGGGAGCCTGAAGTGGGAGGATCACCTGAGCCCAGGAAAGGTCAAGGCTGCAGTGAGTCATGATCACACCACTGCAATCCAGCCTGAATGACAGAGTAAGAGACCCTGCCTTAAAAAAAAAATCTGAGCTAACAGGATGCAAGAGGAAGAGAAAGGAGGGTAGAAGGTGAAAGAACATTGGAAAGTCAAGGTAGCCAGGCATGGTGGCTCACACTTGTCATCCCAAAACTTTGGAAGGCAGAGGTGAGAGGATCACTTCCGACCCGGAGTTCAAGACCAGCCTGGGAAACGCAGAGACACCCCATCTATAAAAAATTTAAAAATTAGCCACGGGTGCACCTGTAGTCTCAGCTAGTTGGGAGGCTGAACTGGGAGGATCTTGGGTCCCGGAGTTTAAGGTTATAGGTTACAGTGAGCTATGACCATGTCACTGCACTGTAGCCTGGTGACCAAAAAAAAAAAGGAAGTCAAGGTAAAAGGTGATGCCAGATGAGAGATTAGGAGGGTCTACCTAGGATTCTGGCAGTCGATGGAGAAGAGAGGGTGATGCAAGAGAAATAAGCTGGACTTGCTGACTATTTGTGGGAGGATGGGAAATGGGCTCAAGTGGTTGGGGTGGAGGTTGAGAAAAGGAAGGGAAGATGCTAAGATTTCAAGATGCTAAGGTTTTGTATCTCAACAAAATATATCCCAACAAAAGAATACTTCCCTAACCCCATTTGTCCCTCTAGTTCCTCTGTAAATCAAAACTTCTAAAAAAGAAAAAAAAAAAAAAGTCTGTAAGCACCGTTGCCATAAATGGGTACTAATTATATGATCCTTGTATTACAAATTAAATTTGCCATGTGTAAAGTGTCACTAACAGAACTCTCTATTTAGGGAAGCTGGGGAGAGTCCTGTTGGTCTAGAGCACTTGCCCTTGGGGTGGGAGAGCCCAACCACTAGGGTGGCATGTGCACTTCCTGGATGATCACTTCAGAGGTCCTCAGCACCAGCCCTAGGGCCAGTACTAGAGTCTACACCTGTCTCAAAGAAAATGCCAGCGCAGGAGTGCCTTCCCTTTCTTGGGAGGAATTCTCCTTTATTCCTTTGTGTTTGTGTGTAACAAAATCTCATCTCGTATGAAACAGCAGTGTTAGGAGACAGTGATTGGTATTGAGGTGCCAAGATTTTTTATTAAATTCTACCGGGTGTCGATGGCCAGTAGATTCTGAAGTGTTAGGGGGCAGACTCCCTTGAAGAAGCCTAGGGATGGTCTCAGGAAGGAGAAGGAGGGCTGAGAGGAAACCTGGAGTGACCAACGGTGCACACCCAGGGCCTCCCCAGCCACTCAGCACCCTCCGCAGGGGTCAGGGTATGTGAGGGCGGAGTCAGTCCCATGCGCCCACCACGACCCGCTCTTCCCCCGGTCAGCCCCACAGCCCGCCGGAGCCTGGGCGGGGCCAAGGGGGCAGGGCCAGGCCCGGCACATGCGCCTGGAGCCCCGGAAGCTCCGCCCTGCAGTCCCACTGGTGCCCGGCAGAGGGCGGCCGCTCCCTTCTCATCAATACTCCCGCTCTACCCAGGCCGCGGGCTTTCACCTCCGCCAGGCCGGCCTCCGGGCCCCGCCCCTAGGAGGCGTCCCGGGGGAGCTCTGGCCCGAGGGGGCTGCAGCGGCAAGATGGCCTCTCGTCGTCCCCAGGATGCTCAGGGCAAGAAGGGGCAGGGATGAACTCGGCGCCCACTTTGTTTTCATCACCGCTCTATCCCCAGAACCTTGGAACAGTTCCTACACATAGCAGACATTCAGTAAATGCTTATTGATGTATGCCTGCTATATGTAGGAACTGATGCTTATTGAATGAATACATGAGTACAAGGTCAAAAGACGCCAGGAACGCCTTGAATCTGTTGTAAGGAGGGGTCCAGGACAAGCAATCAGGAAGATCAGTGGGCATTGGGACAGTGAGCCACAGATCACTGCCCCAGAAGTAGTCGCCGAGGCTTGGGGCTCTGGCACCACCCCCAGCCCCTACACCCCCCCAGTTCCTCCACTGGCACACCCCATCGGTTTTACTACACCTTTTTGGGCACAGAGCCCAAGCAGGGACGCCTGGGCTTGTCCTCTCTGCCAAGACCCAGAGTCAATACACGAAGACTAGGAAGGCAGGTGCGGCCCACTGCAGGGACCACCTGACTGGGCAGCAGTAGGCCCGCTGCTCTCTGAGTCTCTCAGTGGCTGGGGATTTCCTCATGGCCCCTGGGGATTTCCAAATTGCCTCTGCTTTGCCAAGCTTCTCCCAAGGCCCAAAGCCAAGAGGCAGCCTTGAGGATGGTTTCCCAAAATCCTCCACAGCCCTGCCCCAAATCTCATCAGGACTTGAGTCACTCCTGGGTCTCCTAAATGCACTGCAACTACTATATTCTCCTCCCCACCCCCTCTGGCAGACATGAGGGGATAAGCATAATGAAGCATTGTTCTCTTTTTCATATAAATGACACCTCTTCTCTAATCCACAGAAGAAAAAGAAAAGAAAAGAAAGTCAGCTTAAGGGTCAGCCAGAGCAATTTAAATAAAATATCAGTAAGGTCTTCCTGGGTGTGAGAGATGGAGGCCTGTGGTGCTTATTCTCAAAGTCAGAGAGGTTCCTGTAGACAAGCCTCAGGCTCCTCCAAACACTGGACATCCAATAAATATTTGAGAATCTGTGTGCTCACCTCTGGAGCCCCTATTGGGCCTGTTTCTAGAACGCTTTGAAACAAAAATAAAGCACAAACAGTATGTCCATAGTAACAGGAAGCAGCAAAATCCTCTACCTTGCCTACCAACTCACCACCTCCGCATTAGGAGCCTGGACAAAATCCACTGGGGCATGTGAGCACCTGTGTGCTACAAAGCTGGGCAGAAGACACACTAGGCGAAGTAAGGAAGCACTGCCCCAGTTGTGGCGGCACATGGCCAGTGGCCTGCTGGCCCTGGGGCATCAGGATTCCAGAGCTGGTGAAGTGTAGAAATTGCCAGAGAGGACAGATCTTCCTTCCTGAGAGGAAGGGGAAATGACCGTCCCCTGCCTCACCAGGGGGACTCTGAAAGAGGAGACAAACTTTGAAAAACACCCCACCATTTATTTCTGGGAGCTGTTTAGAGCTGTGTTGTTTAATACGGTAGCTGCTAGCCATGAGTGGCTATTCAAATTGAAGTTGGTGGGATGTGGTGGCTCATGCCCATAATCCCAACATTTTGGGAGCCCTAGGCGGCAAGATTGCTTGAGGCAGGAGTTCAAGACCAGCCTGGGCAACACAGTGAGACTCAGTCTCTACAAAAAAAATTTTGTTTAATTAGCCAGGTCTGGTTCCGGCTACTTGGGAGGGGGAGGTGGGAGGATCATTTAAGCTCAAGAGTTTGCTGCAGTGAACTGTGATGGTGCCACTGCACTCTAGCCTGGGCAACAGAATAAGACCTTGTCTCCAAAAACAATTCCAGTTAAATGGAAACAATGAGGATACTTCTGATTAAATTAAAATCAAATAAAATTTAAGGTTTAGCTCCTACTGAGTTGGACAGCACTATAGAACATTTCCATCCCTGCAGAATGTTCTGTTGGGCAGGTCTGGTCTAGAGGTTCCCTTTCAGGGTGTCCTGGTCCCTCTGCCAGTGCCTCCTTCAGGTGATGCCCCTGCCTACCTGCTGTTGTCTCCCTTCCCCACCCCAGAGTCTGCTTAGACTCCTGTCCCCACGTGCCTTGCCTTGTTCCCTGGGCCCCCAAAGGAGGTGGAGGGGGGGACTATAGTCACAATTTCATACCCAGCTGGGAGCAGAGGCCAAGGCTGAATGGAAACCTGCCCCCACTCTGAGGCATCCCAGGCCTGGGAGAAAGCCCCTCAGTGCCCCGCACAATCGTTCTTTGTTGCTGCAGTCTCTGGGCCGAGCATGGGTAAGACATCTGGAATGCAGTGGCCCGAGGGCTTCCCCAAGCCACCCGCTGCAGGACTTATCTGATGTTACTATTCCTCTAGAGACAGAAGCCCCAACAGAATCCTGAACTTTCAAGGGCAAATAAGGCCAGTGAAGCCTTGTCCAGGGCATGCAGGATTTCTGCCATGGACCAGTGAGGGCCATAATGGGACACCGCCCTGTGTCACCAGCTGGATGAAGAAAATGAGGAGTAGGAGGGGGAGGACATGGTGGGGAATGGACTCTGACATCCCTGACATGCTGGAGAGGAGGCTCAGAGAAGTCCCCCAGCCCCAAGTCCACAGAAGAGCAAAGGAATAGAGCGGCAGTTCTGACCACTGTTGTGTTCCATCACAGGGACTTCACTGGAGAGGTTTTGCCACAGTTGAAAATTACAAGTGGGAGAGTGCGTACGCTCGTGTGGGTGGTGGAAGGAGCAGGGAACAGACCCTGGAACTGGCAGGTCAGGACTGTCTCTCTGTTCGATGCCTCAGTTCCTGCTTAGTCCTAATCTAAGTGGGCTGTCAGGAGCAAGACAGGTGTGAAGAAACAAAATAAGTTGTAGAAAGACCAAAAAGTAGCCGGGCGCAGTGGCTCAAGCCTGTAATCCCAGCACTTTGGGAGGCCGAGGCGGGTGGATCACGAGGTCAAGAGATCGAGACCATCCTGGTCAACATGCTGAAACCCCGTCTCTACCAAAAATACAAAAAATTAGCTGGGCATGGTGGCGCGTGCCTGTAATCCCAGCTACTCGGGAGGCTGAGGCAGGAGAATTGCCTGAACCCGGGAGGCGGAGGTTGCGGTGAGCCGAGATCGCGCCATTGCACTCCAGCCTGGGTAACATGAGTGAAACTCCGTCTCAAAAAAAAAAAAAAAAAAAAAAAAAAGAAAGACCAAAAAGTAGGGTGAGTTTGTTCAAATGGAAAACAAACAGGCAGAAGGGCACCTGGTACTCAGAAAGTCTTGCCATCAGCTAAGAATCTGACTGGAGGGGGTCACAGAGAAAGCAACACAATTTTAAAAACTGGAATCAAATTTCAGACCAGACTGGAAACTCCGAGCAAAGAAATCCCTAAGATTACTGCGCAGGCCTGAGTAAGCTCGAGCCTGTTCCCCACTTTGGCAAAAGCACCAGCGTGGGGACAAGAATAAAGCAGTCCCCCAACCCACCCCATGAGCAGAGCTGAGCCATTAACAGGAATAGCACCTGTGACATTCTTGCGGGTACCAAGCTACTAGGCACAAGTGCTTCACAACGTATCAGAGACAGATTAATGATGATGATGGTGATGATGTTCACCCTTTTTTTTTTTTTTGAAACAGGGTCTCATTCTGTCACTCGGGTTGGAGTGCAGTGGTATGATCACAGCTCACTGAAGCCTCAAGCTCCTTGGCTCAAGCGATCCTCCTGCTTCAGCCTCCCAAGTAGCTAGGAGAGGCATGTACCGCCATGCTCAGCTAATAGTTTTACTTTGTATGCAGTCTCACTATCTTTCCCAGGCTGGTCTTGAACTCCTAGCTTCAAGAGATCCTCCCACCTCAGCCTCCCAAAGCACTGGGATTACAGGTGTGAACCCTCGTGCCTGGCCAATGCTCACTGACTCTACACACTATTTTCAGGCACTGCTCTAAGTAATCCTCAAGACAACGTCACAAGGAAAGCATTATTATATTGTGTTTGCTTGTCTGTTTGAGACAGGGTCTTGCTCTGTCACCCAGCATGGAGTGCAGTGGTGCAATCATGGCTCACTGCAGCAACTCCTGGGCTCAAGCAATCCTCTCATTTCAGCCTCCTGTGTAACTGGGACTACAGGCACACACCACCACACCCAGCTAATTTTTTTTTTTTTTTTTTGAGATGGAGTCTTGGTCTGTCACGAGGCTGTCTCAGCTCAATGCAACCTCCATCTCCCAGGTTCAAGCCATTCCCCTGCCTCAGCCTCCTGAGTAGCTGGGACTAGAGGCACATGCCACCAAGCCTGGCTAGTTTTTTGTATTTATTAGAGACAGGGTTTCATTATGGCCAGGATGGTCTTGATCTCCTGACCTCATGATCCGCCTGCCTTGGCCTCCCAAAGTGCTAGGATTACAGGCATGAGCCACCGCACTGGCCTATATATTTTTTTTAATATACATATTTATATATTAGCCCGGTGTGGTGGCTCATGCCTATAAGCCTACATTGGGGTCTCACCCCATTGCCTGGTCTTGTCTCGCTATGTTGCCCAGGCTAGTCTGGAACTCCTGGGCTCAAACAATCCTCCTGGCTCAACCTCCCAATGTGTTAGGGTTACAGGCATGAACAACCACACTGGACTAAAAGTACTATGATTACCCTCATTTTATAGATGAGGAAAATGAGACACAGAGGAATTAAATAATTTGCCCAAGGCCACTCAGCCAGTAGGCAGCACAGCCAGGATTCAGACCCAGGCAGTCTGGCTCTAGAGGCCATGCTATAGCCAACACTTAGCAATATATTAACAACACCTTCACAGCCACAAGCAACTCCTGCCCTGTAGGCCCTTGCCAAGGCTGCCTTCCTCCTCTCTCCTCCCCAGACGAGCTGAAAGCAGTTCCTGCAGCCTAAGCTAACCCTCCCAGCCAACTTCATGTTTGACAAGCATCTGTTTCTATGACAACACTAAGAGCTGTAGTTCTGGCATTTTGAAGAAAATGGGCGGGACAAAGGGCAGAGGACCCTTTATAGGATGGGTCCCTCTTTCAGAGGCACAGAAGGGAAACTTCAAAATCAGTCGTCAAAGGAAGACAAGCAGGTTAGGTGAGGAACCCAAAGCCCCGATTGAAGCAGGAAAACTGCTTTCCCCACCCCAGAGACGAAGCCCTCTGGTTTGAAGCCAGCTGTTTTCCCCAGGAAAGAGAAGGTAAGAGCTAGAAGGAAATGGCAGAAATTGGAGGGGTCTGGGAGAAAAGGACAACCGATTCTAAATTCTGCAGAAAGAGAGAGAGTGTGTGCATGTATGTGGCACTGAGGCCATTCCTAAGCTGGGTGTCCTGCTACAGAGCCCCGTTCTGTGGTTTTCTTCCCCAGACTGAGGCTAGGTGATGATGGGTAGAGGCAGGAGTGACCAGGCAGCCCTGGGAGAAGCATGTAGACAGGCCTTGGTGTGCCTGCACGGGGTGGCTCACCTCCCTCAATGGAGGGCAAGGGCATTTGGGGTGAGGTGGTCAGGCTGGTACCCCTAAGAGAAGGCTTCATTCCTGCCTGCCCCTCACTTCACCTAAGCAAGAAATCCCTTTTATTGTTCAGAAATCCTGAGGCCAGGATCTCAGGCTGTCAGGGCAATGGGGGCTCTGCCAGGCAAAGCCAAGTGCTAAGGGGAATAGGGATGTTTGCTGGTCACCAATTCTGGGAAGACAGGCCACAGTGGTCCCCCCAGGCTTCTTAGGCAGGGGGCCCAGTTTCCCTCTTGCCTCTATTGATCTTGAGGCATGGCCAAGTGAGCAGGAACTCAACCTCACCCTGTGCCCGTGTCCTTTAGGGAACCTAGGTGCCTGCTGGCAAGGCTGTGCCAGTCTCAGCACAGGCTGGGCTCCCCCCATCCTGAAGTGCCAGGCATACTGGCTCCCACAGCCTGGATAGCTCTGTGGAGGGCAAAGCAGACGATGCCAGCCCAGCTGGGGAGGAAACCTTGTACTGCTCAGAGGCCAGTGCTTCCACAATCAGCTCCACAACCAAAGCAGTCCACAAAAGAGGGAGGGGCAGGAGCAGAAGGCAGGGCTCCCAGCAGGAAGAACTAACCACATAATGGAATGGTATTAGACCCTTCCCCTCACCATGTCCCTGGAAGGTTCTACTGGAATCTCCAGATACTTTCCCCTTGATGTGTTGGGGCCGGGCATAAAACTGGGTATCACGGAGAGTCATGACAGTCTCACGCCGTCTGACAGTGCTGTCACTGCTTGGCCTCTGGCCCATGCCACCCAGGGCTGAGATGGCTCTTCCTGCAGATGTCTTCTGTCCTTGCAGAAGCACAGGCTCCTTCATCACAGGGGTGGCATCTTCAGCCTTTCTTCTCCACAGAACGAGGCTCAGGGGCTGACCCGAAGCAGGTGTTCATCAAGGCATCCTGACATCCCACCCTGATTGCACCAAGGCTCCGGGGACATCCACATCTGGCCTTTCCTACAGCCCAGAGCCCTGCCTCTTCCCCACGACACATGCAGCCCTCTTCTGCCCCAGGGCTGGGCAGCCTTAGTCCTGCTGCCAGAGGAGAGTTCCCTGGGAGGAACCTGCCGCCCTGTGTGGACCCTGCTTGCCCCAGGGCCTGGCAGTGAGAGGAGCTGGGGAAGGAGGAAGTGAGTCAGCTCCTTACAGAAATGGGAGTGGGAGGGAGGAGCCAGCAGAAATGAGATCGGGGGCAAAGGGCACAGGAGCCAGAAAGGTCACTAAAAGAGGAAACCAGACCCTGGAGGTCAGGGACCCACAGAGTAGAAGACAGACACAGGTGATGAATTCAGCAGGGCCACCTCCAACCGAGGCTGGGTGGCCCCAGCAGGCCAGAGAACCTGGGTCCAGAGGCCTGGCCCCACCTGAGGATGGAATCTGAGGCGGCTCCCCTCCCTGATTCATGTTCACGCGGGAGGCAGTGAAGCCTTTTGGGACACGACCAGCCTCGTTCTCTCCTCACAGAGGTGGAGCTCCCACTCCCTCTCCTGAGCCCTACGGCTCCAGAAGCCCAGATTCCTCCTGACCTGGCACAGTGGGCACATGCTAAGGTCCTACAGACAAGTCACCAAGGCCAGTCGGAGAGAGAAGATTCCAGGAACCAACACTGTCTCCCAGAAGGGACAGGAGCTGAGCCTGGGCCCCAAGAGCAGAGCAACTGGGGCTGCCTTAGCACCCACCCTCCCTTCCCTGGTAGGGACATATGGGAGCTGTCCCCAGGCTCCAGCTGGAATCCACTGCTGTGACTGGGCAAGATCCTTGCTGTGAAAATTCCCAGCCTGCCGACATTCCAGCAGGAAAGCAGTTCAGGGAGAGCAGCAGAAGGGAAGAGGAAGCCTTGAGCCCCACCAGGCCACATTCCAGCCCTCAGAGACCTGCAGCCAGTGAGATAGGCACATTACTCCAAGGACTGGGCCAGACACTGTGTGGCCTTCATGTAACCCTGAATCTTCTTCTCACCCAAGCCTGGCACCTTCATGCGGGCTCTGGTGCGGGGGCAGGAGGCAGACTGTCCCCAGGAACCCCCCTTCCCAGCTCCTGCTCCTGGACGCCCACAGAGCTGCCTCTCCTCCACTCCTGTGAGAGATGCCAGGCCCCAGGCATGCAAGAAACAGTCCATGGGTGGAATCGGGACATGCTAAGGTCCTACAGACAAGTCACCAGACCAGCTGGAGCAGGAGGGGTCCAGGAATCTTTTGATTCCTTAGTTTTCTAAGCTCAAGTTTTGGTTCTGGTCTGGAAGACCGAATGGAGAGAATGAGAAACCAGTTCTAGATTACAGAACCATCTTCTTTCCTTCAACAAATAACCTCTGCCCTCAAGCAGTGCTCCAGCACTGGAGAATAAGATAACTCAGTAATTACCATCTTGTGAATGCTATGAGGAGCCTGGGGTGCTGCCAGGGTGGGAACCTGACATGGTCTGGGAAGATCAGGGACAAGTGACATTCAAGTTAAAGCCCATGTGTAGTAGAAGCGTACAGGGTGGGCAGGAAAAGGGGCTACAGACAAAAGGAATGGCAGGAGCTCAAGGGTAGACCAATGAGAAGCCTGCATGGCCCCCACCCCTGCTAGGCGCTCTGCCAGGCTGTGCTCCACCACTGTTTTTCCACAACACACAGAGGAAACAACAGTGCGGCCCCGAGCAACCCGGCAAGCCCGCTCTTGGTCAGAGGTGACACTACAGGGATCCTGTCACCCCAAGTGCTATGGAGATCAGCACTAGCATGCCAGAATGGACCAAAAAGGTGAGAGGGGCAACATCCCGGACTCCCAGATCTAGCATAAGGTCCTCCATTTCTGGGGACCACATCAAATGCTGCCAAGGCAGGTGCCGCTTCTCTTCTCAAGGCGTCTCTCTGCCACCCTTCCCTCTCCCAGCTCCTACAAGAGCGAATCCTGCCCGCTGCCACTTGGGCTGACTTCCTCTGGCTAACCCTCCAGGAGACACTGAGAGCAATGGTCACACCCCTCTGCAGCACATCACCACAGCGCAAGAGTGGCCCGTCACTCCTGTCCTGGAAGGACAACAAGGAGTTGAAGAGGCTTTTAGTGACACAGCAGCAGGAGTCAGAAGGTCTCAGCTGGGCGGTGGATATCTATGGATATCCAGATAACTGCCTTCTTCTCCCCTATACAGCAGACTAGTCAAGAGCTGATGGCCTGTGTTCAAGTCCTGATGAGTCACCTGTGCAACCTTATGCAATTTGCTTAACTTTACCTCTCAGTAATCCAGTTCCCTCATCTTTAAAACAGATTGTTATGATCCCTCCTTCAAAGGGTTGTTAAGAAAATTAAATAAGTTACTATATGTAAAACACTGAGAACAGCACCTAACCTACAGTGAATGTTAGGCATGACCCTCACCTCGCCAGAACTTTTCATGCCCTTCCCCCATGGCATTTCTGTTCAGCCGAGTCTTTTTTTTTTTTTTTTTTGGAGACAGGCTCTTGCTCTGTCTCCCAGGCTAGAGTTCAGTGGCATAATCACGGTGCACTGTAGCCTCAACCTCCCAGGTTCAAGGGATCCTCCCACCTCAGCCACCCAAGTAACTGGGACTACAGGTGTGCATCACTACCTCCGGCTAATTTTTGTATTTTTTGCAGAGACGGTGTTTTGCCATGTTGCCCAGGCTGGTCTCAAACTTCTAGGCTCAAGCGACCTGCCCGCCTCGGCCTCCCAAAGTGCTGGGATTATAGGTGTGAGCCACTGTGCCCTGCCTCAGCTGAGTCTTACCCAGATCAATTAAACACCACCCAGGGTGCATGTCTGCACTGTGCACCATACTGAGCGCTACGGATAACACCCAGCAAACACCCGACATCCTGCCCCGGCCCAGAGTCTGAGCAAAGCAACTGGGCCAAATCGCACCAGGGCAGAACGCCATGCCCCGATTCTGGAGAACATATGGCGGGAGATTAAGGGAGTCCGAGGGGTGACCCAGGTCTAAGGAAATAGTTTCCCAACCAAACTAGAGCCCACAACTGAAAAAATAAGCTTTGCTAACACTGACCCCTGTATTTAACAGGACAGAAGCTGCTGCCAAACACCATGTGGGACTCTTGAGTTGGCTGCCCCCTATCAAACTGCACAGCAGAGATGGGGGCCCTGAAAACACCACTCTTTTGCAGTGGCTGGCTGGCATGGTGGGCGCCCACAGTGCTGCCAGATGCCTGGGGCACATTCATACCCGCTGCCCAGGACTGACAACGGAGGCGCCAGGCTGCCTGCCCAGGCAGCAGGGAAGCCCTCACCTTGGCTGGGTCACCAGTCCCCACCACCCCTCCCATGCTGTTATCCACCCCAAGAGTGCAGTGAGGAGAATACAGCAGCTTAGTGCAGTGGGGTGGCGGGAGCCCTGCTGGCGGGCAGCGCGTGCCTGTGGTTTCTGGGAAACGCTGTAGAGATTTGCAGCATTTTTAAAATACTTGTGTTCCCACCCGCCACACACTCCCCTTCACCCCACTCCCCACCCACCCCCAGTCAGGGTGTTTGCGTATCTGGTATTTTCCAGAATCATTCCAATGTAAATAAGAGAGATTAGAAGGGAGCAGAGGGCAGGGTGACTTGGGGTGTCAGGGCAGGCAGAAAGGGACCAGGACAGGAAGGGGTGAGGGCAGGCTACCTCTTAGACCTTGCCCCTGCACCAAGGCTCTGAGCTGTGCCTGCAAAAGCACCCAATGACCATGCCATGTACCCACACTCAGGTCAATGCAGCCTGGGCACTGTGCCCACCACCCACGGGCTGGGTGGCCAGGGCACTCTCAGGCTGCAATTCATCCAGCATCTCATGAGGAAGAAGGCAGAATGGTGCCTCCAAGGACAGAGAAAGGAGACCTGATGGGATAGAAATGATCTAGTCCACTGCTCCGCCCTGACAGTCCCATGTACACCACTAATCCAGGACAGACAATCCCAAAGACCTTTCACCCACCACTTCCCGTGCCCTTGACACCTGCCCCCTGGCCCTTCATTACCAAAGGACTTAGTTAGGGTTGCTCACTGAGCCCTCAAGCCAGGGTTCTCACATGGCGAGACTCAGATGCCAGGGGTGCTTGAAGCTTTGGCACAAAATGAAGTAAAAATTTCCTGTTTAAAAAGAAAAACAGAAACCAAAAACCAAAAGCAAAACAAAACCAAAACAAAACCCCTTCAAGGATCACTTGCAGTAAAATCAGGAACAGAAGCATTCTAGAACAGTGAGCCCAGGCAGCACACAGCACTGTTCTCCAAACCCGGCCTGGCAGACCTGGAGGCATGACCATTTTGATCTTCCCTTGGAATCCTGCAGGCCCCACTCCTGGCAGCAGCCAGGTACTCTAGGGACAAGGCTGATGAGGCTCATACAGCTTCTACCCATGGGCCTAGGGCTTCCCCTGCAGCAAAAGGGCTCTCCTGCCCTTCTCCCAGATGCAGGCAACCCTGACTTGCTGGTCTCCTGCAGGGTCACCGACGGCCAAGCCTGCAGGCCTGAGAAGCTGGCCTCTAATAAGCTAGAAAAGGATAGGAAGCACCCAGAAGCCCATCTGTCCCTTCAGCTGGCTGTCTGTAAGGCTAGGGCTACAGGAAAAGTCTAGATGAAAGCATCAGGAGTCTCCATTATTCAGAAAACCTCAGGAGCAACGATGGCTGAATACCAGGATGGATTAAGTAAGGAAGCTGCAAAATTACCCTCCCTGGATGGCTTTAGAGAATGAACAGAGGGAAGGGAAGGGCACTAATGTTCCTAAGCATTTACCACCTGCCAACTTGCCCAACATAAACATGCTTACCTCATATAAAGGCCCACAAAATAGAGTATATAGAATAGAATAAAAAGTAAGTCTCCCTTTGGCCTGCAATTCTATTCTGCTTCTCAGAGATAAGTGGAGTGAATTCATTGGGTATGCATCCTTCTCCAACTTAACCTTCTCAAACTCTGGGAGGACAGGATAGGTCTATTTTATACAGATCACAGGTCAACTCCACCAGGAGGCCTCTCCTGATTGCCACCCCTCCCCCTAGGCAGAACTTCCTCTTTCCTGCCCCACTGTATGTCTGCACAGACTTCTGTGATAGCAGCTTTGCATTTCTTTACTTAGGTCTACCCTTCCTCAGGGAAAGATTATATTTTATTTATTTAATCCCCCAGTGCCAGCACAGTGCCCGGTCCTTAGGTCACCTTCACTAAATATTTACTGAGGGAAAAGAGAACACTGAGGCTGTGAAAGGTTTGATAACTTTGGCAAAACCCAAACCCAGGTCTTTCTGGCTCCAGGACAGGAAGGGGTGAGGGCAAGCTACCTTTTAGACCTTGCCTATGCTCTAGACCTTAGAGCCCATGCTCTTTCCACTGTAACATGCCCTCTCCCAGACCCACCTGAGCATGGAGGTGGTTTACATGAACATGGCAACCTCATGAGGAACCCAACAGCCCGAAAGCCTTTGACTAGAACCTCCACCCCACACACTAAAGGTCCACCAGGAGAAGTACCCCTACCACAGCGACTAGACTTGGCTGGGAGCGGGTAGTAGGCCTTCCTTTAAAGATCCCCTCTCCCTTCCCACCACATCCTCAAAAGCTCAGGGACAGCCAGGTGCAGTGGCTCATGCCTATAATCACAGCACCTGGGAGGCCCACAGTGGGCAGATATCTTGAGCTCAGGAGTTTGAGACCAGCCTGGGCAATATGGTGAAACCCTATCCTCACTAACATGTACAAAAATTGGGCCGGCGCAGTGGCCCACACCTGTAATCCCAGC
>NW_016107455.1:811983-831620 GCF_001604975.1 Cebus imitator
AAAAAAAAAAAAAAAAATGCTCAGGGAGGCCTTGCTTTCCAGCCTGCACCTCTGGCTCTTCGTGGCAGGACAACCACATTGGCCAGGTTTTAGCTGGGTGGGCTTTTCTGAGCTCAGCAGAGAGGTCCTGTACTCCCTGATGTAGGAGGACATGCCTAGTCCTAAGGCACTGCACTTGTCCTTCCCCAGGATGGACCCACTGAGGATACAAACTGAACAGACTCGCCTTCTCCTCCCCAAGGCCTGAGTCTCCAGCCTGGCCTCTGCCCCTTCTCAATGGGCCCTGACTTTCCCATCCAGACTTACGGAAGTGGAGGGGGGAATTTTCATCCAACTGGGTTTTTAAGATCCTCAACTTTACCAACACCTCCTCTAACCTCACGAGACTCAGAAAACACTTGGCCTTCAGCAAACTTAAGAGTAATTGATCCAAATACGATGCCCCCCAATAACTTTCCCTGAGGAATCAAAGGGGAAAGAACGTAGCATCTTCCCAGTACTCTGGCAGCCAGTCACTTGACCCTTCCTCTCCCTCAGGTCCCTACCAGTGGGTCACCAAGACCCCAGAGTAAGTCTGCCTTCGTTGCTCGAGTCTGAGATGGCTCTCCATCCCCCTGCCTCTACCTGAGTCCAGGCCTCCATCCATTCTCCTAGGATCACAATCACTCCCTCTCCATCCTCCCCACAGCCAACCTTGTCACGCCCTAGAGCATGCTCCACAAGCAGCCAGAGCGATCTCCCAAAACCTGTTCTTATTGCTCCCTGATTAAATTGCTTGAGTGCCCTTTGGTTAAAGTTCCCGTCCCCAGCGCAGCTCACAGGGGCCTCAGTGACCTGGCTCCCGTGGGTTCCTCCTAGTGCTTCTCTCAACACTCCCTTCCCACACACCATTTCCCAGCCTCATTCCTGAAGTGTGTTACTCTCTCTCTATAACTTCAGGCCTTGGCATGTGTTTATGACAGCATTTTCCTTCCTTTTTCCTCCCCTTCACTCATCTACTACCCAGATGTCAGCTTTCGCTGACCCATCCACAAGACTGGACTTGAAGCCCCTTTGCTGGACCCCCAGCACCAGGACTGGCCCATGTGGTTGAGCTTCTCGGAGGGCACAGTCATGGTCTGCTGCTAGACCATCTCTCCCACTAGACTATGTGCTCCTTGGGGCTCGGATTATGTGTGGCTCACTGCTGGATCCCAGGACCTAGTATGCAGTAAGTGCTCAACAAACGTTCCCCTAATGGACAGGTAGGTGGAAGGATAGATGGCAAAAGAAAACGCTGGTCTCCCAGGCCTGCTGGTGGATTTCTGCTAGGCCCCAAGTCTACCCTACCACTGTGGCTCACCGCTGCTCCCAAAGGAACCTCATCTAGCAGCTACAGGGACACATGAAGGTGTGAGCCCAGCATTCTGGACACACACCATGTGAGAGGGAAACCCAAGGGGCTGTGTCTCCCTGGAACCTTCTAAACAGGCCATGGAGGGGAGCCAGGGGGCCTGGCCCCATCTGCATGCAGGAAGAGAACAGATGTCTCATCAGCTCCCTCAGAGCTCCCGGGGGACAGGCAATATGTGGACACAGTTGACGGACGGCCTGATGGCAGGGTGGCCAGTAGGAGCTGTCCCCATGGGGCTACAGTCATCAGGGTATCCTCCCAGGAGTCTGGAGGAGGCGGGAAGACTTCTCTTGGCGCATAACTAGGATCAGAACTGCTGCCAAGACAGGGAGCAGGAGTAGGAGCAAAAGGAAGAGAAGCAGATAGAGGCTGAGGGTACGGAAGAGGCTAGAGCACCCCACGCCACTCCCAGGCCTATCCAGGAAGCTGGAAACGCTGGGCTCACCCTGCTCCTCTCTGATCGTGGCATGAGTCCCTATGGCCTACCTGGGTGAGAGAAGATACAGGGCTTCTTTCAGGCCCATGTGTCCCTTATCCTGCCATATGGCTCTAGGAGACACATGGGGATGGAGTTTGCTACCATGTTCCCTGGCAGGTGACACAGGCTGACGCTGGGAGAAGAAGTCCTCTGGGCACCAGCTGGGCTTACCCCATGGGAGCTAGAGTGAGCCAGCATTTCAGGGATACCAGCTGTAACTTGGAATCCACAAGGGCCTCCAAAGCTAAACCATCTACCTCCCGAGGGATGGGATAGCAGCAGCTACTTGGGAAAGGAACGCTAGGAAATGTGAGATGCCAGGATGATCCCTGTGCTATAAAGAGAAAATCAAACAGCATCTGGGATGCCAGGCCCAGGGCCCCATAGAGTCCTTGCTGTGGTTCAGCAGGGAGCTGGCAACAATCCCCTGGGGGATTCATTCTTTAGAAGAAAATTCCATCTGTTAAAAGCAGTGTTAACCTGGAAGAACGCATGCAGACATGGCAACATGTTACAGTCATTGCTTCTGAGATAAAGACCCCTCCTTTGTCCTTCCCCCTCTACCTTGTGGTTCTCTGAGTTCCACCTAACCTGGTGGCTAAAACATAGGAGGTGCTCAATGTGTGCTTCTGGAATGAAGAGTCCAGGTCTTCCATACAGGCCTCCTCCCATTCATTATCCTTCCCCGACTAGCAAAGCTGCCTAAACCCAGCTAGCTCCAGGTTAAAGGAAGGCCTGGAATCCAACTGCAGGGCTTCCTGCCAGTCTGACCCTGCCACTGCCAGCCCCGCTTCAGGCCCAAGGTGCTGCTGGGTTGAGCAGTTATCCTTAGCAGCCGCTTCCCCTCCCTGGGAGAAAGCTGGGACCGGGACTCTGCCTATTTCCTCCCATTAGCACTTCCTCCCATTTCTGATTTTGACCCATCTGGCTGGTCACTTAGTACCAAAAGGTCCTGGCCAGGCCATGCGTTGGTCAGGCAGCAGGGGCCAGATCTGGATGGTCCTAAAACCCACAGCTGGGAGGGGAAGATGGCCAGAGGACAACTTGTCCTTCATGCACTATCTCCAGGCAGGACATTCAAACTGCTATGTAGCCATTGTATCAAAAGACCCCTGGGGTTAGTGAGCTTGTTGCACCATGGAGATCTGCCCCTGCATCTGATCTAAACCTCCCTGCTCCTGTGCCTCCTGCTGTTCTTTTTGTGTGGGCAGGTTGGCAGCTGGGGTCTCAGAGACTGTCAGGACATACTATCTGTTTAGGTTTTATCCCTCTTGCTTTTCCAGGTCCACGCTTTTTCTCCTTCCAGGAGAGGTAATAAAGACGCTTGGAGTCCAAGGGACCTTTATAAATTAGATCTAGTTACTCCTCTGCTTCGAACCCTTCAATGGTCCCATTTCACTGGAATGAAATCTGAATTCCAACTGTAACTTACAAGGTCCTCCGCAATCTGCCTCTGCCCTCTCTGCAGCCTCACCTGGTATTCCCTTGCTCACTCAGGGGCAAGAGGAGTCTGTGGCCTGAGGTCATATTTCCCAAAGATATAAGTATACCAGCTGTACCTCTCAGATGTTCCATGACAGCTCTAATCTGAAATCATTTGTCTTTTTTATCCCCAAGATCTAAATAACATGGAAATATTGTATTTTACTGTCCAGATTGTCTCTTATACCTGGAAGTGACATGTTAGCCTACATGCCCCAATTTAGAGCTCAGGAAATATGGTGCCCAAACCCATAACTGGTCCTTGTAGTGAAGAAGCTGAATACTTTCACAGTAATTACTAACCAATAACAGGCCTCTCTCGAGGGCTCCAGAGCTGCAGCTAAAGTTCAGGCAGAGCTTGGTCTAGCCCTGCACCCTTGAGAAAGGCATTACACTGAATTCAGTTAGGTCAATCCAACAGACACAGAACACTGGAGGGAACCATAAAATCATGAGGCCTGGCCAAACTGCTGGGAACCCTACTGCAATAACCCTTTGCGGACCTGTCCTCAGCTCCCAGAACAAGGTAAAGAAACAAAGTATGACTCCTTTAATATCCTTGTCTTTCTTCATTAGGTTGGGCGTGATGTTTGTAGGGGTGGCACCCCCAGAAGATTATCAGCATGGGGCACCTTCTCCTAAGCTTATGCTCCCCACAGGCTCAGAGAGCAGCACAGCCTCCCCACTTACACATTGCTGGGCTCTGATCGCAGCTCTTGGGTACCCCAAATACCCGGCCAAGCACAACAGCAGGAGGGGCCCACATTTCCCATCTCTGCTCAGCCCAGGTGCCCAGGGAAGGACTCACATCGGCTGGCTCCCTGCGGGGTCCCTCGCTGCTTCGCAGCCAGCTTCTGCTGAGCTCGCTGAGCTCCGGAATGGGCTGCACCTTGAGCCGCACGCTGTCCCCTGACTGCCGGATCATCTCCACAATCTCATCCCTGGACTTGCTCTCCACGTTGTGCCCATTAATCTCCACCAGTCGATCTCCTGGCACCAGCCCCAGGGCGAGGTCCTTGGTGCCTGCACCGGGCTCAGCAAAGTGGACCACCCGCCGATAGGCCTGGCCCTCGGGGCCCCGATCCAGCATAGTTGTGCGGCGCAGGGAGAAGCCAAAGTCTCCAGTGGGCCGTCGTTGCAGCTCCAGCTCCCGGAGGGCAGGTGGGGGCAGGGGCACCACGGGGGGCAGGCGCAGGTCGGCTGGGAACTTTTTAGTCACCAGCTCAGGGGCTCCGGATCGGTGCCCTGCTCGAGGGATGCCTGGGCCAGGATGTTGCACCAGCTGTCCCTCCAGAGTCCTCACCTCCACCTGTGGCGAGGGGGCGGCAGAGTGCTCTGAGGGCGTCGAGGTTTCTGAGGCGCTCTCATCCCGGCTACGCTGGGAGAAGGAAAAGCGCTTGACAATCATCTGTGAGTTCTGCTTGGCCAGTGAGCCGAACTTGGCTGCCCGCTGCAGCACCGAGCCGCGGAAGCTGCCCTCCTCACCCTTGAGGTCATCGCTGGAGCTGGCTGTACTTAGGTGGCCCGAGTCCAAGATGACGCTGCCCCGGTTACTGTCGGAGTCAATGTCAGTCAGGTGCAGGTCAGAGCCGCTGGCCACCTTGATGGGGATGGGGTTGGAGATTTCCAGGCGCGTCTTGGATTCACGCTTGGAGGATCGGTTCAGGTTGAAGAAACCACGTCGCAGGCTCATCTCCTCCAGGCTCCGGAGTTCTGCGGCTGACATCCTTTCCTTTTTCTCCTTCTTTTCCTTCTTCTCCTTGCGCCCACCATCTTTGTCCTTGTCTTTCTTCATTAGGTTAAACATGGTGGGTGCTGTTTGTAGGGGTGGCGCCCCCAGTGAATTATGAGTCCTTAGCAGAGGGCCTTGGTGCCCCACTTTGCTGCTACAAACAGAAACATAGAGAGAAGGGTTATTCAAACAGAACCCCATGTGTCTCCAGTCCAGACGTAACAAAGATACAGCTGCTCCTCACTGGGTGCTAGCTATGTGCCAGGCACTCTGCTTTACCCAATATTGTCTCCATTGATTTAATCCTTACAACCTTTCTAGAGGTAGGTACTATTATCCCATTTTACAAATAATGAAACTTCAGGTTCAGATACGGCGGTAAAAGCCCAGATTCCAAAGCCTGTCATTTCCTTGAACGCCTGATAGACTTAGGTGTACCTGGAGGTAGTATCTGGGAGACCTGACCTCCCGGTGAGAGGATATTTCAAGCCAACCTGGGACCTGACTTGAGATTCAAACACAGACTGGGCACGGTGGCTCACGCCTGTAATCCTGGCACTTTTGGGAGGCTGAAGCAAGATTGAGGCTAGGAGTTTAAGACCAGCCTGGGCAACATAGTGAGATCCCATCTCTACAAAAATTAGCCAGGCATGGTGGTGCACACCTGCAGTCCTAGCTACTTGGAAGCTGAAGATTTCTTAAGCCCAGGAGGTCAAGGCTGCAGTGAACTATGATCACACCACTGTACTCCGGCCTGTCAAAAAAAAAATAAAAAAGATTCAAACACAAAGGGAAAAGGAAATGGTCTCAGTGCACCATCACCTCCCACAGACAATGTTCATTTAAGCAACAGACATCCCATTCTTTGGGCTCTTTGCTGAGCCTGTTACCCCTGAGCAGCATCCTTAGCCACTGCCTAAGAGAAGACCTCAAAAGAACCAACATTTATTTAATGACTACCACTTGCTAGCATAATGCCAGGCACTTTACATGTACTATCTCCTTTGAGCCTCACAGCATTCCTGCAAGGTAGATATCATTATCTCCACTGCACAAAAGAGGAAAATGGGACACAGAAAATTAAGCATATGTTGTCATACAGCTAATAAGTGGTGATGCTGGGATTCAATGGCAAATATTGAGTTCTTTCTAGGGCCTGGGTGACCAAAGTAAAGCAGCAAGGGAAGGAAGGGAAGTTCCAGACCAGAGGATAGACAGCTGCGAGGTGGGGGTGGGGTAGGGTCTGCTGGATAAACAGGATCCTAAAAAATTCACATCCTTTTCCCCAGACCAACACCTAAATATAGCCCCAGGAAGAAAGCTGTGGTCGCCTGAAAGAAAAAACCCAGCCCCTGAGTACGTGCAACCATGGCGCCAACCTACCCATCCCCCTGCACATCTAACTGGGGACAGGACCGAGAAAAGCCTGATGAGGCAAGAGTTGAGAGAGCCTTTCTTCTTCTAACCAGCAGGGAACAAGAAGAAGAAATAGGCCATGCCACCTAATTGGAAATCAAATGAATTTTTCTCTCTCTCTCTGAAAGCCTATGCCTCTGAGTTTCAAACAGAGGATCTACAAACTTACCCTTTCTAGTAATAGCCTCTCGCCAGGCCCTGTACAGGCCTTTCCTCTCTGTGTGCCTCACCCCCACAACCAATCAGTGCCCTCCAGGATCCCCATTCTACTGAGAGGGACCACCCTTCAACCCAGGTACAATGCTCAGGAAGGCATCAAGGTCAGAAATTCCCAAAGGCCCCAGTGCAATGGCTAACTGCTTCCCCCTGCCCAGCATCCTGACTTATGTCGCTCCTGGCATACCAACTCATCTCCTTTCTAGAGCAGTGCTGTCCATAAGAAATATAATTCAAAGCCAGGTGCAGTGGTTCATGCCTGTAATCCCCAATACTTGGGGAGGCCAAGGCAGGTGGATCACTTGAGTTCAGAAATTTCTGATCACTTGAGGTCAGAAATTCACTCACACCTGTAAGCCCAGCACTTTGAAAGGCTGAAGCGGGTGGATCACCCGAGGTCAGGAGTTCGAGACCAGCCTGGCCAATATGGCAGAACCCCGTCGCTACTAAAAATACAAAAATTAGCCAGGTGTGATGGCACACACCTGTAATCCCATTTGGGTGGCTGAGGCATGATAAGCTCTTGAACCTGGGAGGCAGAGGTTGCAATAAGCCAAGATCACGCCACTGCACTTCAGCGTGGGCAACAGAGAGAGACTCTGTCTCCAAAAAAAAGGGACATCTGGTCCAGTCACTATATCTCTGTGTGCCTAGTATGAACCCTTTTCCCTCTCTGACTTCAGTTTGTATTTGGTAAAACAAAGTTCTCTCTGAACGTGTTCATTCTAAATGCTACATGCACAGTACCTGGGAGTTAGAAAACAGGAAATCCAGGGCCCAAAAGGCACACAGCAAGGGCCCTTGGCCAGCTAGGTCTGGACTGATTTGGGGTGGAGGAGTATCTGACAGCCAGCATTGTCTCCTCAGGGCTCTACTATGACAAGGGGAGTCTCTCTCCTCCTCAATGCTGATGGGGTGTGGCACAGTCCTACCATAAACCGAGATGTAGGATCTTCAACTGTTACTGCCACCTTTTAACCTCACCCACCACTGCCTGTACCATCTTAAAGGGATGGTTTAGAAGATAACTCCAGGGGTACTTGTGGGAGAAATGAAATAAATCCACCCTGGGGACTTGGATGGGACAAACAAGAGTATCTTGGCCTCAATCCAACCATAGAGAACCCAACTGCCTATAATGCTGTCCCACCAAGACACCCAATTCTCTGTCTATAATGCTCACCCAATCCTGGCTCTTTGCTGAGGACTGGATCACTGAGGAATATGAGTGGAAAAGAGCTCCCAGCATTCTAGGATCTTTGGGCTGGAAAGGTCCCTGAAAAGTAATTTCATGGACACCCCCAACTCAGCGAAAGCTTGTTCCTCACTGTCATTGTGGCAGGGAGGAACAGTAGTCGGTCACAGCAGCAGCACACAGGATGGTGCTGGTCAGATGTTTCAGGAGATTTGGTATCTAGGCCTGGATCTGCCAAAAAAATCACTGCGGGAACCTTAGCCTGTCACTTTGTTCAAGGTTGAACTACACGATCTAGGTCTCTTCTGGCTCTAAAATTCTAAATATTTAAGTCTCCTGGGGACACAGGTTAAATTACTAACCTTCTGCCAAAGCCACCCCTCTCATCCCAACTCTGGGGCCTTGAGAGAATGAGGCTATGCCAGCCCTTCCCTCACCACCCCTGTCCTGCTACCACCATCTACACAGCTCACAAGGCACCTCCTCCCCACTGCCATCCCCATAATCATCAGGCCTGGCTGTGGACTGGTTCTCTCCTGAGTCACATGTCTAGAGCTGCCTGGCTGCCTGCAGCCTCCCGTCCATGATCAGATCTGCAATATAGCTGCTGCTCCATCACCTTCTTGTAGACCCTGTACTTTCCAGCACCTCCTGGCCTCAGGTCCAAAGCCTCCAACAGCTCTGACACCACCACCTTCCTACCCTGCATCCCAGGCTGCAGTTTCAATCTGCTTCCCCTTCCTCTTCCTCCTACCCTCTCCCTCCGCTCCAGTGAAGGTAACTTTACAACTTCCCTGACCTCCTTCTCTGACTTTCTCTCCTCACCATACTCTAAGAAGCTTTTCCTAATTTTAAGAGAAGGAATGGTATGTATGTAAGTTAGGGTATGGACCTGAATTATCTTGACCTTACTAACCCCCAAAACAAAAGGAAAGTACAATCTGTCAACTCAGCTGCTCTATCGCTTTAAGAGAGTAAGCATCCTGAAGGCAAGGACTGTTCAACTCAAATATACATCTATCTGTCCATCAGAGAGTGCATAAACAATTCTCATATTCATGCAAGGGAATACTACTCAGCAAGAAAAAGGAAACAGCCAAAGGTACACACAACAGGGATGAACTTCAAAATCATGATGTCAAGTGAGAGGGAAAGAAGTCTTTGAAAAAGAGTACATACTGGCAAGATTCTATTTATATGACGTTCTAGTGCAGGCAGAACTAACCAATGATGGGGGTAGGAGTGGGATTACATGAGGGAACTTTACTGGGTGATACTTATATCCTGTATATTGATAGCGGTTTGGGTTGATAAATGTGTCAAGTCATCAAATGGTGCACATAAGATTTGTGCATTCATTGTTTGTAAATATTCATTCAAAATTAAAGAACTATAAACAAATGTTGAACTCTAGTGAATGATATATATGTTAAAGTATTTGGGGTGAAGTATACTGATGTCTACAATTTACTTTGAGATGTGTAAAATTTTGAGATAGCTTGATGAGATTGAGGAAGGTGGCTCACACCTATAATCCCAACACTCTGGGAGGCTGAGACGGGCGGATTGCTTGAGCTCAGGGGTTGGAGACAAGCTGGAGCAACATGGCAAATCCCTGTCTCTACTAAAAATACAAAAAGTTATCTGGATGTGGTGGTGCACACCTGTGGGAGCTATTTGGGAGGCTAAGGTGGGAACATCACCTGAGCCTGGGAGGTTGAGGCTACAGTGAGCCACGATCATGCCATTGCATTCCAGCCTGGGTAACAGAGTGAGACCGTGTCTCAAAAAAAAAAAAAAAAAAGAAAGAAAGAAAGAAAACAAAGAAAAAAAACCATAGCCTGATGGATGGACCAAGGGATAAAAATTAGGTAAAAGCAAGGATAGGAAAATGTTAACTGTAGAATCTAGGAGATGAGGGATGTTCATTGCAAAATTATTTAACTTTTCTGAACGCTTGCAGATTGTTGTGATAAAATGTTGGGAAAAAATATGTATCCATCAGTCACTTCCTAAAGGCAAGCAACATAAAGATAAAGAAGCCCAGTGTCAGAGTTTGGGCTTTGCATATCAAGTAACAAATCTGAGAACAAATCTGAGTAAATGGGGACGGGCGTGGTGGCTCATGCCTGTAATCCTAGCACTTTGGGAGGCCAAGGTGGGCAGGTCACCCGAGATCAGGAGTTCAAAACCAGCCTGGTCAACATTCTGGGGGCTAAATCAAAACCAGCCTGGTCCTTGGTGGGTTTAGTAAGACCCTGTCTCTACTAAAAATACAAATTAGCTGGGCATGGTGGCGCGAGCCCGTAATCCCAGCTACTCAGGAGGCTGAGGCAGGAGAATTGCTTGAACCTGGAGGTGGAGGATGCAGTGAGCCAAGATTGCACCACTGCACTCCACCCTGGGCGGCAGAGCAAGTCTCCATCTCAAATAAATAAAATAAAAATGAAAAAAATATTAGTAAATATGCAATCTCAGGCAAGCCACTTAAGGCCTCCATGCCTCCATTTCCCCACCTGTAAAATGGAGATTATAATGGTACCTACTACCTAAGGTGGGGGAATTAAATGAAATACATATATAATCCCTTCAAGGCTGGGCGCGGTGGCTCACACCTGTAATCCTAGTACTTTGGGAGGCCAAGGTGGGTGGATCACGAGGTCAAGAGATTGAGACTATCCTGGCCAACACGGTGAAACCCCGTCTCTACTAAAATACAAAAATTAGCCAGGCGTTTGGCACGCGCCTGTAGTCCCAGCTACTCGGGAGGCTTAGGCGGAAGAATCGCTTGAACCCAGGAGGCAGAGGTTGCAGCGAGCCGAGACTGCGCCACTGTGCTCCAGCCTGGCAACAGAGCAAGACTCCGTTGCAAAAAAAAAAAAAAAGCCTTTCATATAATGTCTAGCCCATAGAGAGGTACCTAATAGTAGCAGGGCACATTTTTTGCCATCTAAATGGGACAGTAGAGAGGATAACAGAGTGCACAAATGACTATCAGAACAAGCATGACTAAAATAAGTCAAAACCTTTGTACATGAAAAGTAAAGCACAAAGAAGTGAAGGTAACCTGACAAGCACAAGGCCAAGCTGATCACACTGGCTTGAGTCCAGAGGCCCCATATAGCTAATGCCAAGGATACTATGGACAGCCAATTCATAGGGGCAGACATACAAATGACCAGCAAACATCAACAGGTATTCAGCCTCCACAATATTCACAGACATGTGAAACTGAGGTATACTATTTTTTAATTAGCAGTTTAGTTAAAAACTCTCAAGATAGATAACATCAATCAATTAGGCCATGGGATGCAGAGATTTTCGTAAGTGTTGCTGGAAACACAAATTGGTAGGTTGGTGCAAAGTAATTGCGGTTTTTGCCATTACTTTTCTTGTTTTTTTTTGAGACAGAGTCTCGCTCTGTCACCCGGGCTAGAGTGCAATGGCACAATCTTGGCTCACTGCAAATGCTTCCCAGGTGCAAGCGATTCTCCTGTCTCAGCCTTCTGAGTAGCTGGGAGTACAGGTGCCCACCACCACGCCCAGCTAATTTTTGTATTTTTAGTAGAGATGGGGTTTCATCATATTGGCCAGGCTAGTCTCGAACTCCTGACCTTGTGATCCACCCACCTTGGCCTCCCAAAGTGCTGGGATTACAGGCGCGAGCCACCTTGCCTGGCCGCTGCTACTTTTAAATGGCAAAAACCGTAATTACTTTTGCACCAACTAATATCTTTCCAAAGGGCAAGTTAGTGGTATTTGTAAAAAAAAAAAAAAAAAAGAAATTTAAGACACAAGGTCTTGTTTTGTCACCAAGGCTAGAGTTTGGTGGCTCAATCATAGATCACTGCTGACTTGAACTCCTGGGCTCAAGTGATCCTCCTGTCTCAGGCTCCTGAGTAGTTGAGACTACAGGTGTGCACCACCACTCTTGACTAATTTTTTAAAAATTGTTTTACAGACAAGGTCTTGCTAGGCTGCCCAGGCTGCTCTCAAACTCCTGGCCCCAAGCAATCCTCCTGCCTCATCCTCCAGAGTAGCTAGGATTACAGGCACCACCACTGCACCTGGTATATGAAAATATTTGTGTACATATTATTTGGGCAATTCCATTATAAGACATCCATAGGTACATTCACACAATGCATACGGCTAATCCTTGAAGCATTGTTTATAATAGCAAATCTACAAATATAAAATTTGTGTATACTGACCTGAAAAGATTCTATACTACATTGCTAAGTGAAAACAACAGGTTGCAGGATAGTTCGTAATTTTGCTAAAATTTAAAAACCTATATATACGTGTGTGAATATATTACATGTACATTGTGTACAATATTTGCATATGCATAGGAAAATCATATGCTCTGGGGAGGAGACTGGAATTTTAGAAGGGTCTAATAGACTTGTGTTTCATCCATATTTCAATATTTTTTCTTTTTTAAAATAATAGAGATGGGGTCTCACCATGTTAGTCAGGCTTATCTCGAACTCCTAGCTTCAAGATGTCCACCTACCTTGGCCTCCAAAGGGCTGAGATTATAGGCATAGGCCACCACATCTGGGCTGTATTTTAATTTTTTTGCAAGAACATTCATCTGGTAAACGTGTATTTGCTTACACCTAGGAGCTTTAGGGAGTGGGATTATGTATCATTGTTCTTCCTTTCTTCTTTTTCTTTTTTTTTTTTTTTTAGACAGAGTCTCACTGTGTCATCCAGAATGGGGTGGTGTGATCTTGGCTCATTGCAGCCTCAACCTCCTGGGGCTCAAGCAATCCTTCCCACCTCAGCCTCCTGAGTAACTGGGACTACAGGCATGTACCACTACACCCAGCTAATTTTTGTATTTTGTATTTTTTGAGGAGACAGGTTCTCGCCATGTTGTCCAGCCTGGTCTCAAATTCCTGGGCCCAAGCAATCTGCCTACCTCAGCCTCCCAAAGTCCTGGGATTACAGGTGTGAGCCACTGCATCCAGCCTCCTACAGAAATTTTTAAAGTATTTACATGATATTTTATATAACACATATTAAATTATAAACATATATAATGCCTAAAATATATATAACAAGCTTTTAAAAAGCAATCAATCCAAAAATTGATCAGTGATCATCTCTGGAGAGTAGGGAAGAAGAAAGGTAACACTTTTGTAATGCTTTAGCTTTCTACCTAAAGAATCAACTTTTTTCCAGACCAAAAAAAAAAAAATGTCTGGACAAACTAGTAGGCAATCCACTAGCAGTAAAGCTGCAAACAGGGTAATGGTCAATTTAAGGATTTTCATGTCTTGAAAAAGTTTCAGTGACTTGGGGGACTTAGTTAAAAAAGAGCTCACTGGTGTTTTGTGGCCGTAAGTGGGGACACATTTAAATGGGTCACCCAGCAGCTGGCAAAAGAAAGGAAAAAAAAATACAGGAAATGGAAACTATAACGTTAGAGAGTCCCAAGACAAGGGCGCCCAGACTTGGCTGCAGTGGGTGGATACTTAGGTCAGTCCTCCCACCCCAACCCCCCGACCACACTCATAAATAAATACAAAGGAAATACTTTCCCGAGAGAGCCGGCTTCTCTCCCTTGGCCTCTGACCTCCCTGAGTGGCTGTTTCCTCCAGCCCCGGGGTCCCCATTCCGGCTCTGGCCAGCGCCGAGGATTGCAGCGGCGGCCGGAGGGGTCGCCAGCACCTGGCCCGGACCCACGCCCCAGAGGGAGCCTCCTCCTGGCCGGCCATGCCGAGCTCTGCAGCTCCGGGTGACTCCCTGCCAGGTCACACGGAGCTTCTCTGGCTCCAGGTGTGCTCCCTCACTCCCACCGCACGCTTCTCACGTGACATCAGCTGGCCCGCCCGCAGCCGCACGGGGAGCTGGGCGGCCCTCGGCGCTTCCCGGCGGCTGGGCCGGCGCAGCCGCAGCCCTGCGGAGCCTCCCGCTGCGATCCCGTCTCCCCCGGAACGCAGCAATCCCGCGGCCCCGTCAGGTCCCCTGCTGCTCTTCCAGGTACACCGCCTGGCACTCAGCTCGGCTAACACCCGCTTCCGTGTGACCTTGAGCAAGTCCCCTTCCCTCTCTAGGCCTCCACTATTTCAGCTACAGTATCTCCAAGGGCCTGAGAGCTCAGACTTGGCCCTCGGCCTCTGCTGGAGAGGTATTCTGCTCAACCACACACTGCAGGTTTTAACCCCGCTCTGCCTCGGACTTGCTGTGTGACCTTCGGCTCATCGTCCAACCTGTCTGAATATCAGAGAAAAAGCACCCGGGGGTCTGACCCAAAGCAGAACTTAAACTCCATCAAGTCCCCATACCAATCTCAAGTCCTGTGGGAACCTGTCAATTACAGCAGACAGTGGGCTGGGCCTTCCTACCCCCAAAACTTTAAACTACAACCAGCCAGAGCCCCTCAGTTTTTCCACCACACTCAGGCCTGGGGCCCCAGACCACCAACAAAACCAAACTCACAGGGATGCTCTGGCTCCTGCCTGTGGTGTCCACTCCAGGTGAGGGGATCTGGCTGGGGACAGACCTCTGGTTTGAAGGAGTAAGAACAACCTTGCTGCCCTGGAGACCTGTGACACACCACGTCGGGATCAAGGTTTCCTGAGTTCCAGCAACTCCCAGCTCCACCTCAGAAGGGTGGATTCTCCCTTTCGCTTGAGCCCCAGTTCTGCCCCACCCAATCCACCTTCAGGTACCTGCCTCTGGGGGACCCAGAGTTTTGAGGCCCAGCTTCTGAAGACATATGCAACCCTCAATGAACAACCCCTAGCAGGGCCAGTGAGGGGGCCTTCACAGACGGCCCAAGAGTGAGGCCGAGACCAGGCGGGAGTCAGGAAGGGCATACCCTCCTGAGGAAAGTCTGGGGTGCAGGAGGAAGCCCTCAGGCACACACTCTGGCACCTGGGCCAGGCCAGGAGAGAGTAAACAAACTACACACTCAGAGCTACCAGGCACCAGGTCATCAACTGTTTAAAGTTCAAAGCTCCCAAAGGAAGTGACCATCGGCCTGTTGCCCCTCCCATGCCCACTCCCCAGCCCCACCCCCAGCCCCACCCCCACCCCCACCTACAACCCTTCTCATTCCTCTAATCCCCCCAGCACAATAGCTGCCCCCAAAAGCCATAGTTTTCCTGGAATTGAGGTCACAACCCCAATGTCCTCAACCCAAAATGGACAAGCACACCTCCACTAGAGGCTATATATAACCCGCATGTCAAATCCAGAAACCAGGAGGATGTTTCCTGGAAAGACTTCATCACAAAAAAAACAGAGGGGAAGCTGAAGAGGTGGGAAGCCATGGACAAAGAGCCAGGGAGGCTTGTCAGGAAGCCAGAGACCTCAGGAGAGCAACTTTCAACATCCCCAAATAGAAAGTAGCCCCTGAACTAAAAAGTGTGGGGAACATTAGGCCAGGCCTGTTGCCACGACAACAGGGCACCACCTGCTCAAGAAAGGGCTCCACAGCACAAGGGAAAGGCAGCTCGGTTCAATGGGCTCTGTACTCACCGTCCTGCTCAGGTGATCTTGCTCTTAATCACCCAGGTGGCCTCCCCTCCCTTCCAGCACGCCACAATGCATACACACTTCCCAGAGCTCAGTCACCACAGGGGCACTGATGAGGCTTCCTCGGCCACAGACACACCAGGGGCTCCAAAAGACAAGACGAATCCACACTAGCCCGAGTCATTGGCAGGGTGAAGTGGGGAGGGAACCCAATTCTATACTTCTGGGCGGCCATCTGAGGGCATGAAGGCCTAGCCAGGGCAGTCCCTCTCAGGAAGCATTCCCCCAGCCCTCCCTACACAAACACAAACTGTGAGGCCAGCGCCAAACACATGCCCCATTGGCCAAGTGACCAGGCAAAATTAATGCCGGCTCAAAAACAAACTGGCTGTCTTCCTCCCCATCTCCCCCACCCCCCACCTCTGGCTTATTCGGGCCACAGCCTTTCCAACTAATCAGCAAGACACATGTGCCTAGCAGTAGGGCAACTCCCCCATTTCCGCCCCCGCAACAAAGCCCCAAAGCCTGGCCGGTCCCTGCGGCCTTTATCGCACCCAGGAACAGGACCCACACTCCTGGCCTGGCTTAGGACCAAGGAGCGTCCCCCCACTAACAGGGGCCAGGGTGAGGGGGCAGCCACCCTACCACCTCCCCTTCCCATTGGCGAAACAACTGGCATGACAGGTTAGCAGGGCGGGGCGTCGGGGCGGTCTCTCCAGAGGCCTGGGGCAGCCCGTCCGACCTTCCCACACGCACCCCACCCCTCTACAGGAAAAGGTGAGGTGAGCATTCAGTCGCAGGTCACAGCCTGCACTCCCTAATCCCCAAAGCCAGCCACCATTCACCCACTCCCCATCTTCTGTCCCAAGAGGAGGGGGCCCAGGGAAGCGGGGTCTCCATTGTTTTGCCAGCTGTCTAGCAGCTGCTCCTTTGAGAGGAGCCCGCTGTCGGCCCGGCAGTGAAAGAGTGAAGGCCGCTGGGAGGGATAAAAGGCTCGGTAGAGGTGCTCGCCTTCGCCGCTGCCTTTCCCAGCGCCCCGCTCGCTCACTCGCTCCATCGGGGGGCCTGGGCCGGGCCCGGAGAAGCCCCCCACCCCTCAGCTCCGGGCCACCTGGGCGCCTCCAAGCGCCAAATCCCCCCACACTAAAAGCCACCCTGTCCTGCCTCCCTGCGCCCCCAGGTTGGCAGGAGGGGCCGGTGGTCCCCCTTCCCCGCCGCTCCCGGTCGGCCCCCACCCCCGGGCGTCGAGCTCCACGGCGCCGCCAGGGACTGGAGCCGGGAGTCCGGGCCGCTGCTTCCAGGGGACAGGGGAGGAGGAGGAGCCGGCGGGCCCCGCCGCCCGCCCGCCCGGCCGGATCCCGCCCCGCCGCCCCACCGGGCCCGGCCCGCCACGGAGCGGCTGCCCCCGCTGACCAGCACTCACCGGCCGCCGGAGCCCGCCCGGCAGGCAGCAGAAGCGGAGACGCGGCATCCAGCGGCCCCGGCCCGGTCGGGGCTGGAGAGGAGCGCAGCGCGGCGCAGCTCAGCGCAGCTCAGCGCCGCCCCCCGCGACCGCGCGAGCGGAGCCGAAAGGGAGCTCCCTGCTGGCGGCTCTGGGGATAAACGCCCGCCCTGCCCGGCACCGCCAGTACGCGCCTCCAGACGTGGGCCAGGCGGGCACGGGCGCTGCCCTGGGAGCCTCCGTCCTCAGTGGGCTCCGAAGCCCCTCTCGCTGTGTCCGAGAGAGGCCCTGCCTGGAGTTTCTGTCTGCACTGGGCACTGGAGGCTGTCTGAAAAGCGTCTGAAAGGGGCTGAGTGGCACTTCCCGGGACAGGCATCAATATCACGATGCACATATGGAAGAGAGGCTGTCCAAGGCAGGCACCGAACTCTGCAGGCTGTGCTCAAGATAGTGCTGTCTAGAGGAAGCAATTGGCCATCTCTTCCCAAGGTGGCTCTGCAGAGGCACACACAGGACCCTGCTGGATGGTGCCCCAGACTCAGTCCATAGCAGGCACTGCCTGCCTTGTCCGAGATAGCACTGCCAGAATGCACTCCCCAAGGTGAGAACTGATTCCCAATAGCTTGGTCTGATAGAGCCCTGTCTCAAAGTGGAGTGGATCAAGAGGCGTATGAGGGCCCAGGGGACACGGCTGTAAGTGCCACTCACTCCCTGAAGGAGTTCACCAATGCTAAGATTAATACTTTCAGAAGCTCCTTGGAATGCAGTCTGTCCCTGGGTCCACGGCGTCCTGTAAATATCAAGTGAGCTGCTCTACCCACCAAGAAGAAAGTTGATACTTCCTGGGAGAGGCCAAGGGACATCCAGAGACCAGGCCTCCAAGATAGGTGCTATGTCTGAAGTTTGGAGAGAGGAAGAAACGTGAACGCTTCTCTGGGCAGTGACCATGCTGGGGTGTGTGCCAGAACATGGAAGAAACTGAGTGGGGTGGTGCAGGAAGAAGGGTGTAGCAGACAAAGACAGCTGCCTCCCTAGACAGCCCAAACAGGAACTTCTCCAGGCAAGGATGGCCCAACCTGACAGACCAGGGAAGGTTGGAGCAGGGAGGCTCAGGAGCAAAGACTTGAGTAAGAGTTAGGGGTTCCTGAGAAATAGACCCAGGCAGGATACACATTTTGGAATTACATGCAACTCAAACTCAATTTAACAAACTGCCTGCTAAGTGACAAGTACAGCCCCAGGCACTTGGGGTGACAGCGGCATATCTCCAGGGAAATCACATGGGAACAGGTAGAGCTGAACTGTGACAGTAGTAGGGTTCACCACGCTGGCATAACTTGGATGATGAGATAGGCGCTATGATGGGAGGTTTACTTGGCTTGAGGAGTGAGAAGAGCTGCTTCAAAAATGACATTTGAGGCCAGGTGTGGTGGCTTATGGCTGTAATCCCAGCACTTTGGGAGGCTGAGGCAGCAGAATCTCTTGAACCTGGGAAGCAGAGATTGCAGTGAGCTGAGATTGTGCCACTGTACTCCAGCCTGGGCAACAGAGCAAGACTTTGTCTCCAAAAAAGAAAAAAAAACATAAAACAAAAACATGACATTTGAGCAGAAACTTGAAGGCTAGGTAGGACAATGACTGTCATTAGTGTTTCCTGAATACCTACTATGCACTAGACACTGTCTCTATTCCTCACAATGAACCTATGAGGGAGACATTATTATTATAGATAGGGGTTGAGCGCATGTACTCTGGAGCTGGATTTCCTGGGTTCAAATCTCAGTTCTGTCAAGTACTAGCTGTGTTACTCTGGGTGATTTATAAAACCCCTCTGTGCTTCACTTTGTACATCTAAAAAATTGGGATAATAACAGTGACTCCCTCCCTCAAATTTTGTTTTGAAAATTAAATAAGCGTAGTCTTTTCAACAAATGGGGCTTTTCAACTGGACATCCACATGCAAAAATATATGTATATATCTAGACACGGACCTTGTACCCTTCACAAAAATTAACTCAGAATAGATAATACACCTATATATAAAACACGAAACTATAAAACTGTCTCCTAGAGGATAACATAGGAGAAAACCTAAATGACCTTGAGTATCACAATGACTCTAGATACAACACCAAAGGCACCATGAAAGAAAGGGCTGATAAGCTGGACTTCATTAAAATTAAAAATGTCTTCTCTGCAAAAGACTGTCAAGAGAATAAGAAGACAATCCACAACTGGGATAAAATATATCCAAAAGATATCTGATAAAGGATTGTTATCCAAAATATGCAAAGAATTTTTAAAACTCAACAATAAGAAAATGAACCACCCAATTCAGAAATGGGCAGAAAATCTGATCAGTACCTTTCCAAAGAAGATATACAGATAGCAGTAAGCAAAAGAAAAGATACTCAACATCATACATAATTAGAGAATAGCAAATTAAGATAACACTGAGGTAAAACTACCCACCTGTTAGAATGGCCAAAGTCCAAAACACCAACAACTCCAAATGCTGGCAAGAAAATAGAGCAACAGGAACTCCCATTCATGGCTGGTAGCAGTGCAAAATGGTATAGTCACTTTGAAAGACATTTTGGTGGTTTCTTAGAAAACAAAACATACTCTTACCATACAATCCAACAATCCCACTCCTTGGTATTTATCCAAATGAATCGAAAACTTATGTCCACACAAAATCCTGCACATGATGTTTACAGCAACTTTATTCATAATTGCCAAAACTTGGAAGCAACCAAGATGAACTTCAGTAGGTAAATGGATAAATAA
>NW_016107455.1:831670-836893 GCF_001604975.1 Cebus imitator
AAAAAAAAGAAATGAGCTATCAAGCCATGAAAAGTCATGGAGGAAACTTAAATGCATATTAATAAGCGAAAGAAGCCGATCTGAAAAGGCTACATATTGTATGATTCCAACTATATGGCATTCTGCAAAAGGCAAAACTATGAAGACAAGAAAAAGGTTCGTGGTGCCATGGATTAGGGTCAAGGGAGGGATAAAAATACAAAGCATAGAGGATGTTTAGGACAGTGAAACTCTTCTGTATGATACCACAATGTTGGATACATGTCATTATTGTACACACCAAGAGTGAATCCTAATGTAAACCGTGGACTTTGGGTGATATTGATGTGTCAATGTGGGTTCATCGATTATAACAATGTACAACTCTGGTGAAGGATGTGATCGTGCGAAAGGCTGTGCATGTGTGGGGACAGGGGGCATATGGGAAATCTCTGTACTTTCTGCTCAATTTTGCTGTGAAGTTAAACTACTTTAAAAATAAAATCTATTTTATTTATTTTTTTTTTTTTGAGACGGAGTCTCGCTCTGTCGCCTAGGCTGGAGTGTAATGATGCAATCTTGGCTTACTGCAACCTCTGCCTCCTGGATTCAAGCGATTCTCCTGCCTCAGTCTCCCAAGCAGCTGGGATTACAGGCAGCTGCCACCACACCCAGCTGATTTTTGTATTTTTAGTAGAGACGCAGTTTCACCATTTTGACCAGTCTGGTCTCAAACTCCTGACCTCATGATCCACTCACCTCAGCCTCCCAAAGTGCTGGGATTATAGGCATGAGCCACTGTGCCTGGCCTATTATTATTATTATTTTGAGACAGGGTCTCACTCTGCCACCCAGGCAGAAATATGCAGTGGCATATTTCAGCTAACTACAACCTCTGCCTCCCAGGTTCAAGTGATTCTCATGCCTCAGCCCCCAAGTAGCTGGGATTGCAGGCACGTGCCACCACACCTGGCTAATTGTTGTATTTTTAGTAGAGACAAGGTTTCGCCATGTTGGCCAGACTGGTCTCAAACTCCTGGTCTCAGGGGATCCACCCACCTTGGCCTCCCAAATTGCTCAGATTACAGGCATAGCCATTGTGCCTGGCCTTGTATTTATTAATTTTTTTAAATTACACGATTTAATATATAAAAAGAATAGTACCCAGCACATAGTAAGCATTCCATAGCTGTTAGCTTGATGGTCTTTTCTAACTCAGTTCTGGAAATTAAGCACAGACAGATTTGTGACTTGCACCTAGTCAGAGAGTAACAGAGTCAGGATTCAAACTGAATCCCTAAGGCTCCAAAGCCCATTCTTTTCCCTACACCATGGCAGTGAAATGAATAGGTATATTAACAACTCTTTTATTTACATGTGTCTACACCTAGGGCACTCTCAGGGTAGCACATGGTGTCCCTGAAAGCTCTTCTTGCCTGAACCAGGAACCAGTTTCAGACACCAGGCAAGACTGGGCAGCACTCACACTGACACAATAATGCTGGTTCTTGGTCACTTGATTTTAGTCTTTTCCTTCCCAAAGGCCAGAACAAACCCCTCCTGGCTCTAAGTAAAAGTAAAAGTAAAAGTAAAGCACCCCTCTCCTCTTCGCATAGAAAAAAGCCAGGGCAGTATCCAGATAAAGTCACCCAGATGGTCATGGGAAGGCCAGTTTTTTCCAGAAGATTCCTAAAGTCCTAAAGTGACCCAACTTTAATCAAGAAGCCCCCCACCCCAGAAAGAAGCTTGGTAATAAAAATCACTTATATTGGCTGGGTCCGGTGGCTCATGCCTGTAATCCCAGCACTTTGGGAGGCCAAGGTCAGGAGTTTGAGACCAGCCTGGGCAATATGGTGAAATCTTGTCTCTACTAAAAATACAAAAATTAGCTGGGCATGGTAGCGTGTGCCTATAGTCCCAGCTACTTGGGAGGATGAGGCAGGAGACTCGCTTGAACCCAGGAGGCAGAAGTTACAGTGAGCTGAGGTTGGGCCACTGCACTCCAGCTTGGGCAACAAGAATGAAACTCCGTCTCAAAAAATGAAAAAAACAATCACTTATATCAAGGGAGCCTAACTATGGGTCAGGCACTATGCTAGCCCGTTAATGCACTGTCTCACTTAATCCCCAGAATAACCCTATTAGGGAGATGCTATTCTTGTCCCCATTTTACAGATTAGAAACCAGCCTTAGGAAAGTGAATTAATTTGCCCAAGGCACTGTGACTAATAAATAGCAGAGCCTGGAATGCTTGCCCTGAACCTCCGGGCTGAATCCTGGGTAGAGCGCTAAGCGCCCGGCTTTGGGGCCATGCAGAGAGAATGCTTGGCTCTAGCAACTTGCCAGCAAGCTCCTTAGCCTCTCTAAATACCTCAATTTCCTCATCTATAGAAGAAAGATAATAATATTAATATTGCCTACCTTGTAAGGGTGTGAGAGAATAAAATAAGCAAATTCATTTAAAGCAATTAGCTCAGTGCCTGAAATATAGTAAGTGGTTAACAAATGTTAGGAATTATTAATCTCTCTGAACATCTATTTCTTCATCTGTAAAATGAAGGTTGATAATATGTAGAGTTACTGTGAGGCTTAGGAGAAATAGCAAACGTAAAGTGTATAAGATGATGCCTATCATGTGGTAAGTTACCAATTATATATACATATATATATATAAATAAATATATATATATATATAAATAAATATATATATATATATATAAATAAATAAATATATATATATACCTCAATGTTTTGTTAATGATTACATAATATGCAAAGTTTTACCAATTATATATATATATATATATATATATATATATATANTTTTTTTTGAGATGGAATCTCCCTCTGTCATCCAGGCTGGAGTGCAGTGGCATGATCTTGGCTCACTCCAACCTCCGCCTCTTGTGTTCAAGTGATTCTTCTGTCTCAGCCTCCCAAGTAGCTGGGATTACAGGTGCATGCCACCACACCCAGCTAATTGTTGTATTTTTAGTAGAGACAGGGTTTCACCACGTTGGCCAGGCTGGTCTCAAACTCCTGACGTCAGGTGATCCACCCACCTTGGCCTCCCAAAGTGCTGGGATTACAGGCTTGAGCCACTGCACGTGGCAAGTTACCACAATACAAAACTCTCCAAAAAGAATTGAAAATAAGCAAGTCTGCTTTTTAAAAAGTCCACAGAATTGCAAATCTGTCTGATAGCTGATGTTCAAATGCCAAAAGCACATCTTTAAATGTTGTTCCTCAAAATGCACTTATTAGCTTAAGATCCTTTACTCTTTGCACAGAAATTTGGAGGGTAGGTGGAGAATCCTCTCCAGGAAACTTAAAGCTAAATTCTTAGAGTACCTGCTGAAGATCAGTCTAAAATCAAGAACATGTTTCTGAAATGAGGTAAAAAAGTTACTAACAGGAGGCTGGGCACGGTGGCTCATGCTTGTAATCCCAGCACTCTGGGAGGCTGAGGCGGGCAGATCACGAGGTCCAGAGTTCAAGACCAGCCTGGCCAACATTGTCAAACTCCATCTCTGCTAAAAATACAAAAATTAGCCTGGCACAGTGGCAAGCACCTGTAATCCCAGCTACTCGGGAGTCTGAGGCAGGAGAATCACTTGAACCTGGGTGGCGGAGGTTGCAGTGAGCCGAAATTGTGCCACTATACTCCATCCTGGGTGATAGAGTGAGAAAGTTACTAACAGGAAATCAAACACATATACAAGTAAACAAAATAATATAATAAACCCACAAGTAGCCAGCATACAACTTCAATGGTTATCAATTCACAGAAATAGTGTTTCAACTACTTTCCCATCTACTCCCCAACCCCCACATCGAGTATAATTTTGAAGCAAATCACAGATATCACATAATTTCATATGAAATATTTCAGGCCAGGTGTGGTGGCTTATGCCTGTAATCTCAGCACTTTGGGAGGCCAAGGCAGGCAGATCACTTGAGGGCAGGAGTTCCAGACTAACCTGGCTGACGTGATGAAATCCTACTTCTACTAAAAATACAAAAAAATACAAAAAAAAAATTAGCCTGACATGATGTGGGTCTGTAGTCCCAGCTACTTGGGAGACTGAGGCAGTAGGATCACTTGAGCCAGGGAGGAGGTTGCAGTGAGCCAAGATCACACCACTGCATTCCAGCCTGAGTGACAGAGAAAGACTCTGTCTCAAAATAAGAAAAAAGGCAGGGCACAGTCACTAATGCCTGTAATCCCAGAACTGTGGAAGGCCGAGGCAGGTGATTCACTTGAGGTCAGGAGTTCGAGACCAGCCCGACTGACATGGTGAAACCTCATCTCTTAAAAAAATACAAAAATTACTGTGCAAGGTGGCACAAATAAGACAGCTGAGTTGTAATCTCAGCTATTTGGGAGGCTGAGGCAGGAGAATCCTGTGAAGCCAGGAGGTAGAGGTTGCAGTGAGCTGAGATTGCACCACTGAACTTCAGTAACAGAGAGACTCTGTCTCAAAAAAAAAAAAAAAAAGAAAGAAAGAAAGAAAGAAAGAAAGAAAGAAAGAAAGAAAGAAAAAAGAAAGAAAGAAAGAGAAGAAAGAAAGAAAGAAAGAAAGAAAGAAAGAAAGAAAGAAGGAAAGAAAGAAAGAAATTTCATCCCGTAGCTCTAAAAGATAAGGTTTTGTTTTGTTTTTATTTTTGTTTTGTTTTTCTTGAGACAAGATCTGGTTCTATCACCCAGGCTAAAGTGCAGTGGCACAATCTTGGCTCACTGTAACCCTGCCTCTGGGGCTCAAGTGATTCTGCCTCTGCTTCCCATGTAGTTGGGACTACAGGTGCACACCACCACCACCACGCCCAGCTAAATTTTTGTTTGTTTGCTTTGTAGAGATAGGGTTTCACCATGTTGCCCAGGCTGGTCTCCAACTGTGAGTTCAAGTGGACCCATCCACCTTGACCTCCCAAAGTGCTGGGATTACAGGAGTGAGCCACTGCGCTCCACCAGGATTATGTAAAAAACAAACAAACGAAAAAAACACAATACCATTGTCGTACCAATCTTTAAACAATAATTTTTAATATCATCAAATATGCCATTATCTCCATGATGGAATAATCTCCATAAATGTCTTTTTAAAAAAATGTTGGAATCAAGATCCACTTTTAAGTATCTTTTAATCTACGGGCTTCCCTTCTATCTCTTTTTTTTTTCCCCTGAAACTTATTTGTTGAAGAAACAGAGTCATTAATCCTATAGATTTTTTTTTTTTTTTTTTT
>NW_016107455.1:837073-853016 GCF_001604975.1 Cebus imitator
TAGAGATGGGGTTTCACCGTGTTGACCAGGATGGTCTCGATCTCTTGACCTCGTGATCCACCCGCCTCGGCCTCCCAAAGTGCTGGGATTACAGGCTTGAGCCACCGCGCCCGGCAATCCTATAGATTTTCTCACAGTCAGGATTTTGCTTATTGCATTCACATCATGTAATTCGATAGCCTATCATTGGTAGATAGATCTAGAGGCTTGATCAGCTTTGAGTTTGATTTTTTTTTTCCTTTTTGGCAAGAATATGTCTTATATCTGGAAGCACATTGTCTCCAGTTGTCTCTGAAATGATACTTCAAGATATCAGAAATTCTTGATTGTCTTCACTTGAAATATAAGAATATAAAAAGAGTCTATCCAGCAACAGATAAATGGATAAACAAAATATGGCATATATATATATATATATATATATAATGTACACATATTTTTATTCAGCCATAAAAAGGAATGAAATTTCAATACAGGCTACAACATGGATAGCCCTTGAAAACATTATGCTAAGTGAAAGAATCCAGACACAGAAGGACAAAGATTGTTTGATTCTCCTTATGTGAGCTACCTAGAATATGCAAATTCATAGACAAAAATAGAAATTAACTAGGGACTAGGGGCTGGTGGAGGTGGGGGAACTGGGAGTCATTGTTTAATGGGTATGGAGTTTCTACTGGGGATTATTTAAAGTTCTGGAAAGGGATAGTGCTGATGGTGGTACAATATTGTGAATGTATTTAATGCCCCTGAATTGTACCCATAAAATAGTGAAAATGTTGGGATTCACTATTTCACACATAAAATAATTAAGCCCAGGAGGCTACAGTGAGCTATGAGCACATCACTGCAATCCATCCTGGGTGACAGAGACAGACCCTGCCTTTAAAAAAAAAAAAAAAAAAAAAAGAAAAATTTGGGTTATGCATATTTTACCACAAGAAAAATTTGTTTAAGAGCCTGGTTATTGCATAGAATATGGCCCCTCTTACAAACCCCTGAGGGCCTAAGTTTATGTATTGGCCTTTCTGTGAACCTGTAGCCTTACTCTTGCACAGATCTGCACATAGCTGTGGGGCTCCTTCTACGCTTGCAACAATTTCCTGACCTCTGCCTGGTTCTACAGTGAACAGGGGATCCATAGCCCTGCCAGCTAGGAGCCCAGCACCCCAGACGATGGAAATCTACAAGCAGGAGGCAGCCAGGCAAATGCGTCTGGAGTCAAAAGGCTGAGGTTGAGCCCTGCCTTTGCCCCTTACTTGGCACAGGTGCTTTGTCAAACGCCAACCTCTCCATTTTCACTCCTGTGCAATTGGGTCTACAAACTCCTACCTCACAGGGTTATTGTAAGGATCGAATGAGGTCTGGACTCAGTTCTAAATGTAGCCTAAAGATTTCAAAATTAATTTAATCGGCATATATGAGTTGAGCTCCTATTCCATGCAAAGTGCTAAGCTGGGAGCAGAAGGGTGTGTCCTCTTCCTGCAAAGCACATAATCACCACCCCTCCTTGCAACTGAGATGAAAGACCAGCGAGAGACACGAGAGACATGTGCAAAGGTACACAGCAGGATGGGATTTAAATAACCGCTGAAGACCACAGGAAAGGGGAAGTCACAAAACACTGCATGACTAATTGTCAAGTGAAATTGCCTTGGAAGCTCAGAGGAAAAAAGATCAGAGGAGTGGTCAAGGGAGGCTGCAAAGAAAAAGGTAGTATCTGAACAATAATAGGAGAATGTAGGTGATAATCACGGCATCTACTGCTCGTTGATGAACATTGTGTGCCTGGCACGTTACCTAGAGAAGCTTGTTTAATCCTCACAATGACCCTGTGAAGAAAGTATGATTAGTCTCTTTTTACACAGCAGGAAATTGATCCCAAGAGGACCAAGTAGTTGCACAAGCTCACACAGCCATCTAGTGGCAGGGCAGGATTCAAACTCAGTCCTAAAGCCTCCTAGGTCAGGGCTCCTGGGGAGGGAGCACAAGCAAAGGGCAGGGAGGCGGGGAGGAAGGTGAGGGAGCCTGTGAAGGCCCCAGGCACAGTTTCTGGTGTGGCTAGAATGGAGGGCTTCTTTAGAAAAAGTGGGTGATCAGGCTAGAAAGGGAGGTCCGGACTGGCTCATGGAAGATGCTGGTTTCCAGGCAGAGAAGTTTTAAGTGATTAATTCAAGCAGATTCCACAGGGAGGCAGGTGTAGGTTGGAATGGAGGGAAGGGCAGTGCAGGTGCTTGGCAGGTTCAGCAACAGCAGTGCAGGGGACAAGAATACAAACGTGAACAAGGAAGATGACTTGGGGACCTGACGGAGGGAACAGGTGTAGGAGAGATTTACAAGAAAGAATGTGGGGGATTTGCCTTCCAACAGCCCTAAGAGCAAGTGAGGGAGGAACTGACAATTGATTCCACGATTATGGGTGGCCCAGGCAGCTAGGCGAGGCAAAAGCAATGCTGTAGGCAGCTGAGGCTAATACAATGGCTAACGGTTGTTACCAGCTACTGTCTGTAAGCACTTCACATGTATAAACTCATTTCACCTTCACAGCATTCCTATGAGGTACGATCTATTATGATTTCCATTTTTCAGGTAAAGAAACTGGGGTACAGAAAAGTTAAGCAACTTGTCCAAGGTTACACAGCTGGTAAGTGGCAGAGCTGGGATTTGAACCCAGGTGGTCTGGTTCCAGAGGCCTCACTCTTCATCACTTCACTGTACTATGTCTGTTGAGGTAATGTCTTCAGGAGGAAGCTCCCACTCCACATTCCCCACCCTCAAAGATCAAGTGAGGTGGCAAGATTTTTTTGATGGGTGGCATCGTTGCAGGGAAGTGTCAGGTCTCTGATGCTGCCCTAAGCCAGCTGCTTGTCACCACTGGGCAGTGAGCCTGGGGCCTGTGGTGCTGAGGCCTGCATTGCCCGGGCACTCACCAGTACCAGGTCCTTCCTCATCACTGTGGAGCAGAAGTAGCAGTAGCTGGTGCAGGCCACAGAGCATGCCTGGCAAAGGAAGACCCAGCCAGGTAGCGCAACTCCACTGCTGCAGGAGGAAGCAGCCCAACCGCACCTGAACGTGAAGTTCAGGAAGATCTTCCTCATGGCCCTGGACACGAAGCAGTCAGGACTGGGGGGGCGGGGGTGGAGTGGCAGTGAAGCAACTATGTCACGTCACACCCAGAGAGCACGTCCCCACCAGGAAGGCCAGCTTCATGCAGGCCCGCAGCACCACGTGAGCAATGCAGATGGCCAAGACCCTGTATGGCTGCAGGCTAGGGTACTGGGCAGCAGCCTCAAGGCATTTGGGGGGAAATCTCTGCTGTGAACAGCTGCCCCTCTAGGAAGTAAGAAGCCTCCAGGGGTCCCAGCCTGAGTCCCAGAAGAGCCCCCTCCAGCTGCCAGCTCTTCCAAGGTCTCCAGCAGACACCCGCTCTCCACACCCACTGTCTCCTCCCTCACCATCTAGTGCAGCACACACACAGACAACAAAGAAGACTCAGGGTACGGCCACCAGCACAAGCTGGAAAGCCAGCAGCAGAAGTGGGAGAAGCGGTCATGGGTGCAGCCGGGCTGCAGGGTATTGCAGATGAATTTGCACTGCTCAACCCGCAGACAGCACTTCCCAGCAGGGTGACAAGCAGGAAGTGGAAGACCAGGACAGTGAGCCATACCTTGCCAACCACAGTGGGATGGTTCTGCACTCGGCTCAGGAGCCAGCTCAGGAGCCAGCCCAGGAATGACCAGTCATTCATCTGTGGACACAGAAATCCCAAGGAATGGAAGTGAGGGGACGGGGAGGGAAGGGGATGAAAACATGATACCCCCGCAGCCAGATATTTGCAAAGCTATTTCTGGCCCACAGCAAGAGCTCCAGTTCCATCTGTGCCTGACGCCCAGGCATGCCACTCGCTGCCTGACAAGGACGCGAAGAACAAGCTGGCAGAGAAAAGGACACTGCAGAAGAAAAGATGGAAGAGCGACTCCCAGAAGGAGCTCGGCGCAGCCCGAAATTCACCAAGACAGGCTGCACGCTTGTATTACAGTCAGGCTTCCGCTGAACTCTTCCTAGCTAAACAGGCTTTCGGGCCTCCCAACTGTCCTGGCATTTTCTCCAGATCTGCATCATACCAGGGATATTTCTCCCAAGGTGCCACCATGGAAATTCATGACCTAAATTGTGTTTCCTCCCGCGTCCAGGGTAACATGCTTTTTGGCTACTATGTCAGGGTTTGAAAGAGACAGTTCTTACATCCTCCTGTCTCTGCCTGAGTCCTTAAGGCCTCATACTGCAACAATCTCATTTTACTTTACATTTCTGCAGCTTCTGATCCTGAGAATTACTGAAAAAATTCCCAAGGGTATAGCTTGTGGGGCATTTATACCCATTATCTCCATCAACACTCTCCCTTCTGCCTCTCACATAAACACATAATTTATTTATTGTATTTTTTTAGAGACAGGGTCTCACTCTGTCACCCAGGCTGGAGTGCAGTAACATGAACATAGTTCACTGTAGCCTCAAACTCCTGGGCTCAAGTGATCCTTCCGCCTCAGCCTCCTGAGTAGCTAGGACTACAGGTGTGTCCCACCATGCCCAGCTAATTAAAAAAACAAAAAATTGTTGGGCACCGTGGCTCATGCCTGTAATCCCAGCACTTCGGGAGGCTGAGGCATGCAGATTATTTGAGGCCAGGAATTCGAGACCAGCCTGGCAAAACATGGCGAAACCCCAACTCTCGACTCTACTAAAAACACAAAAATCAGCCAGGCGTGGTGGCGCATGCCTGTAATCCCAGTTACTCAGGAGGCTGAGGCAGGAGAATTGCTTGAACCCAGGAGGCGATGCTGCAGTGAGCCCAGATTATGCCACTGCACTCCAGCCTGGGCGACAGAGTGAGACGTGAGACTCCATCTCAAAAAATATCTGTGTATATATGTTTTTATTTTTGTTTTTATTTTGTAGAGGCAGTGGGCAGTGGTGGGGGGAGTCTTCTCTTACCCAGGCTGGTCTCCAACTCCTGGTCTCAAGCAATCCTCCCACCTCAGCCTCCCACAGTGCTGGGATTATTGTCGTGAGACACTGCACCCAGCTGACACAGTTTAAAC
Organism: Cebus imitator; assembly: GCF_001604975.1. Taxonomy (NCBI): domain Eukaryota; kingdom Metazoa; phylum Chordata; class Mammalia; order Primates; family Cebidae; genus Cebus; species Cebus imitator. The sequence continues at coordinate 842,176 of NW_016107455.1, forward strand.
ATAACAGCAGTAAGTAGCATGCTTACTATGCAAACTCAAAGACCAGACCCCAACCTTCCTTATAACTGACTGCTTTCCTAACCCCCTCCTAAACAGAATCCTGGAGATCCTACTGAGACCCCTCCGTCTTCCTCCTTAACTTTCATGAAGCCAAGTTCTCTTGACTCTTATCTCCCTGGCTGCTCTATTTGAGTCAATGTGCTGTGCTTCTCTACGCTCTGTAGACGTAAACATTCCTCAAGATACTTCAAGCCTCTTACTGGTCCTAGAGGATGCAGTCAGCTAGGATGGCCATAGGCATCTCCAGCTCACATTAAACATACTCTCCTGGGCTGGGTGTGGTGGCTCACACCTGTAATCCCAGCACTTTGGGAGGCTGAGGAAGGCGGATCCTCTGAGGTCAGGAGTTTGAGACAAGCCTGGCCAACATGGTGAAACCCCAGTTCTACCAAAAATACAAAAATTAGCTGGGCGTGGTGGTGGGTGCCTGTAATCCCAGCTACTCGGGAGGCTGGGGCAGGAGAATTGCTTGAACTTGGGAAGCAGAGGTTTCAGTGAGCTAAGAACGTGCCACTTCACTCCAGCTTGGACGACAGAGCAAACAAACAAACAAAAAAAAACCTTACTGTCCAGGAAACGAGTGGTATAGTGGCTATAAACTTGCACTCAGATGCCCCGAGCTGTGTGACCTTGAGCAAGTTGCATAACCTCTCTATGCTTCTGTTTCTTCCTCTGTGTAATAGAGATTCTAAGGAGATTTACCTTGTAGAGTTGTATGGGTTACCTGAGTTAACAAATATACAGGACTGAGAAAAGTGCCTGGCACATGGTAAGGACTTCATTAGTATTAAGTATTATTATCTCTCCTCCAAACCTACTCCTCTTCCTGTCTTGTGAATGGCATCTTCAGCCGGGTTGCCCAAATCCTGATCGTTACCTGTAATTTCGCCCTCTTGCTTCTCCACATCGAACTGGTCACCAAGTCCCCACAGTACTACTTCCTTAATAGCTCTCACACCCTCCGCCTTCTCATGAGTCCCTGGCACAGACTTAGTCCAGACCTTCCTCTTTCTCTCGCTAGCATTATCACGCCGACCTCCTTATAACTTGCCCTGCCTCCAGTTTTGTCCCTTTGAGCTACTCTCTAAAATGGCTGCATTCCTAAAATGCATATCTGGTTATCTGGCCGTTTCATCTCCCTCCTTAAAACACTCAGCTGGCCGGGCGCAGTGGCTCATGCCTGTAATCCCAGCACTTTGGGAGGCCGAGGCGGGTGGATCACGAGGTCAAGAGATCGAGACCATCCTGGTCAACATGGTGAAACCCCGTCTCTACTAAAAATACAAAAAATCAGCTGGGCATGGTGGCGCGTGCCTGTAATCCCAGCTACTCAGGAGGCTGAGGCAGGAGAATTGCCTGAACCCAGGAGGCGGAGGCTGCGGTGAGCCGAGATCGCGCCATTGCACTCCAGCCTGGGTAACGAGAGCAAAACTCCGTCTCAAAAAAAAACAAAAAAACAAACAAAAAAAACGCTCAGCTGCAGGCAGATCACCCAAGGTCAGGAGTTCAAGACTAGCCTGGCTAACATGGTGAAACCCCATCTCTACTAAAAATACAAAAATTACCCAGGTGTGGTAGCAGGTGCCTGTAATCTCAGCTACTTGGGAGGCTGAGGCAGGAGGATCACTTGAACCTGGGAAGTGGAGGTTGTCGTGAGCCAAGACCACGCCATTGCACTACAGCCTAGGCAACAAGAGTGAAACTCCATCTCAAGAAAAAAAAATAACTCTCAGCCTCATGCAGAGGCTCACACCTGTAATTCCAGCTCTTTGGAAGGCCAAGATGGATAGGTGACTTGATCTCAGGAGTTGATCCAGTCTGGGCAACATAGTGAAACCCCATCTCTACAAAAAATACAAAAAATAGCTGGGTGTGGTGGTGCATGCCTGTAATCCCAGCTACTTGGGAGGCTGAGGTGGGAGGATCGCTTGGGCTTGGGAGGTGGAGGTTGCAGTGAGCCAAGATCGTGCCACTGCACTTTAGCCTGGGTGACAGAGTGAGACCCTATCTCAGAAAAATAAATAAATAACTCTCCAACGGCTTCCATTGTCCACAAGATAAAGCCTCACTCCCCAAGATGGCATGAAAGTCCTTCTCTAATGTCTCTAATCTAGCCTCTGCCTGCACTTCCAGCCCCATCTGTGCTCTCCTTACCCTCAGCTCTCAGAACTCCTGGAAGCCCTGGATATCTACAGGCAGCGCCATGCTCCTGAGCAGTCACTCACACTCTGCCTCTGCCTGTCCAGCCCTACTGTCTTTCCAGCCAACTCTGATTTACCTCCTAACACTCAGTTCAAGCAGTAGCTTCTCCAAGGACAGTTCCTGACCCTATCCCAGGAAGGACTGGCCACTCCCATCGTGGCCCCCTGCTAAGTGCATCATGTCTGCAATTCCCATCCACATACAAGCTCCATTTAAAACACAAAACTTACCTCCATTACCTGACTGAATCATTCAACGGCAGAAACTGTATTTTATTTGTCACTACTCTTATTTTTATTTTTTTGAGATAGGGTCTCACAGCGTCACTGAGGCTGGAATGCAGTGCCATGATCTGGACTCACCACAACATTTGCCTCCCAGGCTCAAGGGATCCTTCCACCTCAGCCTCCCAAGTAGCTGGGACCACAGGCATGCACTATCATGCCAGGCTAATTTTTGTATTTTTTGTAGAGACAAGGTTTCACCCTGTTGCCCAGGCTGGTCTCTAACTCCTGGGCTCAAGTGATCCACCCGCCTCAGCCACCCAAAGTGTAGATTGTAGGCGTGAGCCACCATGCCTGGCCATCACTACTCTTTATATGAAGTAGGTGTTTAATATATGTTTATTGGATGAATGAAAGATTGAACGGGTAGCCGAAAGAATTCCTCCCTCATTGGTGTTCCCAGAGCTCCAGAGAGAGGCGTACTCTCCAAAGCTTATGAATTATTCCCACCTCCAAGAACCCTCTTTGCTTTTTCTCTTTTCCCAATCCTACCCACCTCTTGAGACCCACTTCCTCTAGGAATTCTTCCCTGACTATTCCAACCCACCCTGAACGCCTCCATCCCTGAATTCCTTGTGCTCACTGCTATGCAGGATCCCTGCACACATTCTGGCTGGCCTCGTTCCCTGTTATCAGGCCTTATCTTGTTGTTGTGCCCTACAGAGCAGCAAGCACAAGGGAACTGCTCAGATAGACTCACACACTGGTCAACTTGTCCAGGAACAGAAAGGCTTGAGAGGAGGGAGGCTCCAGGGGAAGCTCTGCCAGATTTTACTCAGAGCCCAGAGTTCCAAATTCCCCTACTGCTGGCTCCTCCTTACTGTAGCTAGGAAGGATGTCAGATGAAATTGGGGAAACAGAGATACTAGGCAGGAAAGAAATCCACCTGTTCTCACTCAAGGTCAAGGCCTGAATTAGGTAGGTCAGAGAGAGGTGTGCCCGGTCAGCGTTCCTGAGCAAGCTGTCAGTAGAAGAGAAAGAAAGAAAACACAAGCCTCCTCCATTCCTCGCCCATACCTCGCTTCAGGCAGCTCCTCCATTCTCCCTCCTTGCCTCTTCTTTCTCTGCCCTTTGGAGCCAGACAGACCTGGGTTCAAATCCTGGCTCTGCCACTTGCTAGTTGTGTGACTGTGGGTCCAATTACTTAACTCCTCTGGGCCTGCTTTCCCATCTGTGAAGTGGAGATGTTTAACATAGAATGACAAAGACATAGTGACAGTGAGAGATAACATAAACCTCTGCCCAAAACTCATAGAGGCAGAAAGTAGAACAGAGGTTCCCAGCGGCTAGGGGAAGGGGATTGGGGAGTTATTGTTTAATGGGTGCAGAGTTTGTCTGGGATGATGAGAAAGTTCTGGGCATGGAGGTGATAACAGCTGAGCCACACTGTGGAGATACTTAATGCCAATGAAGTGTACACCTCAAAATGGCGAGAATGGTACATTTTGTTTTTTTGAGACAGAGTCTTGCTCTGTTGCCCAGGCTGGAGTGCAGTGGTGCGATCTCGGCTCACTGTAACCTCCACCTCCTGGATTCAAGTAATTCTCCTGCATCAACCTCCCGAGTAACTGGGACTACAGGTGCCCACCACCAAGTCTGGCTAATTTGTGTATTTTTATTAGAGATAGGGTTTCCCCATGTTGGCCAGGCTGATCTCAATCTCCTGACCTCAGGTGATCCGCCCACCTCAGCCACCCAAAGTGCTAGAATTACAGGCTTGAGCCACCATACCCAGCCAGAATGGTAAATTTTATATGTATATTTTACCACAAAACATTTATATAACCAGTCAGGCACAGTGCCTTACGACTGTAATCCCAGCACTTGGGGAGGCTGAGGGAGTCAGACCACTTGAAGTGAGGAGTTCCAGACTAGCCTGCCCAACATGGTGAAAACCTGCCTCTACTAAAAATACAAAAATTAGCCAGGTGTGGTGGTGCACGCTTGTAGTCCCAGCTACCTGGGAGGCTGAGGCACGAGAATCACTGGAATCAGGGAGGTGGAGTTTGCAGTGGGCCGAGATTGTGCCACTGCACTCCAACCTGGGTGACAGAGTGACTCTCAAAAACAAAACGGCCAGGCACGGTGGCTCATGCCTGTAATCCCAGCACTTTGGGAGGCTGAGGTGGGTGGATCACTTGAGGTCAGGAGTTCAAGACCAGCCTGGGCAACATGGTGAAACCCTGCCTCTACTAAAAATATAAAAAATAGTTGCGTGTGCTGGTGGGTGCCTGTAACCCCAGCTACTCAGAAGGCTAAAGCATCAGAATCACTTGAACCCAGGTGGCAGGCCGGGCACGGTGGCTCACACTTGTAATCCCAGCACTTTGGGAGGCCGAGGTGGGCAGATCACAAGGTCAAGAGATCGAGACCATCCTGGCCAACATGGTGAAACCCCGTCTCTACTAAAAATACAAAAATTGGCCAGGCTTGGTGGCATGTGCCTGTAGTTCCAGCTACTCAGGAGGCTGAGGCGGAAGAATCGCTTGAACCCAGGAGGCGGAGGTTGCAGTGAGCCGAGATTGCGCCACTGCACTCCAGCCTGGCGACAGAGCGAGACTCTGTCTCAACGCAAAACAAAACAAAACAGAACCCAGGTGGCGGAAGTTGCAGTGAGCTGAGATCACATCACTGTGCTCCAGCCCAGGCTACAGAGCGAGACTCTGTCTCAACGCAAAACAAAACAAAACAGAACCCAGGTGGCGGAAGTTGCAGTGAGCTGAGATCACATCACTGTGCTCCAGCCCAGGCTACAGAGCGAGACTCTGTCTCAACGCAAAACAAAACAAAACAGAACCCAGGTGGCGGAAGTTGCAGTGAGCTGAGATCACATCACTGTGCTCCAGCCCAGGCTACAGAGCGAGACTCTGTCTCAACGCAAAACAAAACAAAACAGAACCCAGGTGGCGGAAGTTGCAGTGAGCTGAGATCACATCACTGTGCTCCAGCCCAGGCTACAGAGCGAGACTCTGTCTCAAAACAAACAAAAAAACCAAACAACAAAACAAAAACAAAAAAACGTCTATAACCAAATGGTGGGGGTGAGCGGGACTTCCTCAGTGCCTGGCACCTGGCGAGTGCTCAGTGATAAATAGAACCTATTATTACTGCTATTGGCAGTTCCTCTCATGCTGCCCCAAAACCCTTCTCTTCACTCTTCAGGAAGAAAATACCAGAAACTCCCAGTCTGAGTATTTAAGCTCCTCACCACCACCACTAAGGAAGTAGATGCTCCTGCAGGACTGGCATTTTACGTATGCCTCCTTGGTCAGGCAGCAGGCACTTGGGAGATGGGGACCTCTGAGCATTTTCTTTCCTTTTTTTTTTTTTGAGATAAGGTCTCACTCTATTGCCCAGGCTGGAGTGCAGTGGTGTAATCACAGCTCACCACAGCCTCAACCTCTCTGAACTCAGGTGATCCTCCTACCTCAGCCTCCCAAGTAGCTGGGACCACAGGTGTGCGCCACCATATCCAGCTAATTTGTTTGTTTGTTTGTTTTTTTTCAATGAAGAAGGGTTTTTGCCATGCTGCCCAGGCTGGTCTGGAGTCCTGGGATCAAGCAATCCACTTGCCTCAGCCTCCCAATGTGCTGGGATTACAGGTGTGAGCCACCAAGCCCGGCCTTCTTTTCTTGCCAAGCAAAGACATCCTGGAGTGGGCGGCAAAAGGGAACTACCTGCCCCCTATTGTTCAATATTTATTAATCATCTGGTGAGCTCCCTGCTCATCCTTGTCAGTCCTTGGTCCCCCATAGACCCTGAAACTCACCTCCTGTCTCCCTGGCCTGCCTCTCCACAGAGCAAAGGCTGGGGCTCCTTCTCAAATCTAGGAAACCAGAACTGAGCCCCTGCTTCTCTTGACTTGAGCCCTGGTGGGAGAAGGGTGGAAAAGAAATAAATCAACAAGGCATAGAAGAGCGAGGGGGAAATGCCAATTTGCCCAAGAAGAGTGGGGATTGAGGAACTTACTTTTTTTTTTTTTTTTTAATAGAGACAGGCTTTCACCACATTGCCGGGCTGGTCTCGAACTCCTGACCTCAGGTGATCCGCCTGCCTCAGCCTCCCAAAGTGCTGGGATTACAGGCGTGAGCCACCATGCCCGGTGAGGAACTTACTTTCTATCTCCCTTGAAGCTAGACAGGAAGAAGTCTCTAAAATAACAATAGGAGTCAAGGAGTTAGAAGTTTCTGGCTGCCAGAACTTTAAGGCAATGGAAGAGAACTGCGTGGTAGCTCATGCCTATAATCCCAGCACTTTGGAAGGCCAAGGTGCTTTCAGGCAACGGAAGAAGGACAAAACTGGAGGCAGAGCAAGTCTCCCAGGAGAACTTCGAAAACGGGACAGAGATCTATCTTTTTAGGCCAAGGTTTCTCAACTTCAGCTTTAACCTCCGCATATTGACATTTGGACTAGATAATTCTACAGTGTAGGGAACTGCCCTGGGCGCTGCAGGGGGTTTAGCAGCATTCCTGGCTTCTACTCAGTAGACGCTAGTAGCACGCCTGCTCCTGGTCACGACAACCCAAAACGCCTTTATTGCAAATGTTTCTGATGGACAAAACTCCCCCCACCCTTATTTGAGAACCACTGATCTAGGCTAAACACAGTGTATTCTGCTTGGAGGAAGGGGAGGAGAGAGTTGACCTTTATATTCTAGGATGTAAAGTGTAACACTCAGCCAGGCGTGGTGGCTTGCACCTGGAATCCCAGAACTTTGGAAGGCCAAGGTGGGTGGATCGCTTGAGGCCAGGAGTTTGAGACAAACCTGACCAATATGGTGAAACTCCATCTCTACTAAAAATACAAAAATTAGCCGGGTGTGGTTGTGGTGGCGGGCACCTGTAGTCCCAGCTACTCAGGTGCCTGAGGCAGGAGAATCGCTTGAACCTGGGAGACAGAGGTTGCAGTGAGCTGAGATGGCACCGCTGCACTCCAGCCTGCTTAACAGAGTGAGACTCTATTTCCAAAAAAAATAAATAAAACGTATGCAGCCATAAAAAAGGAATGAGTTTATGTCCTTTGCAGAGACATGGATGAAGCTGGAAGCCATCAATCTTAGCAAACTAACACAGGAACAGAAACCCAAACACCACATGTTCTCGCTCGTAAGTGGGAGCTGAACAATGAGAACACATGGACACATGGAGAGGAACATCACACAGTGGGGCCTGTCAGGGGGTCGGGGAAAAGTGGAGGGAGAACATTAGGACAAATACCTAATGCATGTGGGGCTTGAAACCTAGATGACAGGCTGATAGGCACAGTAAACCACCATGGCACATGTACACTGTGTAACAAACCTGCACGTTCTGCATATGTATCCCAGAACTTAAAGTAAAATTTAAAAAAAGTAAAAATAAAACTCCACAAGGGGTAAACAAGATGCTGTGACTGGCTAGAAGTTAGGGAGAAAAACATAGGCCCCATATCCTAGGAAATTGTGACGCTCCAATCAGCTGTGCAAAGTCACACAGCAAGGACCTTGCAGAGTCAGGAGTGGTGAATCCCCAGGTCCTCAGCCATGACAGGCCCTGTCATGCAAATCAGCTCCACTGTGGATGGATTCCGATCCCCCTCTAACTCAGATCTTCTGGGGCTGGGGTAGGTTGCTGAGCAAGCATTCTCTGGGCCTTCCTAGGAGCCACACGGAAAATAGAAGCCTTCAAGAAGAGCCAAGGCCTGGAAGGAAGTTTCCAAGCTCCAAACCTTTGTTTGTTTTTGAAACGGAGTCTCATTCTGTCGCCCAGGCTGGAGTGCAGTGGTGCAATCTCAGCTCACTGCAACCTCCACTTCCTGGGTTCAAGCGATTCTCCTGCCTCAGCCTCCCAAGTAGCTAGGACTACAGGTGTGTGCCACCATACCCAGCTAATTTTTTTTTTTGAGATGGAATCTTGCTCTGCAGCCCAGGCTGGAGTGCAGTAGCATGATCTTGGCTCACCACAACCTCTGCCTACCAGGTTCAAGAGATTCTATTGCCTCAGACTCCCAAGTAGCTGGGATTACAGGTGCGCACCACCATGCCCGGCTAATTTTTGCATTTTTAGTAGAGACCGGATTTCATTATGTTGGCCAGGCTGGTCTCAAACTCCTGACCTGTGATCTGCCTTGCCTTGGCCTCTCCAAGTGCTGGGATTACAGGCGTTAGCCACCGTGCCCAGCTAATTTTTTTATTTTTAGTAGAGACGAGGTTTCACCATGTTGGCCAGGCTGATTTTGAACTCCTGACCTCAGGTCATCCACCCACCATGGCCTCTCAAAGTGCTGGGATTACAGGCGTGAGCCACTGTGCTTGGCCTCCCAGCTTGAAATCTTAAAGTATCCCTGCCCTAGGACACTGGGACGGAGAATGGCACTGATGGTGCCATTAAGCTCCATTAACAAATGCCCATTGAGCTCCCCTAGTCCCAAATCAATATGATAGATTTTTACTTTTGCCTCAGGCTCCAGTGTGCCCTGGCACAATACTGTTACTGATTCTGTCTTTACTGAAAATATCATTTTGTTCAATATGGATTTTTTTGCATTAATCTGATTGCTAAAAATATGGCACTGCTAAAAATACAGGCACACAGTGGGATGTGCCTATAGTCTCAGCTACTCGGGAGGCTGAGGTGGGAGGATTGTATGAGCCTAGGAATTTGAAACCAGCCTGGGCAACATAGCAAGGCCCCATCCCTAAAAAAATTTTTTTTAATATGGCACTAAAATATTATTTATTTTGATTACTGAATTTTTTGCATCCCCTTAAGTTCTATGACTGGGGTGAGTGCCTCCCCTCATCCTAGTCCTGGCCCTGCTCACTGGGTCCCTAACAGGAGCGCTCATGAGGCACAGGCGAGGGCAGAGGGGGCTCACAGGCTGTATCCTGCACACAAATAGATTTGGTTTGGCTTGCACTATGTTTGCAAAAATGTCTTCACTTGTTGCCAATTTTCTTAAATCAAAAGAATCACATAAATCCCAGATTTCTAGGAAAGAAAATTGGATAATCTGACAACACTACACACGATGGGAAATGGCTTTTGGGACCTGGTTAGTGGCTTCCCATTTAGGGAAAGGGGGTGCTGCCCAATTTCTCTTAGCCACACCCAGCCAACTTCTCCCATTTACAAGACCTACCTTATCTTCTGTGCACTGGTGAGCTGCAGCCAGCTTGCACCATCTCACAAGAGCTGATTGTCAAATTTTTAGTCAGTTGTTAAGTAACGTCATTATAAAAAATTAAATGATATAAGCCTATAATTAAATCAATTGTCTTCAAAACAAAACTCATAACTTCCTAATTATTTTACTACATTTTCCTATGATCTATGTTCTTGAGATTATTCATGTCTACTACATCTGTATGGGAGAAGTGCAATACTGTGGTGGACTACTGTAAGTCTCCTCCTACCTCCATGCTCAGTGATGTCACATTGGTAGCACGAACTTGGCCATGGTAAGAATGTGGAAATCAGCAAAAACTGCAAAACAAAGGGCTTGATCTATTGTTTCGTTGATTGTTGAGGCTTAAAATATTAATGGAGGCCAGGTGCGGTGGCTCACTCCTGTAATCCCAGCACTTTGGGAGGACAAGGTGGGCAGATCACCTGAGGTCGGGTGTTCAAGACCAGCCTGACCAACATAGAGAAACCCTGTCTCTGCTAAAAATAGTAGTAGCCGGGTGTGATGGCACACGCCTGTAACCCCAGCTACTCGGGAGGCTGAGGCAGGAGAACTGCTCAAACTCAGAAGGCAGAGCTTGCGGTGAGCCAGGATCGTGCCATTGAACTCCGGTCTGGGCAACAAGAGTGAAACTCCGTCTCAAAAAAAAAATTGATGGAGAAATTGTTAATTATGTAGATTAAACTTAATCATGTGTCTGGTATGTAGCCATTACATTGTGAATAGCCCAAAAATTCGAGGAAATATTCTTTCAGTCTTCGTAAACTACTATCAGATTCACCAAAGAGGCTGTTCATGTCATTGAATAAGAAAAGAGGCTCAGGACAAAAATCCTCATTGTTTCCCTTTCATCTTACCCCTTCACTTAAATGAAACTATCAACCAACGTCCATGTCAAAACTACACTTGGCGAGGTCAAGAGATCGAGACCATCCTGGTCAACATGGTGAAACCCCGTCTCTACTAAAAATACAAAAAAAATTAGCTGGGCATGGTGGCGCATGCCTGTAATCCCAGCGACTCAGGAGGCTGAGGCAGGAGAATTGCCTGAACCCGGGAGGCGGAGGTTGCGGTGAGCCGAGATTGCGCCATTGCACTCCAGCCTGGGTAACAAGGGCAAAACTCCGTCTC
>NW_016107455.1:853046-859834 GCF_001604975.1 Cebus imitator
AAAAAAAAAAAAAAAAAAAAAAAACTACACTTGGCTCTCATTTGTAACCTTAGGTTGGTTACTGGTACAAGTGCTCCTCAAAAATCAATGAAAGCATTTTGAATGAATGGCTACATGGAATTTATAATAAGGATATATATAGTTTTTCCCATTTTACAGGTGAGAAAACTGAATGTCAGAGCTGGGATTTCAATGTAGGTCTGCTGTCTCCAAAGCCCGTGCTCTTTAGGCTCTGCACCCTCCAAAGGAGAGATGGTGGGGCATGAAAGGCCTGTACATCTCATGCTCTCAGAAGACAAAAAAAGAGAGAGAAAAATTGAACCAAACACGTAGACAAAACCTGCTCCATGGCCTCATTCTCCTCCCCATCAGCAAGATGCTCCTTCAGTCTATCCTAAGTCCCTCTTAGTGTAGTTCTGCCTTCTGGACAGCCCCAGAGCCAGGCCCACCATTCTCTTACCTGAAAGGAGGTAGTTGTCTCTGAGAGCTGGAGGTCCAAATAAACCTGCTGCCTGCTTGAGGTACTGCAGACCAGGAAATGTGCAGAATGTGGCTGTTTGTCCCCAGGCCTTGGGGGCCCTGCAGGAGGAAAACTCAGAAAAGGCTGGACAAAAGCTGGGAGACACAATGGGCATCCCTCGTGCTGAAAATTCTGCCCACTTGGCACAACAGAAGCCACGAGAATCCCCCCACTGCCAGCACTGAGGACCCGGATGTGGCCATGGCTTGCCAGATTCCTTAAATTTGTTCCATAGGTGTGGACACCCTGAGGCTCCGCGTGGTCACCCATGTGGAAGGGCAAACGAGGCCTGGCTTGGAAACCACCTGGCCCCCAAGAGATCTTGGTGTACACTGGCAGGAATGAATCAGGAGCTGTGGCTTGTCCCTCCCCAGAGCAGTTCTTCCTCGTGAAGTCCTTTTCTCCCATTTTGGTGGAAGGGGCAGGGAAGCTTGGGGATGACATCTAGGAGCACCTTCCCAAGACAGGACCCCCTTCTCCAGAAAGCCTGCCCAGCTGCTCTGGCCTTCCTGACATCTCTCAGCATCCAAGCCTGAATCCAAGGGCCTAGGGCTGTCTGGTTTCCTGTGTGACTTTGTTTTTTTTTTTTTTTTGAGACGGAGTTTCGCTCTTGTTACCCAGGCTGGAGTGCAATGGCACGATCTTGGCTCACCGCAACCTCCGCCTCCCGGGTTCAGGCAATTCTCCTGCCTTAGCCTCCTGAGCAGCTGGGATTACAGGCACGCGCCACCATGCCCAGCTAATTTTTTGTATTTTTAGTAGAGACGGGGTTTCACCATGTTGACCAGGATGGTCTCGATCTCTTGACCTCGTGATCCACCCGCCTCGGCCTCCCACAGTGCTGGGATTACAGGCTTGAGCCACTGCGCCCGGCCTTTTCCTGTGTGACTTTGGGCAACTCCCTCTACATCTCTGGTCCTCATTTGTGTAAGAGAACCAACAAATATTGAATGGCTTTCCAGAGCTAAACACATATAAACTTGGCATCCCTTTCCTCATTCATATCCTCCCATCAACTCTATGAGGTTGATATTAGGATCCCTACATGGTAGCAGAGGAAACTGAGGAACAGAGAGGTTAGGTAATTTATCTTGGGTCACGCAGCTGGAATTCAAATTCAGATCTGATTGACTTAAACTTGATGACTTCATGTCATAAATTATCCAGTACTTGACACAAGTGTAGCAGGAACAACTCCACCCCCAGCTTTAGGGTATAGGAAATAGGTATTAACTTTTGTATAACTCTGTTCAATCACAGCCAATTTTAGGTTTCCCCTCCTTCTACAACAGGATTTTTCCAAAGTGTCCGAAGGCGGGGTTGAAAGCACTCCGCCTCTATGTCATCTGCCACTGATCTGAATCACTGTGTCATCCACTATTCAGCTAGTCACTGACTCACATGTGGGTGTTTTTTGTTTTTTGTTTTAGAGACAGTGTCTCGCTCTGTCACCCAGGCTGGAGTGCAGTGCCATGATCGCAGTTCACTGCAGCCTTGAACGCCCGGGCTAAAGCCGTCCTCCCGTGAGGATGGGAGTCTCCTGAGTAGCTGGGGCTACAGATCTGTGTCACCATGCCCGGCTTCTGGTGGCTTTTTTTTTTTTACTACATTCATGCCAGGCTTAGTGTTCCAGGACTCCAGGGGGCCAAGTTCTCATTTGCCCAGCCTCACAACGGGGCCATTCTCCTGCTCGCCCAGGCTGTGGCCCCAAACGCACAGTAGGGTTCTTCTTGCTGGGACTCATGGCGCCTACATAGTCATTCCTTCTCCTCTGCCACCAGCCTGGAGGGAGCTTCTTTAGTTTCTGAAGGGAAGCCCACTCCCCTTAAGCCCACCCCGCCCAGTTTCATTTACCGTATTTCCTTCAAATATGTGGCCTGTGTTCAGAAACCTCTCCATTCCCCTAAAGGCTGGGTTTCTGGGGAACTAGGCCAGGAAGCAACTTTATTTCTGCAGCATCATCTTCTTAGGCAATGGGCACAGGACAGTCCAGCCCCTAGAAAAGGGGCCAGCGGTGGGCATGAAGTGTGAAAATGCCAGTAAGGAAAACGTGGGTAAGGTCTGCAAAAAATCACATCAAGTTCGGGCGCAGTGGCTCACTCCTATAATCCCAGCATTTTGTGGGGCCAAGGTGGGAGGACCACATGAGCTCAGGAATTCAAGGCCAACAAAATGAGACCTCGTCTCTCTGTCTCAAATAATAATAATAATAACTATATCCAAACTTATTGCCATTATTATTTCTTCCAATTTCCTTTTTCTTAGAGCCAGAGATATTAGAGCCTGGCAGGACTTAGCAGTGGCAATAAGAACAGTAATGGCTAATATGTGTTAAGTGCTTGTTACAGCCAGGCACTGTGATAGGCGCTTTACCTATATTATTTATAAATTTTTATTTTTTATTTTTAGATGGAGTCTCACTCTGTCACCCAGGCTGGAGTCCAGCGGTGCGATCTCAGCTCACTGCAATCTCCACCTCCCTGGTTGAAGTGATTCTCCTGCCTTAGCCTCCCGAGTAGCCAGGATTACAGGTGCCCACCACCACGCCCGGCTGATTTTTCTATTTTTAGTAGAGGCAGGGTTTCACCAATATTGGTCAGGCTGATCTTGAACTCCTGACTTCTGGTGATCCGCCCACCTTGGCCTCCCAAAGTGCCGTGATTACAGGTGTGAGCCACCATGCCTGGCCAATATTATTTCATTTTAAATGCTCATAAAAATCCTAAGAGGCAGTTCTTACCATCCTCATTTTACATAAGAAGAAACTGATCCTCAGAGGGCAAAATCATCTTGTAATCACTGAGCCACACCATTCAGATGCACCATAAAGACTCACCAGTATCGCTCAGGCTACCTAGTCACCAGCATCAGGAACCACTCTCCATGAGCACGTCAGATGGGACGGGTGCCTCCCTGGATGAGGATCTCATGAAATATTGGCGTAAACTGGTTTGACCATGCAGAAAAAAAAAAAAAAAAAAAAGTCTTTCCTAGCCATCTTCCTTCCAAGGATCAAAAGATCTGACTGTAGGTCCTTCAGCCAGGTTGGCCCACATGTCAGTGGCTCCCCAGGCCACACTCAGAAGTATTGCCCAGGGTTCCAGGCTGGAGCCACCTCCTGCCTGCCTTCCCTCTTTTCTGGAGGATGCTAGGAAATTGCTGCTCTAATCCAGGGCCCCCTCATCCACCCAGAAGTAAGTGTGGGTACAAAGAAGTGGGTGCCAGGTGGAACAGGTGCCAGTAGTATAGTCCTAGGAGGTGACAGGGCAGGCCTGGGACCAGAAGCTGCAAATTCCTAGTCTATCTACTGCCCGGATGCTCCTGACCTGATATTAGAGGCCCAGGCACTATCACTTCCTGTGTGACTTTGGGCAGCTCACTCTACCTCTCTGGTCCTCATTTGCGTAACAGAACAAATAAATATTGAATGACTTTCCAGTGATAAACACATAGAAACTTTACATTATACACATACACATGCTGTGATAGAGCTAACCTTCCCCTACTATGAGATTCCTCTTCTCATCCTCTATAGTAGTTGGGCCTTTTCTTTATAGTTGGGCAATGTCCACCCAGAATAAGGACTTTATTTTTTCCAGCCTTCTTTTCAGCCAGGTGTGGCCATGTGACTACTCCCCGGTCAACCAGGATAAACATTGTGTTGGTAAGTGCAACTTCCAGGCAAGGCTCAGCTGGAGAATTGTTTTACTCCTTGTGCCATTGACTGAGGTCACTTGGTGGAGTTCAGCCTGCACACGGGTTGGCTTGGAGAGTCCGTGATGGCTTCACTCATGCCTGGCATGCCAGCCGGCCAGCTGGAAGGCTCAGCCAGAACTATGAATTGGAACATCCACATGTGGCCTCTCCAGCTGTCAGGAGAGTTGGACTTCTTACACGGCAGCCTGGGCTCCCAGAGCAACCATTCCAGTGAACAAAGTCGATGCTCTATGGCCTGTTACAACTGAACCCCAGAAGATACCTGCCATCGCTTCTGCCTACTCTAATAGACCTACTGTTTTGGTCAAAGCGGTCCCAAGTCCACCAGCATTCAACGAGAAGGGACAGGACGCCTAGAAAATTTATACACACACACATTGTGACAGAGACTACTCACCTTCCCTAATATGAAATTCCTTTTCTTCTGTAGTAATTGAACCTTTTATTTATAGCCCAATGAAGCCGTCTCTCACTGATCGACTGCTTAATGAGAGAAGTGTCAAAGAATTTGCAACCTGCTGGGTGCAGTGGCTCATGCTTATAGTCCTAGCACTTTGGAAGGCCAGGGTGGGAGGATCACTTGAGGCCAGGAAGCGGAGCCAGCCTGGGCAACAGGGAAAGACCCCATCTCTGCCAAAAATAAGAAAATTAGTCATTCGGGGTGGCGCATACCTGTAGTTGCAGCTAAGGTGAGGAGGCGGGAGGATGGCTTGAGCCCAGGAGTTTGAGGCTGCAGTCAGCTGTGATCATGCACTCCAGCCAGGGTGACAGAGTGAGATCCTGTCTCAAAAAAAAGAAACACACACACACACACACACACACGACACCACAGCAATCCTGGACCACTTGGGTCTGGACCTTAAGTCAGAGAAAAAATAAACTTCCATTTTGTTTAAGCCACCACTCTTGGTTGTCTGTCACTCACAGCCAAATGCAATCCCAACAGAAACGCATGCGTGCACAGACATGCACTTGCATACACACACACTCCCAATTACAGCACGCAGCCCACAAGACACAGCGAGAGAAGCAAATGGTAAAATCTCGCAGGATTAGGAGTATTCATTACTCACATAAACTAATTCAACACACCAGCTTCAGGAGCCATCCTTCCCCGAGGTTCGCATCTCTGCATTTCCCCTGCCACACCCTCACTGTGGTATAATTAGAATATACTTGTCCATATTGCCCTTGCCCTGGTTAACTCTTCGGCCCCATCCGTCTTGTTCATCATCATTCATTTAGCACCAAGCACAGGACTTCAATCAACATTCAGCCAGGTTTGTGTTTTACAAACAGCCTGCAGGTGACAATTTGAGCTGCTGGGGACTGGCGTCTGAGGGCAGTGAGACTGATGAGGAGTCTGCCTGGACATGATGAGACCCTGAACTGGAGCCTCAGTACTGGAGACGGGGATGAAATGGAAAGAGAGCAGGAGGCGGGATTGACAGGCACTGGTAACGATTGAGGGGCGAGGGAGAAGTAGGAGTCAAGAACCGCGCCCAGATTTCTAATCTGGACAATGCAATAATAAATGGTGGCACCCTTTACTGAGAGCAGAAACAAGAGCGAAGTGGAAAACTTGGGAGAAGGTAACAAGCTCAGTTCTGCCTATCTATATTTCAAACGCCCCGGGGGCCATCCAGGTGGATCCATGGAGGAGGCAGCTAGATGGTCGGACAGAACCAAAGACTGGTGAAGTCATGACCACACTTTCCAAAACATTCCCAGGCAAGTCATTCATTGTTCAGCCAGTGTTGGAGGAAGCAGGGTGCAGGGTGGGGTCCTGGGTTGGAAGTTGGCAGACCCACATTCCCGTCACCACTACTACCTGATGCGTCAACTTGGCGGGCAAGGGACACTGCCTTCTGGCTTGTGTTTTCTACTTTGTTGTAAAAATGAGAAGCCTGCCTCAAACCTCTGTGTTTCCTTCTAGTTCTCAGGTGCTATGACTCTTGGCTACATATTTGAAATATTTGCAGGCCTACCCTGTGCAGGCTACTCTGGGCTGGGCCCGACCACATTTCTGCTTCTTTCAAAAAAACAAACCAACAGCAACAACAACAACAAAAAAAGGTCAATTGCAGGAGGAGCCTGGGAGGTGAAACACATTGTAGGCTCCCCTGCTCCAAACTGCTCTTCCTTTTCCCCATTCCCTGCACCCAGCTCTCTGTCCACTCAATACTCCAGAACACCCTGCTTAGGTCTCCAGGCCCCTCCAGCTACTCCCAACAACTACTTCCTGAAAGACCAACTAGAAATAAAAATTATCCCCATCACGCTTTGGGAGGCCGAGTCGGCTGGATCACAAGGTTAAGAGATCGAGACCATCCTGGTCAACAAGGTGAAACCCCGTCTCTACTAAAAGTACAAAAATTAGCTGGGCATGGTGGCATGCGCCTGTAGTCCTAGCTACTCGGGAGGCTGAGGCAGGAGAATTACTTGAACCCAGGAGGCAGAGAATGCAGTGAGCCGAGATCATGCCATTGCACTCCAGCTTGGGTAACAAGAGCGAAACTCCGTCTCAAAAAAAAAAAAAGATCAGGCCGGG
>NW_016107455.1:860245-867119 GCF_001604975.1 Cebus imitator
AAAAAAAATTATCCTCATCATGGGCCGGGCGCGGTGGCTCATGCCTGTAATCCCAGCACTTTGCGAGGCTGAGGCAGGCAGATTACCAGGTCAAGAGATTGAGACCATCCTGGCTAACACAGTGAAACCCCATCTCTACTAAAAATACAAAAAATTATCCAGGCATGGTGGCATGCGCCTGTAGTCCCAGCTACTCCGGAGGCTGAGGCAGGAGAATCACTTGAACATGGGAGGCAGAGGTTGCAGTGAGCTGAGATCGCACTACTACAGTCCAGCCTGGGCAACAGAGCAACACTCAAAAAAAAAAAAAAAAAATTATCCCCGTCCCTCTCCTTTGTGTCACACTTTATATTCCTAATTTCTCCAGTAGAGATGATATTTACTGCACAGGAACCATATGGTAGGCACCATGCCAGGCTCTGAGGTCCTGGGATGAATACGACACAGTCCCTACCCTCAAAAAAGCAGGGAAGAGAGTTAGCAATGTCATTCGAGATGAATGAACCACACAGAGGCTGTAGGAACATAAATGAAGGGAAGTGGGGTGTGTGTGTGTGTGTGTGTCTGTGTATGTGTGTGTGTGTTCAGGAGGATCCTCAAACCCTGTGAAGTTTTTGGGTTTTTGTTGGTTTGATTGTTCGTTCAAGGCAGAGTCTTGCTTTGTTGCCCAGGCTGGAGTGCAGTGGCATGATCTCAGCTCACTGCAACCTCCACCTCCTGGGTTCAAGCAAGTCTACTGCCTCACCCCACCAAGTAGCTGGAATTACAGGCACCCACCACCAGGCCCAGCTATTTTTTGTATCTTTAGTGGAGATAG
This sequence comes from Cebus imitator, assembly GCF_001604975.1. Lineage (NCBI taxonomy): Eukaryota > Metazoa > Chordata > Mammalia > Primates > Cebidae > Cebus > Cebus imitator. Next base: position 861,063 of record NW_016107455.1, read on the forward strand.
GGTTTTGCCTTGTTGGCCAGGCTGGTCACAAACTCCTGACCTCAAGTGAGCCACCCGCCTTAGCCTCCCAAAGTGCTGGGATTATAAACATGAGACACCATGTTCTGCCATTTGTTTGTTTTTTTGGTACAGGGTCTTGCTCTTTGCCCAGGTAGGAGTGCAGGGGTGCAATCATGGCTCACTGCAACCTCAAATTCCGGAGCTCAAGCAATCCTCCCGCCTTAGCCTCCCTGGTACCTGGAACCACAGGTGTGAGCCAGCATGCCCAGCTAATTTTTTGATTTTTTGTAGGGACAGGATCTTGCTGTGTTGTCCTACTCCCTCATTTTATATGTGTAGAAGCTGAGGCCCAGGCTGCCCAGGCATGGCGGCTCATACCTGTAAGCCCAACGCTTTGGAAGGCTGAGGCAGGAGGATCATTTGAGCCCAGGAAATCAAGACCAGCCTGGAGAGCATAACAATAACCCCCATCTCTACAAGAAAAATTAAAAATTATCTAGTGTGGTGGCGTGTGGTGGCTCATGCCTTTGGGAGGCCAAGGCGGGTGGCTCACTTGAGGTCAGGAGTTCGAGACCAGCCTGGCCAACATGATGACACCATGTCTTTACTAAAAATACAAAAAAATTAGCCAGGTGTGGTGGCAGGTGCCTGTAATCCTAGCTACTCAGGAGGCTGAGGCAGAAAAATCACTTGAACCTGGGATGCAGAGGTTGCAGTGAGCCAAGATTGTGCCACTGCACTCCAGCCTGGGTGACAGAGCAAGACTTTGTCTCAAAGAAAAATAAAAAAGTAAATTAACTGGGAGTGGTGGCATGCAGCTGTGGTCCCAGATACTCAGGAGGCTGAGGTGGGAGGATCACTTGAGCCCAGGTGTTCATTCAAGCCTGCAGTGAGCTATAATTGTGCCACTGCACTCCAGCCTGGGTAACAGAGTGAGACCCTGAAAAAATAAAGAAAAAAAGAAAGAAACTGAGGCCCCGGGAAGTTAACTGACTTGCCCAAGATCATATAGTTAGTAAGAGTAGCATAGCCCAGACTGGAGTCACATATCTCAGATTTCTGGTTCTCGTCCACCACGCTCTTGCCCCCTCACCACACTCCTTCCTATGCTTATTCAATAATAAGCATATCTTAAGAGGTATAAGAGCTAAGATGCTACCAGGCATCATTCTAAGCTCTCTAGATGGACTGATAAATTTATTCCTTACAACATACCGAGGAGTTAGGTTTTTATGTTCCCCTAATATGACAATATTGAATCTTAGGTTAACTGACTTGCCTGAGGTCACACATTTAACACAATATTGAATATAGGTATTCCAAACAAAGAGCCATGTGCAGGGGGGTATATTGCCTGGAGGCTTTAACATGTAATTCCTATGTCCTACCCCCAGAAAGTCTTAAGTGAACCAGCTGGAGTTTGCATTTTAACCATGCACCCTAGGTGATTATGGTTTGGTGGCTATTGGACCACTCTCTGAAAAAACAATTCTAATGTACCTTTTTTCTCAATTCAGAGTTTTCTGGGAGAGTCCCTCTCTTCCTTGGGACTCCGTGTCCTCGGGGACCCTGCTTTCCAGAGTCCGCTGGGAATAAGGGTACTCTGGGAACGGACGTACGCCCCCTGGTGGTCTGAAATTAGAGGCTAGGCGCTGCAGTCAGCAGGGTGCCGTCAACTGCACAAATATGAACTTTTCTGGAATTTCATTCAGCCAATATTACTGAGGTGCCACTATGGGCCAGCATTGAGCCACTGTAACACACAGCACACTGGAGAGAAACAAGAATTTTGGGGACAGAATTCTTCAAGGTGACTGCTCGCCTATTTTCATCCTTATACTAAGGCACAGTTTCAAGGTGCAGTTGGACAAATTTCACCTGGTCTAAGTATTTGTATCCAGCAACATATAGCTCTGATCTTATGTCTTTAGGAGGCTTAAAAAGAGTTTTTTTTTTTTTTTTTTTTTTTTTTTTTTTTTTTTTTTTTTTTTTTTTTTTTTTTTTTTTAAGAGGCAGAGTCCACACTCGGGAAGGACGCACAGGAGCACATATATTTGCAGTGCAGCAAGAAGAGCTCAAGGCTTTGGAGTCAGGCTGTTCCAGCTCTGTTACTTCAGGCTCTGGGACCCGGGGACAGTTATTTCATCTTCTTAACCTGAAGCTGCTTCACCTGAACCATGTGAAAAATACTAACACCTCCCCCAAAGGGCTGTGTGATGAAATGGCCTCTTAGAACAGTACCTGGCACTAGATAAACGTTCAAAAAAGCTGTAGGGATTTTGAAACATAATACTTTGTAGTTATATACCATGAAGTATAAACAACATATACCAGGATTCTGACATCAGTCTTAATTCATTCACCTTAAAAAGGATAATTCTTGAGGCCAAGCACCGTGGCTTACTCCTGTAATCCCAGCACTTTGGGAAGCCAAGGCAGTAGGTTCACTTGAGGCCAGGAGTTGGAGACCAGCCTGGACAACATAGTGAGACCCCTGTCTCAACAAAAAAAAAAAAAAAATAGGCAGACATGGTGTCATGAACCAGTAGTCCCAGCTATACAGGAAACTGTGGCAGAAGGATCGCTTGAGCTCAAGAGTTGAAGGCAGCAGTGAGCCATGGTTGCACCACTGCACTCCAGCCTGGGTGACAGAGCCAGACCTCATCTAAAAAAAGAGAAAACTCTTGATCCAGACAAGATTTCCTCCAGTTTTGAATCCTCTAATATGTGACGCATAGACATGAAAACATTCCTCACTGTTGGTGGGAGTGCAAGCTGGTACAACTTTGAAAAATTGTTTGCTAGCATCTGCTAAAACTCAGCATATTTATGACCCAGCAATTCCATTCTTAAGTATATTCCCAAAAGAAATGCTTATATATGTTAACCAGAAAACTTATACAAGCGTGTTCATAGAAATACTATTTATAATAGCCTCCAAGCGGGGCAATATCTAAGGGTCTATTGACACTACAATAGATTTTTTTTTTTTTTTGAGATGGAGTTTTGCTCGTTACCCAGGCTAGAGTGCAAAGGCACGATCTTGGCTTACTGCAACCTCTGCCTCCCAGGTTCAAGCAATGCTCCTCCTCATCCTCCTGAGTAACTGGGATTACAGGCACCTGCCACTATGCTTGGCTAATTTTTGTATTTTTCATAGAGACGGTTTCACCATGTTGGCCAGGCTGGTCTCAAACTCCTGACCTCAAGTGATCCGCCTGCCTCGGCCTCTCAAAGTGCTGGTATTACAGGCATGAGCCACTGCGTCTGGTCAGATTTTTAAATTGTGGTATTTTCATAGACTAGAACACTACACACAGTAACATGAGTAAATTTCACAAATACAATGACAAAAGAAGCCAGACGCTGAAGAGTACATAACGTATGATTCCATTTGTATAAGGTAAAAGTACCAAATGGTTAAAAAGAAATGCCATTAGAAACTGGAATACTAATTGCCTTATGTGCAGAGTAATGATTAGAGGGGTCTGGAGGGGTTTCAGGGAGGGGATTGCCAATAATGTTCTATATCATGATCTGTGTGGCAGTTATACAGTGTGTGGACTTTGTAAAAACTCATCATAGGCCAGGCGCAGTGGCTCAAGCCTGTAATCCCAGCACTTTGGGAGGCCGAGGCGGGTGGATCACAAGGTCAAGAGATCGAGACCATCCTGGTCAACATGGTGAAACCCTGTCTCTACTAAAAATACAAAAAATTAGCTGGGCATGGTGGCACGTGCCTGTAATCCCAGCTACTCAGGAGGCTGAGGCAGGAGAATTGCCTGAACCCAGGAGACGGAGGTTGCGGTGAGCCGAGATCGCGCCATTGCACTCCAGCCTGGGTAACATGAGCAAAACTCCGTCTCAAAAAAAAAAAAAAAAAACTCATCAGACTGATTACTCATGATTTGTGCCCTTTTCTATGGCATGAATTCATAGATTTCAATAAAAATTTACGCAAAAAACTCTTTGTGACCAATCACAAAACACCCTCAGGCCTCACTTATCATAAGCCCAGGGTATCAGAATCAGAAATGTAATGCCCTCTGGGGATGGGAGATGTGGCCTCAGGCCCATGAGCTGCCACCAGATTTCCTGCTAAAAGTCAAGAACAAAAGGGTTGTCTGGTAGATAAAACCGGTTCCAGAAAAACTGCACCACAGCAAAGAGCGAGGTGTCGGCCTGGAGCCTGTGGGTGAAAAAATCAGACCTCCAGCTCTGTGCCAATCAGAGAGGTGGCACCTGAATACACACCAGACTTGCCGCTTGAGAACCCCAGGGCAAGAAATTAGTAAACACTGCCCAGAGGTGGTGAAATGCATAAAATACTTGCAGCTAGAAACACAAAATAGCCTCACAGGAGTTGATCCAAAACCTAGAGAATGGGAAAGACCCTGCTCCCTTAGGAAACAAAGAAGCAAATGCCATGATAAACATACGGCAAATGCAAGGAATGAGAAAGTGTACGCAACCAGAAATTACAGGTAAAAGGACAATCTGAAAAAATGTTTCAATTCACGAAACACAAATGCTAATTTAAAAGAAATGTGGCCTGGCGAGGTGGCCCACACCTGTATTCCCAGCACTTAGAGAGGCTTAAGTGGGCAGATCACCTGAGGTCAGGAGTTCCAGACCAGCCTGAAAACATGGTGAAACTCCGTCCCTACTAAAAATACAAAACTAGCCAGGCGTGGTGGGTGCCTGTAATCCCAGCTACTCGAGAGGCTGAGGCAGGAGAATCTCTGGAACTGGAGAGGCAGAGGTTGCAGTGAGCCAAGATCACCCCATTGCACTCCAGTCTGGGCAACAAGAGCCAAACTCTGTCTCAAAAAATAAAATAAAATTAAATTAAATTAAAATAATAGGCGGGTTAGGGGACAAAATTTAAATTTAAAAATTTAAATAAATAAATAAATAAATAAAAGGTGTTTCAGGCTGGGTTCAGTGGCTCACACCTGTAATCCCAATATTTTGGGAGGCTGAGATAGAAGGATCGCTTGAGGACAGCAGTTTGAGACCAGCCTGAGCAATACAGTGAGAGCGTATCTCTACTTTAAAAAGAAAAAAAAAAAATTTTTTTTGAGATGGCATCTTGCTCTGTTGTCCAGGCTGGAGTGTAGTGGCATGATCTCAACTCACTGCAACCTCTGGCTCCTGGGTTCAGGCAATCCTCCCTCTTCAGCCTCCCAAGTTGCTGGGATTACAGGTGTGCACCACCACACCAGACTAATTTTTGTGTTTTTAGTAGAGACAGGGTATCACCATGTTGGTGAACAGGCTGATCTTGAACTCCTGACCTCAAGTGATCTGTGCTCCTCAACCTCCCAAAGTGCTGGGATTACAGGCGTGAGCTGCCTTGCCCAGCCAAAAAGAAAAAAAAATTAAAAGTTTTGTTTAAAAAAAAAAACTGGGCACAGCCCTGGGCTGGGCACTGTGGCTCATGCCTGTAATCCTAGCACTTTGGGAGGCCAAGGCGGGAGGATCACCTGAGGTAGGAATTTGAGACCAAAAAAATTAGCCAAGACAAAACTCAGCCGGGCATGGTGGTGCACACCTGTAATCCCAGCTACCCAGGAGGCTGAGGCTGCAGCGTAGCCTGGGTGTCACAGCGAGATTCTGTCTCAAAAAAAAAAAAAAAATCTAAATGTCTACACATCATTTTTCATTTCTAAAATTTCTTCTTAGTTCTTTTTCAAACCCATCTTTCCCCCCACAGTATCTCACTCTCATCATATACATTCTATTTCTTCCTTTAAGTATTTGAACACTTTAAACATTTTAAACATATTTCTTTTATATTATATATAATATAATAAGTGTGTGTGTGTGTATATATATATATATATATGTATATATATATTTTTTCTTTTGGAACGGAGTTTCGCTCTCGTTACCCAGGCTGGAGTGCAATGGCGCGATCTCGGCTCACCACAACCTCCGCCTCCTGGGTTCAGGCAATTCTCCTGCCTCAGCCTCCCGCGTAGCTGGGATTACAGGCACGCGCCACCACGTCCCGCTAATTTCTGTGTTTTTAGTAGAGATAGGGTTTCACCACGT
>NW_016107455.1:867531-868798 GCF_001604975.1 Cebus imitator
CCAGGATGGTCTTGATCTCTTGACCTCATGATCCACCCGCCTCGGCCTCCCAAAGTGCTGGGATTACAGGCTTGAGCCACCGCGCCCGGCCATATATATATATATTTTTTTTAAGAGACAGGGTTGGCCGGGTGTGGTGGCTCACAACTGTAATCCCAGCACTTTGGGAAGCTGAGGCAGGCAAATCACCTGAGGTTGGGAGTTTGAGACCAGCCTGACCAACATGGAGAAACCTGTCTCTACTAAAAATACAAAAAATTAGCTGGGCATGGTGGTACATGCTTGTAATCCCAGCTACTCGGGAGGCTGAAGCAGGAGAATCACTTGAGCCTGGGAGGCAGAGGTTGCAGTGAGCCAAGATCACACCCAGCTGAACAAAACTTAATAAACATTTAACTAAATCCTACTATAGAGTGAATTAATGAATCAGAACAAATATGAGGAAATCATTCAGGAAGTGGTAAAGAGATAGAAAATAAGAAAGACAAAATGAATAACAAGGTGTATAGTATGATAAATTCCAAACAGGAATTCAGAAGGGGAAAAATCACAACAGCGGAGGGAAGGCAGTATGCACAGGTGATGGGAGGAAGTTTCCTGAACTGAAGAAAGACGGGAATTTGCCAGCTGAGGAAGCAGAAGTCCTAAGTAGGTTAAATAAAACCAAGTCTAACCGGGTGCGGTAGCTCACACCTGTAATCCCAGCACTTTGGGAGGCCAAGGCGGGAGGATTACAAGATCAGGAGATTGGGACCATTCTGGCTAACGCAGTGAAAACCTGTCTCTACTAAAAATACAAAAAAATTACCTGGGCGTGGTGGCACATGCCTATAGTCCCCCCTACTCGGGAGGCTGAGGCAGGAGAATCGGTTGAACTTGGGAGGCGGAGGTTGAGGTGAGCCGAGATCGCACCATTGCACTCCAGCCTGGGCAACAAGAGCAAAACTCTGTAAAAGAAAGAAGAAAGAAAAGAAAGAAAGAGAGAAAGAGAGAAAGAAGGAAGGAAGGAAGGAAGGAAGGAAGGAAGGAAGGAAAGAGGGCCAGGCGCGGTGGCTCACGCCTGTAATCCCAGCACTTTGGGAGGCTTAAGTGGGCAGATCACCTGAGCTCAGGAATTCAAGACCAGCCTGGCCAACATGGTGAAACCCCATCTCTACTAAAAATACGAAAATTAGCCAGGCGTGGTGGGTGCCTGTAATCCCAGCTACTCGAGAGGCTGAGGCAGGAGAATCTCTGGAACTGGAGAGGCAGAGGTTGCAGTGAGCCA
>NW_016107455.1:869673-873544 GCF_001604975.1 Cebus imitator
GGTGAAACCCCGTCTCTACTGAAACTACAAAAAATTAGCTGGGCATGGTGGTGCGTGCCTATAATCTCAGCTACAAAGGAGGCTGAGGCAGGAGAATTGCCTGAACCCAGGAGGCGGAGGTTGCAGTGAGCCGAGATCACGCCATTACACTCCAGCCTGGGTAACAAGAGTGAAACTCCAACTCAAAAAAAGAAAGAAAAGAAAAGAAAGGAAGGAAAGGAAGGAAGGAAAGAAAGAAATAAAGGAAAGAAAGAAAGAGAGAGAGAGAAAGAAAGAAGGAAAGAAAGAAAGAAAGAAGAAAAAGAAAGAAAGAAGGAAGGAAGGAAGGAAGGAAGGAAGGAAGGAAGGAAGGAAGGAAAGAAAGAAGGAAAGAAAGAAAGAAAAGAAAGGAAAGAAAGAGAAAGAAAGACCCAGGAGCTGGGAGTGTTGGCTCAGCACTGTAATCCCAGCGCTTTGGGAGGCTGAGGAGGGCAGATCACTTGAGGCCAGGAGTTCATGACCATGCTGGGCAGCACAGTGAAAGCTGGTCTCTACAAAAAAATACAGAATTAGCTAGGCATGGTAGCACACTCCTGTTGTCTCAGCTATTTGGGAAGCTGAGGTGGAAGGATCTGCTTGAGCCCAGGAGGCGGAGGCTACCAGTGAGCCATGATCATGCCACTGCACTCCAGCTTGAGTGACATAGCGAGACCTTGTCCTCAAGAAAAAAAAAAAATGGATTAGTACTTGTCATTAATGAGCTGCTTTCAAAAAAAAAGGAAATAGAAAGGCTCAGGAAACTCCCCCACCACGGATGTGAACAATGAAGAATACAGCCCCAATTGCTACTGGAAAATACCCAACAATGATGAAAGCAATCAGCCTTAGGATGAAGTCAACAATGACATCAGTAGAAAGGAGATGGAAAAAACCCAAGTCATTGAAACATCACTGGATCAACCAAGCCTGAGGCTCACCTTACTGTGTTTTCTGTGAAGTGAACTAAATACTTTTCTTATTGTCTATGCCAGTTTGCATTCAGTTTTCTATGACCTGCAGCCAAACTTATAGTAAACGATACAATGGATATGGAGAAGTGGGGCCGTACAGAACTATCAGGGAGGTAGAATTAGCAAGATTCAGCCAAAAGTTAGATATGGTGGTGAGAGAGAAGTGTCAAGATTGATTCCTAGATTTCTGGCTTGAGTGGTACCATCTCTGCGATGGGGAACATCAAAGGAAGATCAGGCTGGAGTCAGGACAATAGTGAGATCATCTGAACAGTGTGGCTGTGTTGGGTTCGGGGGATCTGTTGGAAGTCATCTAACTGAGGGTATGCTGTGTTGAATAGTGTCTCCCCAGAATTCTTTTCCACCAGGAACCTTGGTTTATGACCTTACTTGGAAACGGGGTCTTTAGGGATGAAATAAGGTAAATTGAGATAAGTTCATACCAGATTAGAGTAAGCATAAAATATAATGACTAGTGTCCCTATAAAAAGACCATGAAAAGACATATCGAGGGCAGGGCATGGTGGCTCACACCTGTAATCCCAGCACTTTGGGAGGCTGAGGGAGGCTGATTGCTTGAGGTCAGGAGTTCAAGACCAGCCTGGCCAACATGGTGAAACCCCATCTCTACTAAAAATACAAAAATTAGCCAGGCGTGGTGGTGCACACCTGTAATTCCAGCTACTTGGGAGGCTAAGGCAGGAGAATCACTTGAACCCAGGAGGCAGTGGTTGCAGTGAGCCAAGATCACACCAGTGCACTCCAGCCTGGGCGACAGAGCGAGAGTCTGTCTCAAAAAAATAATGATAATTAAAAAAAAAAAAAAAAAGACACAGCAGCCGGGTGTGGTGGCTCACGCCTGTAATCCCAGCACTTTGGGAGGCCAAGCTGGGTGGATCATGAGGTCAGGAGTTCGAGACCAGCCTGGTCAACATGGTAAAACCTTGTTTCTACTTAAAAAAAAAAAAAAAATTAGCTGGGTGTGGTGGTGCGTGCCTAACCCCAGCTACTCAGGACATTGTGGCAGAAGAATCGCTCGAACCAGGGAGTCAGAGGTCAAAGTGAGCCGAGATTGCGCCACTGCATTCCAGCCTAGCAACAGAGTGAGACTCTGCTCAAAAAAAAAAAAAAAAAAGAGACAAGATACAGCAAGACACATAAAGAATGCCATGTAAAGACAGAGGCAGAGATTAGAACGATGACTCTATAAGCCAAGGAGCACTAGACATTGCTGGCAACCACCAGAAGAAAGGAGAGGTCTGGGATGATTTCTGCCTTAAGTTTCTCCTTAAGTCAAGGAACCAACACTTGATTTAAGACTTGCGACCTGCAGAACTGTGAGAAAATACATTTCTGCTGTTTTAAGCCAAGTTTGTAGCCGTTTGTTATAGTAGCCCTAAGAAACAAATACAAAAAGGGATGTATGAATGTAAAATACAGATCTGGAAGCCACCAGCACAAAGCAGTTATTGAACTCTTGGCAGTAGATGAGATGACCTCAGGAGAGTATAGAATGAGAAGAGATGAGAAGGCCAAGAACAAACCCTGAGAAGACTGACATTGATGGAATAGGAAGAAGAAAAAGAATGGACAGAAAACATTGAGGAGGAGCAACAGAGAGAGGTGATTTGGAAGTCAAGGGGAAAGAGGTTTCTACAACAAGTGTTCAGTAGTCCCAATGGTGTAGAGATTATGTATAAGAAAACCTGAAAAAGAGTCCGTTGTGTGTAGCAATGGAAGTCACTTGTCTTCCCTACCAAAGCAGTTTCAGAAGAGCGGCAGGGATAGAGATATGAATGCTATTATTGAAGACTGGGTGGCCAATGAGGACACTGAAATGGCCACCATTCTTTTAAGGCCTGGGGCTATGAAAGGCAGAGTGACAATGGGATGTCCAGAAAGGGAAGTAGAGTCTTCCCTGGGTTTTGTGTTTTGTTTTGAGATGAAAGAAGTGTAAACATGTTTATAGGCTGAAGAAAAGGATTTTGAAAAAGGATCAGTAGAGGAAAGTTTACAATTGCAGGAATAGAACGTGGAGACCAAAAAACAGAAATTCAAACTAGTAGACACATACAGCTTAAGCAAATGAAAGCCTTAAAGGAGGCAGCCATACTCACCGTTTCCTAGGTGGGGGCTGTGCATGGTGACTTTCTTCCAAAGAAGGCAGTATAGGTCGGGCACAGTGGCTCACGCCTGTAATCCCAGCACCTTGGGAGGCCAAGGCGAACGGATCACGAGGTCAAGAGATCAAGACCATTCTGGCCAACATGGTGAAACCTCATCTCTACTAAAAATATAAAAATTAGCTGGGTGTGGAAGCACATGCCTGTAGTCCCAGGTACTCAGGAGGCTGAGGCAGAAGAACCACTTGAACCCAGAAGGTGGAGGTTGCAGTGAGTCAAGATCATGCCACTGCACTCCAGCCTGGCGTCAGAGTGACTCTATCTCAAAAGAAAAAACAAAAAGCAGTATAAAAAAAGGGAGGAAAAAAATTAACTTTTATAAGTGGAGAAAACTGACAAACACTACCTCACACCAGCGATAAGTCACTTGATAGTACATGTCCTTGACATCACGTGATAAGAATGGCTCTTTCTCGGCTGGGCTCGGTGGCCCACGCCTGTAATCCCAGCCCTTTGGGAGGCCAAGGTGGGCAGATCAGGAGATTGAGACCATCCTGGCTAACACGTTGAAGCCCTGTCTCTACTAAAAAATACAAAAAATTAGCCGGGCGTGGTGGCATGCCCCTGTAGTCCCAGCTACTCAGGAGGCTAAGGCAGGAGAATCACTTGAACCCGGGAGGCGGAGGTTGCATTGAGCCGTAATCGCCTCACTGCACTCCAACCTGGGTGACAGAGTAAGGTGCGAGACTCCATCTCAGA
>NW_016107455.1:875014-876462 GCF_001604975.1 Cebus imitator
TTTTTTGAGACGTAGTTTCACTTTTGTTGCCCAGGCTGGAGTGCAATGGCGAAATCTCGGATCACTGCAACCTCCGCCTCTCAGGTTCAAGCAATTCTCCTGTCTGTCTCAGCCTCCCGAGTAGCTGGGATTACAGGCAGGTGTCACCATTTTAGTAGAGAAGGGGTTTCATCAGATTGGTCAGATTGGTCTCAAACTCCTGACCTCAGGTGATCCGCCCGCCTCGGCCTACCAAAGCGCTGGGATTACAAGTATGAGCCACCGCGCCTGTCCTCAACATACTATTAAAAAATAAAAACAGGCTGGGCACAGTGGCTCATGCCTGTAATCCCAGCACTTTAAGAAGCCCAGGAGGGCAGATAACTTGAGGTCAGGAGTTCAAGACCAGCCTGGATTAACATGGTGAATCCCCAGCTCTACTAAAAATACAAAAATTAGCCAGGTGTCGTGGCAATACCTGAGATTCCAGCTACTCAGGAGGCTGAGGCACAAGAATTGACTGAACTTGGGAGGCGGGGTTTGCAGTGAGCCAAGATCATGCCACTGCACTCCAGCCTGGGCAACAGAGTGAGACTCCATCTCAAAAAAGAAAACAACAAAAAAATAAGAACAATTAGCCAGGCATGGTGATGTGCTCCCATAGTCCCAGCTACTCAAGAGGGTGAGGCAGGAGGATCACTTGAGCCCAGGAGTTCAAGACTGCAGTGAGCCGAGATCATGCCACTGCACTGCAGCCTGGACAACAGAGTGAGACTCTGCTCTAAATAAATAAATAAAATAAAATAACAGATTGGTAAAAGAGTTTGTGACAGACAGAATCATGGCCCTCTAGATGTCCACATCTAAATCCCAGAATTAGTAAATATGTTCTTATGTGACAAAAAGACTTTCCAGAGGTGATCAAGGAACTTGAGATAGCAAGCTTGTCCTGAATTATCGGGATATGTGATCACAAAGGTCCTTATAAGGGAGGCAGGAAGAAAGCTCAGAGTCAAAGAGACTGACATTTGAATATGTTATGCTACTGGCTTTGGAGGCGGAGGAAGAGGCCATGAGCCAAGGAATACAGGCTGCTTCTAAAACCTGGTAAAGGCAAAGAAATAGAATCTCCCTTAGAGCCTCCAGAAAAAAGTGCAGCCCTGCTTTCAGAATTGTAAGATAATTAATTTGTGAGGTTTCGTGTTTTTTGGTTTGGTTGGTTGGTTTTGTCTTGAGACAGTCTCTGTCACCCAGGCTGGAGTGCAGTGGCGTGATCTCAGCTCACTGCAACCTCTGCCTCCTGGGTTCACACAATTCTCCTGCCTCAGCCTCCTGAGTAGCTGGAATCTCAGGTATTGCCACGACACCTGGCTAATTTTTGTATTTTTAGTAGAGGTGGGTTTTCACTGTGTTGGCCAAGCTGATCTCAAATGATCCACCCACCTCGGCCTCCCAAAGTGCTGGGATTA
>NW_016107455.1:877777-880375 GCF_001604975.1 Cebus imitator
AGACAGGGTCTCAAAATTCACCATGTCCAGCCATTTTTTTTAATTAAAAAAAAAAATTTTTTTTTTGAGATGGGGTTTCACTGTGCTGCCCAGGCTGGTCTTGAACTCCTGAGCTCAGGCACTCTGCCCACCTTGGCCTCCCAAAGTGCAGGGATTACAGGCGTGAGCCACCTTGCTGGCTAATTTTTTTTTAATTTGAATAGCTTTTAAGGTACAAGTGATTTCTGGTTACGTGGATGAATTGTACAGTGGCGAAGTCTGGGATTTTAGTGCACCCATCACCCGAGTAGTGGACATTGTACCCAATATGTAGTTTTTTCTCCCTTACCTCTCTTCCATCCTCCCACTTCTGAGTGTGCATGCTCCATTATAGCACTCTGCATACCTTTGCATACCCAGAGCTTCACTCCCACTTCTAAGTTAGAACATACAGTATTTAGTTTTCCATTTCTGAGATACTTGACTTAGAATAATGTCCTCCAGCTCCATCTAAATTGCTGCAAAAGACATTATTTTGCTCTTTTTCATGGCTGAGTAGTATTCCATGGTGTATATGTACCACATTTTCTTTTTTTTAATTTTTTAATTTTATTATTATTATTATTATTTTAAATAAAGACAGGGTTTCACCATGTTGGTCAGGCTGGTCTTGAACTCCCGACCTCAGGTGATCTGCCCGCCTTGGCCTCCAAAGTGCTTGGATTATAGGCATGAGCCACACGCCCAGCCACCATATTTTCTTTATCCACTAACTGGTTGATGGGCAGGCACTTAAGTTGGTTCCATATCTTTGCAATTGTGCATGTGCTGCAATAAACATACACATGCAGGTGTCTTTTTCATATAATGACTTTTCCTTTGGGTAGGTACCCAGTAGTGGGATTCCTGGATCAAATGGTAGATCTACTTTTAGTTCTTTAAGGAATCTCCAGCCAGGTAGGCTGACTCATGCCTATAATCCCAGCACTTTGGGAGGCCAAAGTGGGCAGATTGCCTGAGGTCAGGAGTTTGAACACAGTCTGGCCAATATGGTGAAACCCCGTCTTTACTAAAAATACAAAATTTAGCCAGGCGTGGTGTCGTGTACGTGTAATCCCAGCTACTCGGGAGGCTGAGGCAGGGGAATTACTTGAAGTGAAGGTTGAGAAGTGGAGGTTGGTTGCAGTTGCAGTGAGCCAAGACATGGTGCCACTACCCTCCAGCCTGGACAACAGAGCAAAATTTCATCTCAGGGAAAAAAAAAAAAAGAAATCTCCATACTGTTTTCCATAGAGGGTTATACTAATTTACATTCCCACCAGCAGTGTATAAGTGTTCCCCTTTTATGGGGCAATTTGTTTTAGCAGCAATAAAAAATTAATATAGGTTAAAAGCGAAAATCAAGGAAATCTCTTAGAAGTCAGAATAAAAGGCTGAGTGTGGTGGCTCATGCCTGTAATCCCAGCACTGTGGGAGGCCCAGGTGAGAGGATCACTTGAGCCCAGGAGTTCAAGACCAGCTTGAGCAAGAAGGCAAGACTCCCATCTCTACTAAAAATACAAAAATTAGCCGGATGCAGTGGCATGCACCTGTGGGCTCAGCTATTCAGGAGGCTGAGGTAGGAGGATCGCTTGAGCCTGGGATGTGTAGGTTGCAGTGAGCCAGATCGTGCCACTGCACTCCAGCCTGGGCAACAAAGCGAGACTCTGTCTGAGAAAAAAAAAGAAAAAAAAAAAAAGGCCAGGTGCAGTGGCTCACGCCCGTAATCCCCAACACTTAGGGAGGCAGAGGTGGGTGGATCACAAGGTCAGGATTTCTAGACCAGCCTGATCAACATGGTGAAACCCTGTTATCTACTAAAAGTACAAAAATTAGCTGGTTGTGGTGGTGCATGCCTGTAATCCCAGCTACTCGGGAAGCTGAGGCAGGAGATCGCTTGAACCCAGGAGGCGGAGGTTGCGGTGAGCCGAGATAGCGCCACTGCACTCCAGCCTGGGTGACAGAGTGAGACTCCGTCTCAAAAAAAAAATCACAAAAAAGACAAAGAGACATAAAATAGAAGAAATATATAAGAAAAGTGGAATATCAATTCAGGAAGTCCAACATCCAAACAATAGAAATTGAAGAGAAACATTAAATACAGGTGAGAAAATGATTTTTAAAAATACAAAAATATTTCTAAGAATTGAAGAACACAGATTTCCTAAGGTTGGAAAAGTCTACTAAATGCCCGGGAAAATCACAAAAATAAGACTTTCACAAAAGCATGGCCTCAGGAAATTCATGTCCCTAGAGATTAAAAAAAAAATCCAAAAGCTTTTAGAAAGAAGAGAAAATCTTATACAAAGAATCACAAATTAAAATGGCATCGTTAGGCCGGGCGCGGTGGCTCACGCCTATAATCCCAGCACTTTCGGAGGCCGAGGCGGGTGGATCATGAGGTCAAGAGATCGAGACCATCCTGGTCAACAAGGTGAAACCTCGTCTCTACTAAAAATACAAAAAATTAGCTGGGCATGATGGTGCGTGCCTGTAATCCCAGCTACTCGGGAGGCTGAGGCAGGAGAATTGCTTGAACCCAGGAGGCGGAGGTTGCGGTGAGCCGAGATCGTGCCATTG
>NW_016107455.1:881790-884908 GCF_001604975.1 Cebus imitator
TCAAAAAAAAAAAAAAAAAAAAAAATAGGCCAGGAGTGGTGGCTTATGTCTGTAATCCCAGCACATTGGGAGGCCAAGGCAGGAGGATCACGAAGTCAGGAGTTTGAGATCAGCCTGGCCAACATGGTGAAACCCTGTCTCTACTATAAATACAAAAATTAGCCGGGAGTGGTGGCATGCACCAGTAGTCCCAGCTACTTGAGAGGCTGAGGCAGGAGAATCGCTTGAACCCGGGAGGTGGAGGTTGCAGTGGGCCAAGATCATGCCATTTATTGCACTCCAGCCTGGGCAACAGAGTGAGACTCTGTCTCAAAATAAATAAATAAATAAATAAATAAATAAAAATAAATAAATGAAATAAAGTAAAATAACCATCTAACTTTTTATTACTGACAAGTGTCCAGAAAAGCTATGAGGCCATCCAAATGGACATCCAAGGCAAAGAAGAGAAACTAGCCCCCTTTATTTAATAAATAAACAAAGGAGCTGAGGAGATGAGAATAAAGTTGCTTTTCTGGCTACTCTTGTTCACACAAGTCAAGAGGAAGAGGGATGCCTATAAGCAGCACAATAGGAAACATAGATTTTGGAAACAAAGAGAATTGAGTTTGTAATGTGGCTCTGCTGCTTCCTAGCTATGTGGCCTCAGGTTGATACTACATGTTCTCTGAGTCTGTTTTCTCCATTGGAAATGCAGCTAGCTAAGCATATCTCCCAGGGTTATTTGGAAGGACTAAACTAGATAATATTTGGGAAAAAAACTTAAAAACATATTGGTTTTCTTCCTTCTCCTCTTTGTCATAGGATGCTGTGGTTGGCTGGTCGGCCTGGATAAGCCAGGGAAGACTTCCTGCAGGTGGTGACTCTTGACACTGTCTTCCTCAAAGGACGAAAGAGAAGCAGATTGGCAGAGGTGGATCCTGGGGTGCTCCAGACAAAAGCAAGAGATGACTAGGGTTGGCAGATGAAATGCAGGATCCCCAAATTAAAGTTGAATTTCAGATAAACCAAAAGTAATTTTTTAGTAGAAAAAATGTTTGAGATCTACTGATACTAAAAACAGTCATTGTTTACCTAAAATTCACATGTAATTAAGTGTCCTTTTTTTTTTTTTGAGACGGGTCTCATTCTGTTGCCAGGCTGGAATGCAGTGGTGCAATCTCAGTTCACTGCAACCTCCGCCTCCAGGGTTCAAGCGATTTTTCTGTCTCAGCCTCCTGAGTAGCTGGAACTACAGGCGCTCGCCACCACGCCCAGCTAATTTTTGCATTTTTAGTAGAGAAGGATTTCACCATGTTGGGCAGGATGATCTCGATAACTTGACCTTGTGATCCGCCCGTGAGCCACCGTGCCAGCCCTGAGTGTCCTGTATTTTTACTTGCTCAATCTAGCAACCCTGAATGAGACAGAGTTACACTTGCTTGGCTACAGTGGAGAGAGTGGGCTGAGTGTCACACAATAAGACAAGTCTGATCCTTGTATCTATTATTTTAGCTGTTTTGCAGGGTTCTAGTTGAGAGGCAGTGATTAAAGCTGCAGTGTTGAGAAATTCAGTTAGACTGAGTTGAATTGAGGAGCTCTGAGCCATTTACACACAGAGCAAGCGGGCTGTGGAAGCTGGGCCCTTCGGACAACAGCTCTCCCAGCAGGTTGGCATCCTTTTATGCCTGGAAGCAGAGGAATGGATGACCTCAGAAAGGGCTCAGAAAGAAAGGCAGGCAAGTTTCCCCCAGTGCCTGCCCTACTGCCTTTTCAGGCCCAGCCAGGCCCTGGCTCCCCTGCCTGTTTAAAGAGGTAGAAAGGCACAGGGCAGAAAAACAAGATCCCACAGCAGCAGCCCCTCATGGGGGAGGTGGGTGCAGGCTGAACGCTGACTAGGCCCTTTGCTTTGTACCCATTCTGCTTATTCCCACACAACAAAAGTGCTGCTCAGCCGCCTGGCCAGCTCCATTGTGCTCTTACCACAAAGTGCTGAGTCCAAGGGCTTCCCTGGCCCCATGACCTCACTCCCTCCCCACCGGCCTAGAGGCAAGGCCCAGGAGTCCAAGCCATCCACAAAATTCCATTAAGCATCTACACTGCTTGGTATGTAGCCCTGGTGTCCAGAAGCCCATGGTTCAAACTGCCCAGGTTACATTTGGGGAGCTGTCACGGTCCTCTTAATGTCAGACATCACCCCCAAAACTAACAGTGCACCCCACTGGACAGCCAGTTGTCCCACTCAGTTGCACAATGAGTGTGCGGGCTGAGAACACGGTTTGCAATCTGTATCCCCAATAGATCATGCCCTTTAGAAAACTAGACTGACAGAATACGCTGCTAAAATTAAATAAAGAAAAATGTCGGAAAACAGAAGAAAAAAAAAAGAAAAATATCGGAAAACAAGAAAAATAAAGTGAATGTGGTCCAAATTCAAAGGAAACATTTTTTACCTGAATTTTTTTCTAAAATCTGTGCTGCTTGCTCCCACTTGTCTCTATGAAAATCTGGCAAAAAATGGTGTCTGGCTTGGCAAAATCAGTAATGTAATTACAATGTGGCGATGAGTTCTGAGTACCTAGCTTTGCCCTAAACCCCTTTATTTCCCTCCATCTGATAGCGTGGTTAAGGTAGGTATTATCATCCCACTTCATGCCAGGAGGAAACAAGACGGGCTTTGCCGTCAGATAGACAGGTACTGAAGTCCCTGCTAGGTTCCCTGGCCCAGAACTTGGCCTCTCAAAACCTCAGTTAGCTCATCCATAAAATGGGTATCCTTATGATCTACTTCACAGCATTGTGGTGAGGATTACAACGGCACTGTCTGGTTTTGCAGTCAGTGCTCAGTAAGCCATAGTTATCACTAATAAGGATGAACAGGAGTGACCCAAACCCCGCCTGGGAGAAGGGATTTCAAGCTGGTCACTCCCTTCATTCCCACTCCTTGAGTGGCTCTGCTCTAACATTCCTGGAATGAGATGGGGCTGGGGGCTGCAGCAAGGGAAGCAGCAGTGACAGACAATCAGAGAAGGAACCCCCTAACTCGGTTAAAAACTATATTGAGTTGATATTTGGAAGGCTTGGTGGTCAGTACCGGAGGCCTGAGAATCCTCAATCTTTTTTATTATTATTATTCATT
>NW_016107455.1:885139-887744 GCF_001604975.1 Cebus imitator
GGGTTTCACCATGTTGACCAGGATGGTCTCGATCTCTTGACCTCGTGATCCACCCACCTCAGCCTCCCAAAGTGCTGGGATTACAGGCTTGAGCCACCCCGCCCGGCCAATTTTTTTTTTTTATTTATTTTTTATAAAAAAATGGAACGCTTCATGAATTTGCATGTCATTCTTTCGCAGGGGCCATGCTAATCTTCTCTGTATCGTTCCAATTTTAGTATATGTGCTGTCGAAGCGAGCACGAGAATCCTCAATCTTTCGGGACTTACAGTGATTGAGAAAAGTGGATTGGGGCCAGATGAGGAATTATGACTCCAGGACTGTTTGATGGATATTTGTAAATTGTTTGCACAATAACCTGATCCCCACCCAACCCCTACTATAGTTCTGTGGATGTGTGTTTGGGCTTTTCCATCAAACATAAAAGCCCTGCTTCTCTGCAAAAATTAAAAATTAGCTAAGTTGGTCTCCATGTACTAACAATTCAGTAGGATGTAAAGCCCCACATTACGATGCTGACAGTGTGTGAAGCACAAGCAGGCCAGTTGTGACTGGGGTGAGAAGGCCAAACTCAGCTGGGTGCTCCTAGCAATAAGGACTATGCCACCAGAATCACAAGACCCAGTCATTCATTCATTCAAAATATACTTATTGAGTTAGAAGTTATGCTTGGAGCCAAAGAAACAATGAACTAGGCGGGGTGCAGTAGCTCAAGCTTGTAATCCCAGCACTTTGGGAGGCTGAGGCCAGTGAATCCCTTGAGTCCAGGAGTTCAAGACCTGCGTGGGCAACATGGCGAAATCCTGTCTCTACAAACAAATACAAAAATGACCCAGGTGTAATGGTGTGCACATATTATCTCAGCTACCTGGGAGGCTGAGGTGGGAGGATCGCTTGAACCTGGGAGGTGAAGGTTGCAGTGAGCCATGATCATGCCCCCGCACTCCAGCCTGGGCAACAGAGTGAGACCCTGTCTAAATTTTAAAAAAGAGAAAGAAAAAACCCAATGAACTAGACAGATGAGGCCCTTACCCTTGTAGAGCATGGAGCCTAGTGGAAGAATTAGATAGGTAAACAATCAGTTTTATTTATTTATTTATTTATTTTATTTTATTTTATTTTTTTTGAGATGGAGTCTCACTCTTGCCCAGGCTGAAGTGCAGTGGTATGCTCTTGGCTCCCTGCAAGCTCCGCCTCCTGGGTTCAAGCAATTCTCCTGCCTCAGCCTCCTCAATAGCTGGGACTACAGGCACCTGCCACCACATCTGGCTAATTTTTGTATTTTTAGTAGAGACGGGGTTTCGCCATGTTAGCCAGGCTGGCCTCGAACTCCTAACCTCAGGTGATCCACTCATCTCAGCCTCCCAAAGTACTGGGATTACAAGCATGAGCCACCGCACCTGGCCAGTTTTATTTTTTAAAATCACTTTAATAGAAAATACGTTCTCAATGTTCAAATTTTAAAGATTACAGAAAAATATACTATGAAAAGTCTTGTCATGTCTGAGCGCCAAGTGCCTCAGTTCCCTCCTGACCCTTGGAAACCAGTATTTCTAGTTCCTAAAGCAATTTCTACAGTATGTTCAATGTGATCTTGTGTAACTGGAAAAGCACAGGATGCCATGAGGACACACCGTGAGGCCTGAGCCAGTCTAAGAGTAGTAGATGATTGAAAAAAATGAGCAAATGAGTGTTTCCCGAAGACCTCAATTCTAGAGAGGAAAGAAAGGAGGAAGGGAAAGGAAAGGAAAGAAGAATCACTAGCCATAGACAGCCAGTTCTTTAAGCTCTAGCACAGCCAGCAGGCTGCCAGAACATGCTACGATAACAAGAGCAACTCTGTCCCCTGCCAGCCATCCATCCAGACATCACAAGTTAATCAAGGCATCAGAAGCATCCTTGGGGGACATGCCATGCTTAGCATCAGACTTATATGTCTAGAGCAAGTTTGTTCAATGGGCAGCCTGTGGCAGGACAGCTTTGAATGCATTCCAACAACTTAATAAACTTTCTCAAAACATTATGAGGTTTTTTTTGCAATTTTTTTTTTTGAGACGGAGTCTCACTCTGTTATCCAGGCTGAGGTACAGTGGCACAATCTCAACTCACTGCAACGTCCACCTCCCGGGTTCTACCAATTCTGCCTCAGCCTCCCCAGTAGCTGAGGCTACAGGCATACGCCACCATGCCCAACTAATTTTTTTTTTTTTTTTTTTTTTTTTTTGTAGAGATGGGGTTTCACCGTGTTAGCCAGGATGGTCTCGATCTCCTGACCTCGTGATCTGCCCACCTTGGCTTTCCAAAGTGCTGGGATTACAAGCATGAGCCGCCACGCCTGGACTTTTTTTTTTTTTTTTTTAGCTCATCAGCTATTGTTCAGTGTTAGTATATTTGATGTGTGGCCCAAGATAAATAATTCTTCTTCTCATGTGGCCCAGGAAACCCAAAAGATTGGACACCCCTGGTCTAGAACGTTCTGCCCAAATCTATATATACTTGAGTACATACCAGACCTCACTCCCTGATTTTTGGTTCTGAAAAGAAGAGGCACTGATGAAACTTGAGTCAGGGGCTGCAGAGATTGCAGAGGGATTGGGAGAACTTT
>NW_016107455.1:891734-919955 GCF_001604975.1 Cebus imitator
TTTTTTTTTTCCCCTAGGCAGAGTCTTGCTCTGTCTCCCAGGCCGGAGTGCAACGGTGCAATCTCGGGTCACTGAAACCTCTGCCTCCCGGTTCAAGTGATTCTCCTGCCTCACCCTCCTGAGTAGCTGGGATTACAGGCGCCTGCCACCATGCCCAACTAATTTTTGTATTTTTTAGTAGAGACGGAGTTTCGCCATATTTGCGAGGATGGTCTGAAACACCTGACCTCAGATGATCCACCCACCTCGGCGTCCCAAAGTGCTGGGATTACAGGCGTGAGATACCACGCCTAGCCTATAACTCTTTTCTTCTTCACTTTCCTTCAATAAGTCTTTTCCAATGTCTCCCCATCCCCCATCCCAACATGTGCTTAGCACGGGGCTATACCAATCCCCCAGAAGACCCAGGCCTTGCCACTGAGGTACTCACCAGAACACAGATCGGTACTGTGAAGAGTGCTAGAAATCAAGAAAGAAAGCAAGTGGCTGTGGGCTGGAGAAGGCAGGAAAGTCTCTGAGGAGGCAAGGTCAAGGCTGGGTAGGATCTAGGAGATGGAAAAGCAGAAAGGAGCCAGATAAAGATGAGACCATGAAGGGTTACAAGGGAGTTTGGGGCTTGGGAATCCTGGCATGGCTGGCTGTTTGGCCAGTCACATAAGGGGTCTGGCTTAGGTGGTTGCCAAGAGTTTCTACTGAGGACAGAGGCAATACTGTCACCTGGAAGCAAATGAGAGGACAGGGTCACAATGCTTGTCAGTGCTCTACCTGCATGATTGTTTCTGATCCTTACAATAACTCTGCATGTTGAAGCTTTACCAATGGAAAAACTGAGGCTCAGGCTGGGCGCGGTGGCTCACATCTGTAATCCCAACACTTTGGGAGGCTGATGTGGGTGGATCATTTGAGGTCAGGAGCTTAAGACCAGCCTGGCCAACATAGTGAAACTCCATCTCTACTAAAAATACAAAAACTAGCTGGGCATGGTGATGCATGCCTATAGTCCCAGCTACTTGGGAGGTTGAGGCAGGCAGATCACTTGACCCTGGGAGGTAGAGGTTGCAGTGAGGTGAGATTGCACTATCGCACTTCAGCCTGGGAGACAGGGCAAGACCCTGTCTCAAAACAGCAATAACAGGCCAGGCGCGGTGGCTCATGCCTGTAATCCTTTGGGAGGCCGAGGCAAGTGGATTGCCTGAGCTCAGGAGTTCAAGACCAGCCTGGGCAACATGGTGAAACCCTCTCTTTACTAAAAATACCAAAAAAAAAAAAAAAAAAAAAAATTAGCCAGGTGTGGCGGCATGTGCCAACTACTCGGGGAGGCTGAGGCAGGAGAATTGCCTGAAACTGGGAGGTGGAGGTTGCAGTGAGCTGAGATCACGTCACTGCATTCCAGCCTGGGCGACAGAGCGAGACTGTCTCCAAAAGCAGCAGCAGCAGCAACAACAACAAACCCGAGGCTCAGCTAGTGAGTGACAGAGCCAGAATTCCAAACAAAGTCTGTCTGGCAGACTTCAAGTCTCCTTTACCTTGCGAGGTATTTTCTCACCTCACCCTCCTCCCCAGAGGCCATATCACTTGGGTGTGCTCTGTCTTCCAGAAACCCTTCCAACCACCAAGATGGCTCAGACCAACCCTCCGCCGGGGTCCCTGGGGCCATGGAAGGTAAGCCTATTCCCATCGCATCCAACAGGACAGGGGTGAGATGTTGCACAGAGCAGGCCCCAGGCCTGTGCTCATCCATGAGGCAGTGACCAACCAGTAAAATCCCAGTCTGTAGGGTAAGGGTCCACACAAGCTCCAGGTGCTGTCAAAGGAAGGCTCTCTAGGATGTCCCGTTGGACAAAGAAAGGATGAGTCTGGACGCCACTGATGGGTGGGAGATGATATCTAGTTTCCTAACTCCTTTCTCCTCCCCACTGCTACAATCATCTTCAAATACAGCAGCCCAGCAAGGATTATATCCATGGAGAAAATCAGGGCCATAAAGAGATTTACTACTAGATCCTAAAGATATCACTGGACTCAGCCTCCCAGCCTGAGGTTGGCTTTAACCATTGGCCAAAGTGGCTGATCCTCAGACCTCTCACTGGCCTCACCCCAACACTCCCCACTTCCCTTTTGGGTCAACTCTGAGGTCAGCTCACAGCTTTGGGAGTGGTCCTCTGGCCAGGTCCATGAGCCAGGTTTTAGTTCACAGTACAAATAGGGTTGACCACAACTCTCCTTTACACTCTAGGTTTCTATAGAGGGTGTGTCTGGAGCAGCTAAGAATCTATAGGAAGCTCCTGGGACTCCTAGAATCCTGGCCTCTGGGCCATGCTTATGAAGGAACTGTGGTGGAATGGGAATCCGTAAGTCCTCGGCCTGTCCATTGGTCTAGCTATTATCCTTGGCAGACCATTCCTATCATAAACCATTCCCTCCTCCACCTCATCCCTAGTCTGAGCATATGAATACCAACTAGTGGCATTAATTCAAACCCCTTCCTGCCCTGTCTACTCTGGAAGAGACCTCATCAGGCATCCCAGGCTACAGCTGGTGACAGAAAACACAGAGTCAGACACAAGTTAAGCTGCTGAACTGGGCCTGTTTTTCCTGATGTACCAGATTCTAGCTCTCTTGAGCCATTCAATCCCATTTCAGATAACCATCTATGATCAGGAGAACTTTCAGGGCAAGAGGATGGAGTTCACCAGCTCCTGCCCAAACGTCTCTGAGCACAGTTTTGATAATGTCCGGTCCCTCAAGGTGGAATGTGGCGCGTGAGTATGGACCTCTGCAGAACTGCAGCCCCTTATTTCAGGTCCCTTCAGACACGGGACCACAGGGTGGGGAGAGGGGAAGAGAGATGTTCCTCTAGGGTCTAATCATTTCTCGGAGAGAGGCCTCGAAAGAAATCACTACATGCATAATTCAATAAGCCAAAGCTAAAAGTACCATGAGATTCTCAGTGGCTTGGTACTAGATTTTGGGGAGTGGAAAAAGAAATACATACAATGAGGTGGGGCAATGGCAGTAATCAGATTTTTGCTTCTGGAGCTCACAGTCTGCTACCTAGGGTGCCTTCAGAACAGCCACAAGACCCTTGAGTTTTTCTTGCCTGCAGAAAATCAGTAGAGAAGAATTTGTCAAGTGGCTGCCCCTTTATGGGTAACTCTCCTGCATGTCCCAGAGCAGACACTGTTAGCTAATTACTCTATGAAAAAGGAAACCTCAACCCAACAACTCCAGAGACATGTTAGTTCCTGGTTCATCTTTCAGGCAGTTTCTTGTTGACGCTTCATCGTGGTGAGAGAGACCCTCTCATTTCTGTCCTCTGACTCTTGGCAGGGTAGGCCTTTATCATTAGCCTGAAAACACCTAAGGAAAAGACTCACCCTTGACCTAGGCAGAACTGGCCTTACATGTGAATAGGCTTCCACAAGTTGCTTGCCACCAAAATCAAGCTCTTCAGTCCTTTAAAACAAGTAACACTTTAAGGTGTCATCACTGAGACCCAATTGTTAAAAACTAAGCTGAGTGTTTCAATAAATTAAGCATAGGTAATGGGCCACTAGGAGAAAGAACTCGTGAGTCATAGGAGAAAAGAGACTAGTAACCCATCAGTTGTCTGTTTATCCCTGTGCTTTCTTAGGAAGAAGCCAACATGTTTGGCTTGAGCTGAAGCAATAGTCCAGGGGTGTCCAATCTTTTGGCTTCCTTGGGCCACACTGGAAGAATTATCTTGGGCCACATATAAAATACACTAACAATAGCTGAGGAGCTAACAACAACAACAACAAAAAGCTCATAATATTTTGAGAAAGTTTATAAATTTGTGTTGGGCTGCATTCAAAGCTGTCTTGGGCCGCATGTAGCCCTTGGCCCACAGGTTGGACAAGCTTTCAATAGTCAGTCACTAGATAGGTGACTTGGAGAAAAAGAAAAAAAATTTTTTTTTTTTTTTGAGACAAGATGTCACTCTGTTGCCCAGGCTGCAGTGCAGTAGCATGATCACGGCTCACTGTAGCCGCCACCTCCCAGGCTCAAGCGACCCTCCCCGCTCAGTCCCGAGTAGCTGGGTCTGTAGGAGTGCACCACTACGCCTGGCTAACTTTTGAGTTTTGTAGATAGGCTTTCGCCATGTTTCCCAGGCTGGTCTCGAACTCATGGGCTTAAGAGATCCGCTTGCCTTGGCCTCCTGAAGTGTTGGGACTGCAGGCATGAGCCACCACACCCAGCCAGGAAATAGAATTTTAGATTGACTTCGCTAATACACTCCACTCAGACCAGTGAAGTAGGCAGACCTTTTCAGTGATAATCCAAAAACAAATTATCACATTCACAGACCTGCTTAGTATAGCTGTCAATGCATTCCCCACCTCTTGTGATAAATTACTTTTGCCCAGCTCTACTGGGATTGGCTTGATATTTTACCCCACTTATCTAAAACGAAAGATGCCTTCTCCCCAAGGCCATATAGGCTTTGAACACCATGAACAAACAACACTACATGTCTTTGGCAGCTGGATTGGTTATGAGCATACCAGCTTCTGTGGGCAACAGTTTATCCTGGAGAGAGGAGAATACCCTCGCTGGGATGCCTGGAGTGGGAGTAATGCCTACCACATTGAGCGTCTCATGTCCTTCCGCCCCATCTGTTCAGCTGTGAGTCTCTGAAATTTCCACTTCTGTGCATATGAGGGATGGGACAAGAGGGTGTGGACAGACTGACATTCATGTTATTTCTCATCATTTATGCTGATTGTGGCAGGAAAAAAAAGTAAAAAAAAAAAAGGAAACGTCGCTTTCTCTTCAAAGCCTATTTGATTTTCTGCACCAGGTGGTATTTTCCTTAAGCTAAAAGTAAGGGTCTTACAGGTGGCAATAAGTTGATACTCAAGAGCCTAGTAAACTTGTGAAACACGAGTAAATGAGTGAAAGTGCTTACCCTGTAGTAAAAAGTAAATCCTTACTGAGCAGTGTTTGAGGGGGGAAAAAAAAAGAAAGAAAAAGTAAATCTTTGGCCAGTTAAATTTCAATCTGTGTAACATTTTACTGCAGAAACAGGGAAATGCTGAAGTAACCTTTCAGTAAGTGGGAATGACTGAAGAAACAGGCAAGTCTTCCAGTATCTATCTACATTGATTGATAATAATCTTGTTCCTAACACTTAAGTATTACTCGATAATGCATCAGGCTGGGATGTTTCTGGTCTTTGGAAGAGTTCAAGCAGAAAGCAGAATGACCTTGAGGCGTATGTTGAAAATGATCCCTGTATTAGGAGTGAGGCTGGGCTAGAACCTTTCCAAATATTCAGTCTATATGTGAGTGTCTCATGATTTTGGTTAATAATCTCACCTTGGTCTAAGTCATGCCAAAATTCAACTGATGGAGAAGTTAACCTAACTAGCTCTAAACCAAAAAAATACTTCCCTATTTCATTTGCCCACCCTAAGGTATAACTGACATACAGTAAAATGCACAGATCCTAAGTGCATATTCTCATGAGTTTTGAAAAATATATAGATCCATGTAACCAACACCCTAACCATATAAATAACATTCCATCATATTTCCCTGGTGTCCCTTTCCATTCAATTGCTCTCCTACCACTATTACCGAACAGTTTTGTCCATTTCTGAAGTTTATACAGGTTAGTCTCTGCCTTTTTAATGCTTGGGTAGTATTCATGTCCCCTACTGGACACACAGGTTATTTTCAACACACATACACAGGCAAGCGCACACATGCATATTTGGGCTTACTTTTTGTATTAATTTGTGAGCTCTTTTTTCACATTAGTGAAAATTAGTCCCTTGGTTGGCTGCATCTTGCTAGTACTTTTTCCCATTGTCAAATTCTCTTCATTGTTCCAAAATAGTATATCAGTTATTTGTACATTCTAAATGCTATGGTATTTAAATTGGAACAAAATTATGGTAACTTTTTTCTTATAAATCTGTTGCCTTAATCTTTTTAAAATCAATGATCATATGTATCCTTGTGTAACGCAATAAATAAAGTGTTCCAATTTTAAAAAACATAAATGACAGCCATAGCACTAGTATTAAACATTTTAAAACAATTTCTGAATTACAGAATCATAAAGAGTCTAAGATGACCATCTTTGAGAAGGAAAACTTTATTGGACGCCAGTGGGAGATCTCTGACGACTACCCCTCCTTGCAAGCCATGGGCTGGCCCAACAATGAAGTTGGCTCCATGAAGATACAAAGTGGGGCGTAAGTACAAAAACAGGGTTGGAACAGATTTCAAAGTAATTCCCTGGGGTTGCATCAATGGTCGTTTTAATCAGATTTCATATGTATCAGTATGTCACTTTCTAGTTAATTTTAAATCTCAAGTCCTTTACACCAACTACCCCTTAAGGTTGCAGCTTTTTTTCCCCCAGACATGCCTCTAAGGAAGAATTTGTTTACTACTTACACCTCTTTTCAAGATTAAGGCTAATTAACTAGCTGTAGCCATATTATGCTTACAAATAATGCCTGACACATTTAGGATGGCTTTTTCTAAGCCTAAAAGCATCCCATATCATTGTGTTGAGGAAAGAGGCTCGGGTTTTGGGGTGTTAACCAGATTCCTAGTTTTAATAACGCAATGTACTTTGAATTTCCTAGCTGGGTTTGCTACCAATACCCTGGATATCATGGGTATCAGTATATCTTGGAATGTGACCATCACGGAGGAGACTATAAACACTGGAGAGAGTGGGGCTCTCACGCCCAGACTTCCCAGATCCAATCGATTCGCCGAATCCAACAGTAGTGGATTAAAAGCTCCAAGTACGAGAATTCCTTAAGGCATGAGACCTTGCTAAGCACTCTAGAATGAGTTTTATGTTCTGCTCACAGACATTGCTTTCAAATGTTAGCCGCTGAAATCCACAATAAATGTCATAAAAAAAAAAAAAAAAGACTTTGTAGACTGAATTAACTACCATGCTTCACATAAATCACACCTATGTGGATGAGAATTTTTGTTGATGTTGAGACAGGGTCTCACTGTCACCCAGGCTGGAGTGCAGTGGTGTGATCTGGCTTACTGCAGCATCAATTTCCCAGGTTCCAGTGATCCTCCTGCCTCAGCCTCCTGAGTAGTTGGGACTACAGGCACCTGCCACCATGCTAGGATAACTATTGTATTTTTTGTAGAGATGTGGGGGGGTCTCACTATGCTGCCCAGTCTGGTCTCGAACTCAAGCTCAAGTGACCCACCTACTGCAGCTTCCCAAAGTGCTGGAAATACAGGTGTTGAGCCACTGTGCCTGCCTGGATGAGAATTTTTAAAGTCAAGCTTCCATAAAACTCCATATTCTCTTTTGTGTCCTTGCAAGCCACTTACCAGCTAAGGACAATTATTCCTTATCTCAAAGAATAAACCACATGACCTAAATGTTATCAGTCTCTATAGTGACTGACACACTTTCAGTAAATGTTTTTATGTTCTTTGTCCTCCCGTCTCCTGCTCTTTCTAATGTTGAAGTTGGCACTGATTTTCCTTTCACCTTGTGACAAATCAGTACTAAAGAAACAGAAGTTTCTCCAGTGCGTACTGCCACATATTTCAACATTAAGTTATGAATAAATTCAAATCCAGCATCTTGCATCTTAACATTCTAGTTGCTTAACTGCTTAGCTCAATTTTGATTTATTTCATTTGGAAGAGCATAAGGCTCAATGTCCTATAAAAATGCAGAATAGCTTTGGATTTTTCAATAAGCATGCCAATTCTAAGCACTGTAAAAACCTCAATGATTAAAAAAAATTTTTTTTATAAATCATAGGACCATAGTACACTTAAGACTTAAATTCTTCATACATCTGACACTGGGGAAAAAATCATTATCAATGTCACAAACTTAGTTTCAGTTTTTTTTTTTTTTTTTTTACGTTTTATCAGCTGCATTTCAGATTCATCACTAAGGACTTTTTAAAAAAATTAAAGCACACAAAAGATAACAAACACCTCAGAAACTTTAAAATTTTTTATTCAACAATGTACACTTATTGTCTCTCAATTTGATCTACAAATTTCTCAAGTTTTTTTTCTGATAAAATAAGTAAATCTGGGTATGGTTGTAGAGTGTTTGTAATTTATATTTTTAAAACACTGAACATGAAGTAAGACATCAATAAAGGAAGATCATCATGTAACTGACACTTCCTCAGAATCCATGACACCAGAAACAGCTATAGCAAATACCTAAGCATTTAGCAAAAGGGCAAATTTCTGGTCACTGTTCTTATATCTAGAAAAGACCTATCTTTTTGACTGGGCAAAGCAAACATTGAAACTTTTTTTTGAGAGGGGGAAGGGAAAACATCCTTTAACATAACCATACTCCACTTACTATCCATCCCCCTAGATTAAGAGGTAACTCAGCTCCTAAGCGCCTCTGCACAAGACAGAGAAATTACTTTGCTCTTCCAATACATTCTAAGACTGAACACAAGTGAACTACTGACAGATGCGAAGAGGAACCATAGCCATCCAAGATGATGCCTGCTACACGCTTGCATTTCTGCCTTTTAAGGCCATGCAATTGTGGGTCACCTTTTGAGTCTTAACTGAATGACTTAGTTTTTAACTTCCACTATCAATGAAGATACATATAGAAGGGTTTTGCTGTGTCCTCAAAGTTAACAACATACTTGAAGAAGTAACGCTCTTCTGTATATTGAAAAAGCTATAAATGGAAATATTTATTTTATATGTAGGAGCATGGGGAAAATGCCATCAGTAATATCTTCTACTTAAACATATTAGCCTCTTCTACTTAAACATATTAGCCTCTCCTACAAAGGTCCTGAAGCAATGACAAGAAAAAAAAAAAAAAAAAGACGACTTTATAAGTACACACACACACACACACACACAAAGTAAAGCTATGTAGTACATGCAGACTGCAGCACTTGAACCAATTTCTAAACTTTTTCTAATCAGATTAAGCAATTTTTGAAAAGATACACATTATCTTTAAAACAACCTGTGCTTTGATCTTACAAACAACAGAATAGTTTTAATCTCAAACCAGTCATTCAGTAAACCAAATTTATGCTAAAGCAATAAAGGTAAAAAAGGCTATCCTACCTTTAAACCAGCTTTAAGACATAAAATTGTCACCAAGTTCCATGTGACAAAGGGTCTTTCATTTCAGTTTGAATTACTTTCCATTTCTATTTGATCAAATAAACCAAAATATTACTAAGGAAGAGCATCCAATGATTTGTAAAGCTGATAAAACTGCCCTGTTTCAAGAAAAGCCCTTTAATAGATACAAGTCAAGCTCTCATTTAAATTGAACTTTATTAAAATAGGTGCCAGTTTTCCTCTCTCCTAATTCCACTGATGAGCTAACCCAGAACTATATAACTTTAAGCCAAGTTTCCAAAGATGGTAAAGCTAAGAACAGCAAAGTAATATGGACAAATAGGTCACTTTTGGTAATGACACACAAATTAAACTTTCAAAACATGTGCATAGCTTTATTCATCTACTTAGATCTAACCTTTTCACGGAGCTTCGGCAAAATTCGAGTGTGCAAAATGCATTTCTAAAACGTAATGCAAGCAAAGCTTTCACATTTACACTGGCAGGAAATACAGAGAGAAACTAACAAGTCACATTAGGGAGAATTCAGATTTTTTTTTTTAAATGACAAGAATTGCACAGTTTATTATTTTGAGACAATTGTTGCAGACATAAATATTTAAAATTTTCTAAGCAAGGTGCTTTTAACAACAAAAATTTTTTAAGTTGGAAAGAGCTGATAACTTGGATCATAGCTCACACAGAATTCCAAATTAAAGTGGACTTCATTATCTCCCTACATTTTGCAAACAATGCTTTGTATAACACTTCTTTAAAACACTAAAGGAGACAGCAAGCTGAAAATTTTTTCAAAGCACACAAAAAATGGTGTCATCACATTACTTGAAGAAGGTGCTGAGGGGAGAAGAAAAGGGAGTGAAGAATCCTTTTACTATTTCCCACTACAGAACAGCCACTAACAGACTAAGAACAAAAAAGATACAACAAAAAAAGTAAATCACTTCCCCAGCTTATAAAATAGTTCCAGTTTGACAAGATCTATAACCTTAAACAGAGCACCAGTTGCGCAATAGAATGAGCATTTCATAATGCATAAAAATTAGTGAGGTGGTAAGAACCATCAACTATCTCAGGCATTACTACATGGCCTTCCCAATTTTTTTTTTTTTTTTTTAAATCCATGCAAGGCACATTGATATAAAAATAGACCTCTGGCCAACAAATATATTAAATAAGCAAATTAAAATTTTGGCATTGCAATAATATTGGCAACATCAAAATATAACCAGATAGCTTTGGCCCACACATCCTTCTCATATTCCTCCACCTCATTTGGTGTTTCCCACCCATTATTTTGAGTTCAATCACCTTCAAGTTTGGGTATGTGCTTGAGAAATGACTTTTCTTTTTGTCAAGTAGCATTCTTACTAAAGTTTTCCTTTGCTAAGTAAAAATATACAAGAGAAACAGAATAGTTGGAGTTTTGATTGATTTGATTTAAAGTAAATCTGATTGGTTCAGGGCAGCATTATTTCTCCTCTATATACAAACAAAAGTAAGTCCCCAGCTTACATAGACAACTGTTTTCTAAAAGATCAGCAATAAATCAATGACACTAAGTCCTTTAAGCCATTCTTCTCAATTCCTCTTTCTGAGGCAGAGAGAGGGAGTAACAGAAACAAAGCTAAGATTTAAACTATTTTCAGTAGTAGAAGACATTTAAGGCCAAAAAGTATACTATTAACAGAATTCTTATGTTCCTAAGCTATTGTCCTTCATAGGCCAATACCAGCTAAGAACTAGTTACTTGTACTGATTCCCTCCCAAAGATAATTTTATAATTAACTCACTCTTGTTAGTGGCTGTGCTACAGGAAAGGTATCAAAGCAACCTATGGTATATGTATGATATATAGTAATGTAAAAAGTGCATCACATTCATGATTTTCAGTTTCTCATAGCAGCAGCAGGATTAATCTAAGACAGAAAACAGTTGTATTTTCATTC
The DNA here is from genome assembly GCF_001604975.1 of Cebus imitator. NCBI lineage: Eukaryota > Metazoa > Chordata > Mammalia > Primates > Cebidae > Cebus > Cebus imitator. The sequence goes on from NW_016107455.1 coordinate 902,798, forward strand.
TTAAAATGCAACAATATCTAATGAAATGTATTCAAGATCATGAAAGGATCCTCCTCTATGAAAGATAAATGAACACAGACTAATAATAGACAAACGGGTAAACTAAAGGCATTCATTCATATTTACATATTAAAACCACTTTCGTTAACACCAAATCTTTACATCTAGCAAAAGAAATAAGCATTTTAAGAATAAAACACACATTACTAAAGCAGTATCCATTTTCAGAGCCTTTGATTAGCACCTGAGGAAAAAAGGGTATAGGGAAAGCTATATAATTTGTCTCAAGTTAGCTTGTTGGTCTTAAGAGTACAACTTTGATATGCACTGAAAGTAAAACTAAATTGGAAAATAAATGTTTGTGGCTGTTTTAATAAGGCTGTAGAAAAGGGATACTGGCCAGGCGCGGTGGCTCACACCTGTAATGCCAGCACTTTGGGAGGCCGAGGCGGGCAGATTGCCTGAGGTCATGAGTTTGAGACCAGTCTGGCCAACATGGTAAAACCTCGTTCTCTACTAAAAATACAAAAAAATTATCTGGGTGTGCACCTGTAATCCCAGCTACTCAGGAGGCTGAGGCAGGAAGAACTGCTTGAACCAGGGAGGTGGAGGTTGCAGTCAGCCAAGATGGCACCACTGCACTCCAGCCTGGGTGACAGAGCTAGATTCCATCTCAAAAGAAAAGAAAAGAAAAGGGATACTGCAGTATTATAAAATGAATATAGCTGTTCCACAGTTTCTAGTCCATAACTGACTTACCATTCCCAGTAATGCAAAAGCAATATACCAATCATGCTGTACTGGGTGTTTTTACCACGCAGACAACCGAAAATTCTATTTGCACTACTGCTGGCATCCTTTTAACTATTCTAAGATCTTTCTTGAGCAGCAAAATGATGTGAAATTTAATTTAAAACTCAGTAAAGCAATGCTTTTGAGTGGAGCTAATGATTCTTCACTCTCCCAGGTGGTCCTGGTTCTCACACAGGTGATGTATATTTTAAAAGAAACATTTATGATACCAAAACAGAAGCCCATCTTTTTCACCATGAAAGAATCTTGGTGCTCTGTTGATTAATTACATTAATAAAAATAACATCAATACTAAGAAGTAATGTTAAGCTCTGTGCCTCTGGCAAGCTTAGAGGAGCTATTTATGCTTCTAGTCTTTTTTTTCCCTCTGCCTTTCCCTTTTAAGAAAAATTTTGTCGGGGGTAAGGGGAGAAGAGCAAATCCTACTTTTACCTTTCAAATCCAACAGTTAAATCACGGGTACGGTTATTAAAATACTACCCTATCAAACTCTACCTTGACTGGCATGCCATCAACCGATCTGACCCTAAAGACCATTTTATTTGTCCTATAGCGTAACTGTTCTGCAGTTAACATATTTATACAAGACAGATCAGCTGTTGTTATTTGAGAATGTGGCCCAGTGGCATAACTATACTCATAATCCCTGGAAATTAGACTTTTAACCTATTTCTCTGAAGAGAGCCTAGCAGGAATGACTCCCTTCTTATTTACAGTGGAATTAGCCATTTGATACATGACAACTTCACACTAAATGGCTTTTTTCTTTAAAAAAGTTTACAGCAATTACAAAAAATAAAACATTAGATGCTTCTGATGTGGGAAAGCAACAATACTAACCACCAAATATGAAACTAACGCTGCTATGTAATGTTTTTTGAAAATGTTGTATTGTGGACAACTCCCAAGGTTGAGGTTTGTCATATTTTCCCTAAAAACTGTTATTTGTAAAAACAATGCAGCACTTTTCCTTTATGAAGTTTCTGTAGATTGAGTAATGACTAGGTAAGCAGATGAATAAGGAGGACAGCAAAATTCTAAAATGTAGAAACTCTCTGGCCATTTATTTCAAGGAAAAAAAAAAACATGTCAGTAAATTCCTAGTTACTGGCTATCCCCTCCTAGAAAGTAGGAGGAAAGGCTGGCTACTATAGATGCTGTAAATACACTTTATGTGCAGGTTCATTACTAAGGGGGTTAGAGCAAAGGCTATGTAACTAACTTCAGTTTGGCAAAATGGGGGTGAATAAAGAGAAAGATAAATACACCCTGTGTATTTTGCAGGAAAAGGGGACTTAAGACACCTACAAGAGTGGTATGTGACACAGATGCCTACAATAATCAAAACAGATTTAAAAAGAAATCTTTACCCATAATTAGTATCTTCATAGCTATTAAAAAAATAGGTCATAATTTCATTCTTAGTGCCATTTTTCAATACTACCCTTTTAAGGATTTAAACCACCTGACTTTTTTCTGTGTAATGAAAACAAATGGCACAAAATAAATACAAGTTCATTTTCTGAATACTAATGTCTTATACACATTCATTTACTAATTTTTAATATCTCCATCTTTCCCTCACACACTCAACACACACACAAGCATACACACAAACACACACACCCCTTTTTCAGTCTTTATAATGGAGGGATGTTAAAAATTCCCTCTAGACTGTATTTGGTTTATGCTACAGTACTAATACTCTGAGTTGAAGGAAAACTCTTTATACCAAACAATAACACACGTTATTTAAATGTGCTAAATTAATCACAGCTGAAGTTTGTTTAGAAGCTTACACAAAATAATCAGAAAACAGATCGACTTAATATTTTTTTTAATAAGTGCTCTGTAAGGAATTGTGTGAGGACCTAAGGAGAAAGATTGCAACAAATAGAGTTAAGTGTTACCAAACAGCACAAAGAGATTTGTCCCAAAGTCCTGCTTGTACCTAGGCAATTAAGTTTATTAACCTAGTGCCCCCAAAATACTGACAGTTAATATGATGGGACACTAGGGTTCTCAGAAAGTTAACAGACATTCCTAACTATATACCTCTAACCATATAATCAAGGAAATTTCTGTGGAGAAATCAAAGTGAAATGTTGCATTGTTTCATTTAGAAGTAAGACTCTCAAAAACCTTTGGACAGACAGAGAAGGGATACATTCTCTTTTTGGCTTCTCTGAACACTGAGGCCTGAGGGATATGGGAGGAAATTAGGAAAGCAATAGCTTTCTACTAAAGACATTTAATCAAGTGTTGCTTCTAAGTTAAAAAGCCCAATTCGGGTGGAGGCTGGGTTTGGTTTTTGTTTTTCCTTTTCAAATACATATTCATTCAACCTCTGTATGTCACAAACCCAGAAAGTTTCTTGTGAGTTGTGAGACAGAACTTTAAAACTCCAGGCAAGCAAAATGGACATTTAAAAAGGGGGAGTGGAGAGGGGAATCTGGCCCTAAGGCGACAAGTGGTTACACAAGGCAATTGAACACACAGCAGAACTTTAAAACCTGTAAAACAAACTGGAGCCTTTTTTCCCTTTAATCAACCTTCTATGTCTTTTTTTTTTTTAACTTTTTGAAAATTTTTATTTAAAAAAAACACAAAAACACAGACTTTTCACTTCAGTTACGTGGTATGTTGCATTTTCCAGTTTGTTCAATGCTTTAAAGCTCAAGGATGCCTCTGCTTTCAATTGTACATGGGCCTGAAGCATCCTAGCTTTTGGCAAGCAGGCAGGAGACTCAAGAAAAATCAAAATAGGAACAAGGCAGACTAAATGCAGGGCACATCTGTAAACATATTATACATTTGAAAATTACAATATCAGTAAAAGTGATACAGTTTACAGGTGAAATGAAACTATCTGGAACTGGCCTACCACAAGTTTCTGAACCTGGACTGATACAATAAGTTATTATATATATATATATTATGTATAAAAAAAAGTTTTGTTTACATCAAGTGGAATTGGCAATCCATGCTCATACTTTTAAAATCTAAGCAGGGCAGAAATCCAGACTAAAAGATATTTACTCTACGTTGAGTCCAACAGCTTCTTTCATGAACTACTTGTTAAAAGCCTCAAATAATCAACAAAACAAGAAAACCCATCCATACTACAGTCACTCAAAACTGGACATTTCTTAAGCAAAGGGGTAGAGCAAAAGTAGTTACTTTCTCCCCAAATACCCCAGGGAATCCAGTCTACTTTTATCAGAAGACTACAACTCTTTATATCAATGCCCTGCTATTTTAACCTGTATTTGACATACATGGATATACTAATTTCTGTGTGTGTGATGTGATGCTGTGTCAGGCCAGACAACTTGTTTATTATGCTACTAACATCACCCAATCTCAATTGGACCCTTAATTTCTGCACACACACACACAAATTTATTTTAGCATGCTATACACAAGCTGCAGTGCAACAGGATGGCAATGTAATGATAAGACAGGGCTACTGCTCTTCTCTGCCCCGAAGAAAATTTCCAGAATTTCACATTATTTTCCTTAAAAACCCATTTTGCTCTAGTAATAAAATATATTTATTAAGATATAATTAGAAGCTAATAAGCTCAGAAGTATAGCTTGCATGAAAACACACCTTCTATAGTCAGGGTTTAATATCTTCTCACCGGCTAAAAACATGAAAAGTTCTAAAGTTTTCATGGACTTTTTTCTTCCCCTTTTAGATTTTGCTGAGAAATTAAAAGAGAATTTACAGAAAGGTGTAAGTTTGTCTTAGATGTTTGATGAAAAACAAGGAAAACAGCACATTTAGTGTTAGTGACAGAGAGCAAGTCTGGAGCACCTACAGTTGAAAAGCAGAATATATTTTTGCTCCCAGTTATACAATTACATTAAAATATGGGCACAGGAATATTTTTCCAGATTGTGTGTCTAAACCAATTGCTTGTTCTGCAACTTTTCTTTAAATGACACGCATGGATTCTTCAGTTGTTAAAGTCCAATATGTAACCAAAGCCAAGTTAACTATGTACCATCAACTATTCCAGAATTGTAGAACTTCAATACCCTCCCCAATCCCCACCCCACAAAAAAATAAAAGGAAAGAAAGAAAGAATTTCCCCAACACCCCACAGAGGCTGCTTAACTCCTGGCAAGACATGCAAATCATATTCGCTAAAAAAATACACCCTGCTAACTTCAAGGCATTTATCCAGCATTCTCGCAGGGCTTAAAGTAAAACCAAAAAGATCAAGGGAGGAGTGGGGGGAAAATGTTGAATCATTTTGGGTTCCCCGTGATTAGTGTATCACTTTAGTCACAGAACAAGATAGAGATCTTTTGAGTGGATTTGCCTTTCCAGTGGGTCATTTGTTGCCCAAGTTGATGACAGCAGGAACTTTAGAACCACACTTGTTAAGTCTGTATTCATTAATCACTTGCATTCACACTTAAAAACAAAAACTAACAAAAGAAAAAAAAAAAAAAAAAAAAACCTATTCAGTACCGGAGATTAAATAACCATGTGTAGTCTCTTGAAATAAATTTGATTCCTTAAGAAGTCTAATTACTTTCAGTTGCCTTTTTTTAAATAACTATATATATATATATGTATATATATATATTTGTATATATTATCCTGTGATTCTACTTATGGTTCCTCTGCTGCGTTGAAGATCTAGGAGCATAAAAGCCTTGTGTCCCCCATGAACGGTGGCTCTAATGCTGCAGAAAGGTTACGAATAGGCAGTCTGGTCCTTCATTGATCTGGACTATCCATGGCTTCATTGTAAGTGATTATCCTTTTGGGATCTAGAGAGACGGTTAAAAAAATAAATAAAAATAAGGTCTAGAATCTCAAAATGCCCATGTTTCAAGAACAAATCCCAAATAACCATCACTTAAACTGCCCCCTTTTTTATGAAAACAAAACTTCAAGCCCATTTCCTCTTTGTATTAACACATGTATGATCCAGTTTCTCTACCCAAAAGTAGTTGTTTGGAATTCCAAGTAGCAGGTCCTCTAGCCAGTGATGGCCTCAACTCCTAAAGATCAGAGATGGCTGGGTCCACTTAATAAGGGTTTTATGTACTTCTACTGATTACAAAAGCAGTGTAGTATTTGAAAACAGTAGCCACAGACAAAAAGCTTGTCACCAATAATCCAATATTAAAAGAAACACTTGGGATTTTTCTTTTGCATTTTTCAGCAAATGAAGTCAAAATTTATTTTAGCCAGTGTGGACTGTCTAACAAAGAACTAAGTAAAATCTGTCTCCAAAAACTGGACAATTAGAGAGCAAAAGTATCAATTCAGTCCTAATCAACAGTTACTCAATTTCCCACGGTAACACACGCCTTAATTCTCAGCAGTAACAAATCTTTCAGATTCAAAACTTAAAACTGTTAGAATGTGTCTGATGGGCAAAGACTCCAGGGTTATTCTAAATTCTTACTACTTAGCTGCAAGCTCTCCTCTTCTGGAGGGGCCTTGTCTTCATTATATATATATTTTTTCTACCTGTCCTAAGAACTTTTTCAAGTATACATGCTTAAAAATAAGGAGGTAGGGCAAATCAATATAACTTGTCACCTAAAGGAAAATTTTAAAGGCCTGAAAATAATATTGGAAGAACTCAAGTCTACTTCAGCCTAAGAATCAATCTAGTATAGTACAGAGATAGCAGCCTGCCATGAAGAGCATGCTCACTCCTAACAGTTAATGGCCATTTTACAGTAAAGACTGGTAGGTCTACTTCGCAGGGTATATTTTCTTTTCCTTTTTTTTTTTTTCTTCCCCAGACAAAGTTTTGCTCTTGTTGCCCAGGCCGGAGGGCAAGGGCACAATCTCAGCTCACCGCAACCTCTGCCTCCTGAGTTCCAGTGATTCTCCCGCCTCAGCCTCCACCGTAGCTGGGATTACAGGCGTGTGCCATCACAGTCAGCTAATTTTGTATTTTTAGTAGATGGAGTTTTGCCATACTGGCCAGGCTGGTCTTGAACTCCTCAGGTGATCCACCCACCTTGGCCTCTCAAAGTGCTGGGATTACTGGCGTGGGCCACCGTGCCCAGCCTGCAGGGTGTATTTTCTAGTCTATGTTTTTTTTCATTTGTTTAATAAGATACACAGAAAGCAACTGCTGAATAAAGAGCAATGTTGGGAAATCAGGAGAACCTACATACTAGTCCTGCTACTGTCTAGCTTATAGAATCTCTCTGGGCTTCAGTTTCCTAATATGTAAAATAAGAAGAGAATTTCTTACATATTTGAAGTCCTGAAATTCTAGGAATTTCACATTCATCTGAAATTCATTTATATTAACTACTAAAGCAAATGAGAAGTAGGATATAATTCAGTTACATGGTTCTGAAAACCAAAATCTACTGTCAGTGACTACTATAAAACTCTTACTTTATTTCATGTATTCCACAATAATCACATTTTAATATATTCAGGAAGAAGGCAAACAATAATCAGGATAATCAATTTTAATTTCTAACTATCTTTTCAGAGAATATCCAGCCCAGATAAGTCTCCTATAATAGCTAATATTTTTCTGAACTATGAATTTCAGTTATTAGGCTATTTGTTGTTTACCACACAAATACAGAGAAAGACTAGCCAAAAGTGGAAATACTTACTCATGTTGGTTTCCTACATTAATAACAGTTATGGCTTGTCTTACTTTCAAAACCAGGAGGGGAAAAAACAATCATTCTTATCTACCAGGTAAATAAGACTTTCATCTATTCTTTTCACTTACAGTATTGCCCCATCCTCAGCAGTCATGTTATGGTAGTGCCTTTTTGTTGCTGCTGTTTTTTCTTTTTCATATTCACATCTTAATAGTATCACATTATTTTTTAATTTAAAAAATAGAGACAGGGTCTGGCTATGTTGCCCAGGTTGGTCTTGAACTCCTGGACTTCAGCAATCCTGACCTTGGCCTCCCCCAAAGTGTTGCAATTATTGGCATGAGACACCCTGCCCAGCTGCTAGTGCCTTTTGATTGCAGTCATTAAATAACTCAAAATACAAAGTCTATTTGTTAAATTACTACCCATCTGTTAATCCCACCAAAAAATAATGTCCAGTGATGATTAGTGACATTTTAAGTAATCTAATCTTTCTTACCTTGCTTCTGCAAATTCCAAATAGATTCCATTTCTGCAAAGAAAGAAAGAGAATTACATACTAAGTTTTGGTGATCAAAGTCTGAAGCTATGATTTTCATTTTAAATCTAAAAAATCCTAGACTGATTACTGCCAGACTGGAGGTAGGGTTGAAAATGGCAAAATTCTATGAAGCTCAGACAAAGCATTCACATTTTCCTCTAATTTTTTTTTTTTTGAAGAGACAGAACAAGTGGCACAAACATGGCTCACTGCAGCGTGAAACTCCTAGGCTCAAGCTATCCTCCCACCTCAGCCTCTCAAGTGCCTGAGACTACAGCTACAGCCATATGCCATCACACCCAGCTGTTTTTTTTTTTTTTGGAGGGGGGAGAAGGGTAGAGACAGGGGTCTGTTGCCTAGGCTGGTATCTTAAACACTTGACCTCAAGCGATCCTGCCTTGGCCTTACCAAGTGCTGGGATTATAGGCATGAGCCTGGCTCCTATAATTCTTAAGTGTCGTCTAGATTATTATTATCTGAAATCAAACTGTCAGAATAATTTTGTCTTTACAAATTGCAAAGATATGCAAGAAGCATGCTACCGATAAAATACTTCTCATAACAGCTTATCATGATTTAAAAACACCAAGTACCAAAAGCAAAAATGTTGCTACTGGATCACTAAAAAAAAAAGAAAAATAATTAAAATAATAATAATAATAATAATAAAAAAACACCAAGTACCACCGGACGTGGTGGCTCGTGCCTGTAATCCCAACACTTTGGGAGGCTAGAGGCCAGATCATGAGGTCAGAAAATCAAGACCATCCTGGCTAACACGGTGAAACCCCATCTCTACAAAAATACAAAAAATTAGCCAGGCACGGTGCCATGTGCCTGTATTCCCAGCTACTCAGGACTCAAAAAAGACAAAAACCAAACAAATAAAAAACCACCAAGTATTTCTTGGTTATCCATTGACTCCTCAATGAGATGCCCAAATTTTTTGAACAAATCATTCATCAAATTTAATTAAAATTGATTTAGTTTAACCATTCAGGCAAGTGGTTCTCACCTCTAAACCATATCTCTTATTTTAACCTATAAGGACAAAATGCCAATCCACACCCATTATTAATGGCACACAATCCTCATTCATTCCAATTCCATTTAAAATGTCTACAACGTGCTTAGTTTAGCATCTCACAATAGGAAAACTATGTACATGTCCAAACTGTAGTGACATACACAGAGAATGCTGTTAAAAACTCTACCTGTGATACATGAAAGCTTCAGGGGGCTATATATTGTCAACAGTAGTTGACTATTACACAAGAACCAAAGAATTGGACCTTGAAAGGAAATATTCTACCTGGAGATTAAAACAAACCACTTAGGAATGAACTATAACAAACGTTAAGGATAAGCAGTCTTTCTGTGGTAATAAAACTATTATTTTGAAAGGACAAAAAATCATTTTACCCCTTTAACTAGTATGTGTGACTACATTCCAATGTAATAGCAACCAATTATAATTAAAGAAAAATAAAACTGAAATTCATTAAGATGGGATACATCTGGACTTGGGTTACAGTTAAGGCACAAATAATCCCTCTGAAGGACTAAAATAAGATACAGATCTAAAATTATGATTTTCTTATTGTATGTGTATGGATAGGAGCAGGGAATGGTAGAATCACACACAAACTCTCTCCCTCCTCCAGCAAAAATCAAAACTGTACCATTTGTAGAGATGGGGGTCTTGCTATGTTGCTCAGGCTGGTCTTTAACTCTTGGGCTCAAGCAATCCTTTCACCTCAGCCTCCCAAAGTGCTGCAATTATAGGCATGAGCAACCAAGCCTGGCAATTTTAAAAAATATTTTCTGCAGTACTCTCAGCTTTTTGAAAATTTGTCAGATCTGGATATTTGGATCAATGACTAATTCTGGATGAACCAGGTAATTATCCAGATAAAATCCCATTCAAGATATCATAGTGATTCCCTGATTAAACCAAATCTGGGAGTGCAGAACAACTGCCAATTGTCCAAGCTTACTTGTATGGTATGGCCATCAAATCTCTGTGCAGACACCTATCCAGAGAAAGGCAGGAAAATTCCCTTTCTCCTGAGAGGTTTCAGAAGGGAAAAGAACTATAAACAATCTAATCTGGAAGGAAAAAAAAAAAAAGATGACACTTGGGAATTCTAGTCACAGAAATCACAGTTATACTCCAAAATAGTTTCTTATTCCATTAGTTTCAAACAATAAGGAATAGCTAAAAGGTCTTTATTATCTTAAAAATTTCTGGATCCCAGAATGGCCTATTTTAACAACTCCAAATGTAAGTCTTGTCTTGATCGACCTACTGCAAAAAAATTTATCCAATACAACCAATATTTTTTATTTTAGTGAAAGCACAAAAATTTCACATTTTGCAGCAAATAAATTCCTGAAATTACTTGATATTCATTTTGTCTACTGCAAAGATAAATCTATTATTTAGTTGTCTGCTGAACAAAAAAATTGGCAGGGTGTGGTGGCTCACACCTGTCATCTCAGTACTTTGGGATGCCAAGGCAGGAGGATCACTTGAGGGACTAGCCTGAGCAACACAGGGAGACCTTGTCTCTATTATTTAAAAAGAAAAGAAAGAAGTTAATCAAACCTTTCATGTTAGCCCACCTATGACTAACATTTTCTTTTTTCTTCCTCACTGGAAACTCAACCTGTCCCTCTACTTTCCCCTCCTTTTTGAGAAGACACTGCAGGGTCACAGTAACAACCACACTGCTTTAAAAGTAAAGCAAACATACACATTTTCGAATACAGAAGACAAAACAACTAATTGCAAACATCCAATTTTTCTTTTTTTTTTTTAAAGATGGGGTTTCACCATGATGGCCAGGCTGGTCTTGAACTCCTGACCTCAGGTGATCCACCCACCTCGGCCTCCCCAAGTGCTAGGATTATAGGCGTGAGCCATGGCGCCCGGCCAAACACCCAATTTCTTGAACAAGTTGAAGATACTTCTTTACCTCAGCTTAAGGTTTTACTCAAATATTATACATTTTTAAATGATTTATGGTAAGAACACTTTATTACCCTTAAATGTGAGCTCTAGAGTAACGAATTATCAAATAGAAATAGGGATGTATGATGTAGCTGTAAAACTAGCCATGAAGCAAGTCTAGCTTCTAACTAAGAAATAAATCAGCACAGGCCGGGAATGGTGATTCATGCCTGTAATCCCAGCACTTTGGAAGGCTGAGGTGGGTGGATTACAAGGTCAGGAGCTTGAGACCAGCCTGACAACATGGTGAAACCACATCTCTACTAAAAACACAAAAATTAGCCAGGCATGGTGGTGCACACCTGTAATCCCAGCTACTTGGGAGGCTGAGGCGGGAGAACATTGAACCCAGGAAGCAGAGGTTGCAGTGAGCTGAGGTGGGGCCATTGCACTCCAGCCTGGGCAACAAGACTGAAACTGCCAAGACAGGCATGACAGGAAGGGAGGGATGGAAGGAAATATAGCATGTTTTCAAGTAATCCTGAATTAAGGTACTTAGAAGTCACTACCCTTTTCAGTAGGCCCCTCAATGAACTCTTCTCTAAAGCTAAAACAAACCAGGGTAAGCATATATCCAGACTACCCCTAAAGAGAAACTCGAAACTTATGTCAGCCTGGGCGACAGAGTGAGACTCAGCCTCCAAAAAAAAAAAAAAAAGAAATCAGCATTACCTGAAATGCTGAACTAAGAAGTGAATGCAATTTCCCTTCCTGTTACTTAATATTAATTATTTGACTACTATTAACTTCATTTCCTTGATCAAAATTTGTAAGTTTCCACAAAACTCAAACAAGGTTAGGATCAGAAAGCAAAAATCAATCAAATAGCATTTGCATGATGCTATGCTTAACCTTAGCAAAACTAACAAGAAACGACATCATGGATGGAACACGTAGGAAAGAGTTGACATTACATTTTCTCCTCTTTTAAATTACAAAAATCTCAACTCAGATTTTGAATATGAAATGTGTTCATTTGTGTAATTTAATGTTTTGACTATTCTGGGAAACACAACAAGTTAATGGTATAAAGAAGGCAATTTCAACTATACAAAATCATTATACACATACAAGTTGAGTATCCCTTATCTGAAATGCTTGGGATGAGAAGTGTTTTCGATTTTGGAATGTTTCCATTACACTATCAGACAAGGAACATTTCCTTTTTGAGTAACATGTCAGTATTTAAAAATTTTGGATCTTAGATTTTCAGATCTGGGGTACTCAACCTCAGTAGTTGATTTTTCTTTTCTTTTTTTGTTTTTTGAGATGGAGTCTCACTCTGGAGAGCAGTGGCACGATCTCAGCTCACTGCAACCTCTGCCTCCTGGGTTCAAGTGATTCTCCTGCCTCAGCCTCCCAAATAGCAGGGATTACAGGTGCATGTCACCATGCCCAGCTAACTTTTTTTTTTTTTGGGAGACAGTCCTGCTGTTGCCCAGGCTGAAGTGCAATGGTGAGATCTTGGCTCACTGCAACCTCTGCCTCCTGGAACCAAGCAATTCTTCTGCCTCAGCCTCCGGAGCAGTTAGGACTACAGGCACGGGGTGCCACCATGTCTGGCTAATTTTTGTGGTTTTAGTAGAGATGGGATTTCACCATATTGGCCAGGCTGGTCTCAAACTCCTGACCTCATGATCCATCTGCCTCGGCCTCCCAAAGTGTTGGGATTTCAGGTGTGAGCTACCACCCCGGCCAATTATTGTATTTTTAGTAAAGACAGGCTCCACCATATTGGCCAGGCTGGTCTCAAACTCCTAACCTCAGGTGATCCACCCACCTTGACCTCCCAAAGTGCTGGGATTACAGGTGTGAGCCATTATGCCCAGCCTTGATCTTTTAAATCTGCTTTCTACACACACACACACACACACACTCTAACTTGCCAGTTCTTTTTGAAGAGTTATCACAGCATCTAATTATGCAAATATTTATTGAAAAATACCCACAGGGCCAGACCTCATAAAACCTAAGTAAAAGTTTTTGCTCTTAAGATATACCCAAGTAGGCAATTTTGTTAAAATTCTGTATTTTAAACACCACCACCCAATCTGAAATTTCTTAATATCAAAACTTATATTTAGCTATGCCACTCAAATGAATTCATGTTAAATTTTTTAGAGCAGACTTTCTATATCTGCTTGTGTAATACCTAGCACAATGCTTCCTATAGTGAAATGTCCAGTTATTCACAAGTTCTCAATTCCAAGTTGATAAAAAATAATAAGTACTACTTACCAGGGTCAGGATATAGATGGAAAACCAAAAAGAGTCTGCCCTCTGTGAGCTTTTTCTAGTAAGCAACTTCACTGGGAGGGTTGGTTATCAGTAGAACATTAACAATGAACAAAGGCTGGTGGTAGGTGTGTGCCTTAACAAGGTGTGTTTGAGCAGGGATCAAAAAAGGATTACTATTCACCATCTGTTTTTGCAACTAAAGTTTTAATGGAGACCAGGTGTGGTGGTTCACACCTATAATCACAGCACTTTGGGAGGCAGAGGCAGGAGAACCACTTGAGCCCAGCCTTAGCAGATGGTGAGACCCTGTGTCTACAAAACATTTAAAAACTAGCTGGGTGTGGTAACAGCACATGCCTGTAATCTCAGCTACTCAAGAGGCTGAGGCAAGAGGATTGCTTGAGTCTAGGAATTCAAGGAGACAGTGAGCTATGATCATGCCGCTATACTCCAGCCTGGGCAATAAAGTGAGACACTCAAGTCTTTAAAAAAGTTTTAATGGAACGCAGCCACACCCACTGTGTATGTACCATCTATGACTGCTTTTGAGCTACAATGCAGAACCAAGTATGGCGTGGTTGCAGCAAAGACCCTATAGTTCACAAAGCCTAAAATATTTACTATCTGGCTCTTTATACAGTAAGTTTACTACTGACCATGCTTTAGTGGCCACAAGTACTTCCGTAAGGCTGAAAGTCACCAAGAATGAGATTTAGAGAAAGAACATTATTCAGAGGACAGAGTAAAAAGCTACATATGAAATAAAGTTTGCTATTTAATCACATAGATGAAGGGAAGCCACTGAAGAAATCTAAGGTTATTGTACTATAAATAGTGATGATTCTTCTAGGCAATGAAGGGAACAGATGAAGTGACAATATAGAGTCTTCAATAAGTGTTAATTAGTAAGTCAAGAAACGAAGATAATAGAGATAGAAAAGAAAAAAATGGAGATCTTAGAGAAATGGCCCATATAATCTAATGACAAAAAACTGGGTTAATGCTAATTCACTAAGGGCAGGAAAGAAAAAGGTTTTGCAAGAGAATGAATTCAGTTTTATATACACAGAACTGCAGTGGTGGTATCGAATATACATGTGGTCTGAATCATTTTTTTTTTTTTTTCTTTGAGACAGAGTTTCACTCTTGTTGCCCAGGCTGGAGTGCAATCTCAGCTCACTGCACCCTCCACCTCCCAGGTTTAAGCAATTCTCCTGCCTCAGCCTCCCAAGTAGCTGAGATTACAGGCATGTGCCACCACACCCAGCCAGTTTTTTGTATTTTTGTAGATATGGGGTTTCACAGTGCTGGCCAGGCTGGTCTCGAACTCCTGACCTCAGGTGATCTACCCACTCTACCCACTCTGTGATTACACTTTGTGTAATCACAAAGTGCTGGGATTACAGGTGTGAGCCACTGCACCCAGCCTTTGAAGTCTTAAACCTAGTATATATGCTAACAGAACTGGATAAGATTACCCAGGGAAACTGATGTAACATGAAAAGGGAACTCAAGGAACATCTGAGAAACAGAGAATGACCCAGAAGGATTATAGTGAGGGTATAGGATATAAGAGTGGGAACGGTCAAAGAAATTCAAACTAAGGAATTTACAGAAGCAATGTTCAAGTCTCGTAAATCTTAACCAAAGGTAAGACACTTTCAACTTTTTAGTCATCTCTTTTTCTCTAACCCAATGTCACTGCCCTGGCTCAAGTAGTAGTATCTTATGAACATTTATATAGTTGCTTTTTAACTGGCCTCTTTTGCCATTACTCAGGCCTCATTTTCTGTCTTCTACAATCTGGCTAACCATTCTTTCTCTTTAAAAATAGAATCTGAAAGTGACCACACTGCTCAAAACTTTTCAATGGATTCTCACTGCCTATAGAAAAAGCTAGTAGCACTGTGAAACTGAATTAGTGTCTCCTAGCACTTGACACAGTAGCTAGTACATCAAGAGACAAATTAGATGACTAAGTTAAAGGACTTTAAACTTGTACCATTCACCTTCCTTTAAACAAAATGAATGGCTGGCAATCTTCAAACACTGATTTCTTCCACCTAAGGTAATCTTACTCTCCTTGCACAATAAACAGTCTAATGTCCACTTCTTTTTGGAATCCTGACTACTCTTCCCACACCCTGCCCCTACCTTAGGGGTTCCAACTGCATTTGGCACAACCTCAGCTCATGGCAATCTCTGCCTCCCAAGTTCAAGCGATTCTCCTGTCTCAGCCTCCTGAGTAGTTGGAATTACAGGCATGTGCCACCACGTCCGTCTAATATTGTATTTTTAGTAGAGACGAGGTTTCTCCATGTTGGTCAAGCTGGTCTCGAACTCCCGATGACTTCAGGTGATCTGTACGCCTCAGCCTCCCAAAGTGCTGGGATTACAAGCGTGAGCCACCATGCTCGGCCTATTTTTTGTATATATATATATTTTTAGGAGAGATGGAGGTTTCACCATGTTGCCCAGGCTGGTCTCTAACTCCTAACCTCAAATGATACGCCCTCCTTGGCCTCGCAAAGTGCTGTGATTATAGGTGTGAGCCACTGTGCCCAGCCAACAATAGTAATATATTTCTTTCCATATATGTTTCCCTATTAGACCAAGTTTCTTAATAACATAAACCCTCACCTTTCATCTGTTTAACACTACTGCTTCCCACAGTGCTACAATAAGTACATACTGATTTGAATAAATACTATTCATAAATCATCCAAGAAGTAATAATATAACTGTAAACAGTACTAGGTAGACCCATCTGGCATTGCTCACACTCAAATTCTTTTGACCTACAAAAACAGCAACTTTATATGGTCAAACCAAACAGATAACAGCATTTAATTATTAAATCCCTCAAGGAAAAAGACTGAGGCTAATAGGGCTAAAGCCGACTTGAAGTTTATTTTTTGCATTTAAAATTGAATGATACTATTGTCTCAGCTAAAATAATCTGTTTGTTTTTTTTGAGACGGAGTCTTGCTCTGATGCCCAGGCCTGGAGTGCAGCAGCACAATCGCGGTTGACTGCAAACCTCTGCCTTCCAGGTTCAAGAGATTCTCCTGCCTAAGCCGCAGGAGTAGCTGGGACCACAAGCATGCACCACCACGCCTGGCTCATTTTTATATTTTTAGTACAGGAGGGGTTTCACCACACTGGCCAGGCTGGTCTCGAACTCCTGACCTCAGGTGATCCGCCCCACCTCCGCCTCCCAAAGTGCTGGGATTACAGGCAGGAGCCACCATGCCTGGACCTAGAACATCTTTTAAAAAATTACATCTAAATTAAATGCTTCCCCCAGATAACAGATAACAGAGAATAAATCAAATATAATGCCAAACAAACTGACTCCCACAGCTGAGAACCCCCAAATCAATTTATCACTAATCATGCCTTCCAATCCTTTATTAAGCATTTTAGATCAAATCCTGTAAAATTTGGCAAGGGTGGTGACATGGTAAATCAAAATTCTGCTTTTTCTCTTCTAATTCAGATTTGGCCATCTTTTGGATGATTACAGGCTATTACACCATATTTTGCTGCTATTCTGATTTCCTTTTTCTTAACCAGTCTACCATACTTGCATATTCTTTTACAAAGAAGCTTGTCAGAAATTTCTACCACCTTTTACTTTTTCAGTTTGACAATACCCAGAGAGAAATACAGCATGTTTTCAGGCCAGGCGCGCAGTGGCTCACGCCTGTAATCTCAGCACTTTGGGAGGCCAAGGTAGACATAACACCTGAGGTCAGGAGTTTGAGACAAGCCTGACCAACATGGTGAAACCATGCCTCTAATAAAAACACAAAATTAGTTGAGTGTGGTGGTGCATGCCTGTAATCCCAGCTACTCAGGAGGCTGAGGCAGGAGAATCACTTGAACCCAGGAGGCAGAGGTTGCAGTGAGCTGAGATCGGGCCATTGCACTCCAGCCTG
>NW_016107455.1:920073-928620 GCF_001604975.1 Cebus imitator
AAAAAGAAAAAGAAAAAGAAAAAGAAAGAAAGTAAAAAAGAAATATAGTATGTTTTTAAGTAATTCTAAATTAAGGTACTTAGAAGCCATTACCTTGATACCTTTTGAGATTAAGGGGGAAAAAAAAATAAGCCACTACCCTTTTCAGTAGACCCTTAATGAACTCTGCTCTTAAGCTACAGCAAACTAGGATAAGCATAATTACCCAGACTACCCCTAAATAGAAACTCGGAACTTAAGTTATTTTTGTTATTTTTCTCTTTTTTACTATTCTACTTCTAATCCCATGTACTTTATAAGAGTAAAATATAAAATTCAAGTTGCTTGGAATGAAACTGCTACTACTATGACAGTAATAAACAAGTTCTGCTTTTGCTACTACCATTATAATAATAGTGTCTGCTCTTCTTGCAGCATAGACATACGGTTATTTCCCTCTCACTTATGACTTAAGCTAGTGAAAACTGGAAGTTAAATTTTAAGTTCCATAAATTCCTTACAAGTGACCTTTCAGACCAATATCAAGGTGAATTTATTATTATTGTATTCATAAAGCAGACATAATGAGACATCAAGCAGCCAGTATGGGTGCTAACAGCCAGTATGAGTTCTCTCACTGGGAGAATGGGGACCTTATACCATATCAGGAATTATTTGTTATGTTCATTTGTATATGTCGCACATTATTATATCCCCATAAACCGGGATCCTTTCCAAATCTAAGGAATACAACCAGGGCTAAAACCAAAGTGAATCTTCTTAAAACTGTCAAATTTGCAAGCACACATTAATAAGATTATTAGACAGACAGCTATGATGTCACAGGCATTCATGAAGCAACTGCAATAAAATGCAGTAAACATGAAAATAATTATTCTCATTGTGTTTAGAAGAGAAAATTTAAGTCAAGTCAAAGAGAGTCAGAGTCTTGCTAAGCATTCTGAGATAACTACTTTGAAGGAGGTACAGTTGTATGTCCCACTTATGTATACCAAGAGCCATCACTAGCCAGGCATGGTGGCTCATGCCTGTAATCCCAAAACTTGAGGAGTCTGAGGCAGAAGGATGGCTTAAGGGCAGGAATTCCAGACCAGGCCAGACAACATGGGTGGTGGCGAATACCTATAGTCCCAGCTACTCAGGAGGCCGAGTTGGAGGGATTCCTTAAGCCCAGGAGTTCGAGGGTGCAGTGAGCTAGGATCGCACTACTGCATTCCAGCCTAAGTCACAAGGTTAAGTTAGTCTCTTAAAAAAGAGCCATCACAGCCAGATGTGGTGCCTCACGCCTGTAATCCCAGAGCTTTGGGAGGCTGAGGTGGGCAGATCACTTCAGGTCAGGAGTTTGTGACAAGAGTGGCCAACATGGTAAAACCCCATCTCTACTAAAAATACAAAAATTAGGCCAGGCACAGTGGCTCATAACTGTAATCCCAGCACTTTTGGAGGCAGAGATGGCGGGATCACTTGAGGTCAAGCATTCAAGACCAGCCTGGCCAACATGGGAAAACCCAGTCTCTACTAAAAATACACTTGAACCCGGGAGGCAGACGTTACAGTGACCCGAAATCGCACCACTTCACCCTAGCCTGGGTGGCAGAGCAAGACTCCGTCGAAAAGAAAAGAAAAGAGAAAGGGGAGGGGAGGATAGGGAAAAGGAGGGGAGGGAAAGGGAGGAAAGGGGAGGAAGGAAGGAAAGAAAGGAAGAAACAAAAGTTAGGACAGGCAAGTTAGGACAGGCATGGTGGCCCACATGTAATCCTAGCACTTTGGGAGGCTGAGGCAGGAGGATCCCTTGAGGCCAGGAGTTCGAGACCAGCCTAAGTAAAATACTGAGACACCATTACTATTTTTAAAAAATACAAAAATTAGCCAGGCATTTCGGTGCACACCTGTGGTCCCAGCTACTCAGGAGGCCAAGGCAGGAGGATCACTTGAGCCCAGGAGTTCAAGGCTANAAAAAAAAAAAAAAAAAAAAAAAAAAAAAAGAAAGAAAGAAAGAAAGAAAAGTTAATAGTGTAACACATATCAAGAGGCCAGGCATGATGGCACACACCTGTAGTACTAGCTACTCAGGAGGCTGAGGAGGGAGGAGAGCTTGAGCCCAGTTCCAGGCTGCAATGAGCTCACTGAGCCACTGCACTCCAGCCTCGGTGACAGAGTGAGAGACTGTCTCTTAAATAAAAAAGACTCTCTCAAAAAACAGTCTAAAAGAAAAATCCCAAGAATTAGAATCCACACAAATCCCCTTTTTTATGCTCTTTTGTATCTTCACTTCATACCCTCAGTTGTACTTAACACTCAAATTTTTAAAAATACATAGCATGTTTAAGGTTCCAAGTAACTGTAATCTAAAAACTTCTTGTATTAAAAAAGCCCTTGCCAGAAGCTGCCACCATGCCCTTGGACTTCCCAGCCACCAAAACATTGAGTCAAACAAACAAGTTTCTTTGCTGGGCGTGCGGTGGCTCACGCCTGTAATCCCAACACTTTGGCAGGCCGAGGTGGACAGATCACAAAGTCAGGAGTTCCAGACCAGCCTGGCCAACATGGTGAAACACTGTCTCTATTAAAAATACAAAAATTAAAAAAAAATTAAAAAATAAAAATACAAAAATTAGCCGGGGGTTGGGGGTGGTGGCGCACGCCTGTAATCCCAGCTACTCAGGAGGCTGAGGAAGGAGAATCACTTAAACCTGGGAGGCAGAGGTTGCAGTGAGTGAAGGTCTAACCACTGCACTCTAGCCTGGATGACAGAGCGAGACTCTGTCTCAAAAAACAAACAAAAACACCTTATATAAATTAAAACGAATACATAGTGCACCATTCCTAAAAGAAGTGACATAATGCACCCTCTTACCCACTAGTTCCAAATTAAGTTGCTGAAAGGCTTATTTTTGAAATCAGGAGAAAGGCAGAGAACTTCCCATTTTAAGCCCAATTTCAACTCACTTAGAGATTACTACTGAACATTTGAAGACTACACTAAAGCACTAATAACACAGATGTTCTTAAAGGATATTCCAGTAAGCCCAACTGATTATTACTTCTTTTAGAGTTTAACTTTAAAAAAAAAAAAAAAAAAAAAAAAAAAAAAAAAAAAGGCCTTCACTTACAAAGACCTTCAAATTTAATTCAGGTAAAGAAAAATGAGTGGGCCAACAGACCACTAATGGACCAATCAACATTTGGCAGGAATTCAAAGAACTTGTTACTTTGGAACCTAACTGAACTGAACATTATTTATTGTTTAAGGGGAAAAAACATTGATGCCAATCTGATTAATCTCCAGTCATGTCCAAATATAAAACTCAAGATGATGCACTTTACCTAAAGCAAATTTTTTCATTAACACCAGCAAAACTAAATATAACTGCACCTATATAGGGGTATTCAGCTCATCTAAATACCACTGATTTAATATTTAGCCCATGGATAGGGAAGATGCATACAGAGTAAATACAAGTTAACATTACCATTTAAAAATAACCGGCAATTCACATAATGGAAATTGTACATAAAACTACTCAGAGACCCAGCCTCAAAAAAAAAAAAAACAAAAACATGTGCGATAGATTCCATTAGGTGACTGTTTAGTAGTTTTATGCCACCTAATGGAATATATCTCACGTTTTTGTTTTGTTTTTTGAGACAGAGTCTCTGTTGTCCAGGCTTGAGTACAGTGGTGCAACCATAGCTCACTGCAGACTTGCCTCCCAGGCACAAGTGATCCTCCCTCCTAAGTCCCCCCAAGTAGCTGGGACCACATGTCGTTGCCCAGGCTGGCAACTCCTGAGCTCAAGTGATCCTCTCAACCTCCACCTCCCAAAGTGTTGGAATTACAGGCATGAGCCACCACACCTGGCCTCCCACAACTTTTTGGAGGTGGTAAGAGAACACAACACAACCAGATATCCTCTCAGGTTTACACAATGATCATCAGTACAAAATACTTTGGTAAACAATTTCTCATATACTGTCCAGAGGGCAGATGGCACAGAAAACAATACCAAAAAACCCAACTCTCCTGGCACAGACTAATATATAATACATGTCTTAAAAAACTAAGCATTTCTCTTTTTACCCTAACTTTCCTAAAAACAACCAATTCCTAAATTTACCTCCAAAAAGCAGAACTGGAGAACAAGTGAAATCAGGTAAATTTTATGTGAGGATTCCTGTTCTTAAACTTCCATTAAGCAATTCTACTACTTACTTCCATTTTTAAGGAAGAAAAATGATATTAAAAGGACATCTGTTTATTATACTAAATGTCTTCCAGCTTGCAGATAAGGAAGGAAAGGTATTCAGACTCGGAAATTTGCTTAAAAGTCACATAAATCAGGCCGGGCGCGGTGGCTCAAGCCTGTAATCCCAGCACTTTGGGAGGCGGAGGCGGGTTGATCACCTGAGGTCAGGATTTTGAGATCAGCCTGGCCAACATGGTGAAACCCATCTTTACTAAAAATACAAGAATTAGCAAGACATGGTGGCAGGCACCTGAAATTCCAGCTACGCTGGAGGCTGAGGCAGGAGAATCACTTGAACCTGGGAGGCAGAGGTTGCAGTGAGCCAAGATCACACCACTGCACTCCAGCCTGGGCGACAAGAGGGACACTCTACCTCAAAAAAGAAAGAAACAAACAAACAAAAAAACTTATTAGCATGAAACTTGAAAGATACCTGGTTCCCTTTAAACTAGGGCTTTGGTGCTATGAAAAGGAGACTCCCAAGAGCCTGGTCTCAACCATGCTAATCATACTTGTCATTGTAATTTATCTAAATTATTTTCCAGTTACAAACTGGCATCCATTACCCCTTTTGAGACTTTTCAGATTCCTCTTCAAAAACATTGCTTCTACTCATTTTAAGCAAATTAGAATTATCAAATGAGCTCACTAACAAAGAAGCATATGATATAAAAAGCAAAGGAGAGGCTGGGTGTGGTGGCTCAAGCCTATAATCCCAGCACTTTGGGAGGCCAAGGCGGGGGCGGATCACTTGAGGTCAGGAGTTCAAGACCAGCCTGGCCAACCAACATGGTGAAACCCATCTCTACTAAAAATACAAAAATTAGCTCAGCGTGGTGGCGCATGCCTGTAATCCCAGCTACTGAGGAGGCTGATGCAGAATTACTTGAAACCAAAAGGCAGAGGTTGCAGTTAGCTGAGATTGTACCACTGCACTCCAGCCTGGACAAGAGAGAAACCGAGTCTCTCTCTCTCTCTCTCTCTCTCTCTCTCTGTGTGTGTGTGTGTGTGTGTGTGTGTGTATATAAAAAATATATACATATATATAAAATAAATAAAAGTAAAGGAGAAACAAGCAAAGGAAGGGTAACATGCTTAGAAAAAAAATTTTTCAAGCACTCTTAAGAGTGGTCAAGAGAAAATATAATGTCAATACCTTTAAGCAAGTACTCCTTTACTCCTTACCTCTATTCTTTGAACCAAGTAGGTCAATTGTATTTTTAAAAATCCGTTTGAACATTCCTTCTAAACTTTAATCAAACTACTTCCAAAGACCCTGAATTAAGTTTGATGCTAGCTGCTTATCCACATTGTCATTCTCAAGTAAATTCTATTAAAATATAAACAATATACTAAATTGGACAACAAAAATTTCTGTATAGGAAATAAATGATTTACCTTTAGTGTGATATACAATAGCAGCCCTCAGGTCAAAAGAACCCCAGCTATCATTCCTTTCTAGGCCTCTCTGGTATCTCTGTTCTTTGGCAGAGCCTAACAAAGTGTTCGTAGGAGAGGCCAGAGGATTTTGATTTTCTATCTCGTAGTCCTTTGAGAGAAACACTAAAGCACCTTGACTACTGGTGTCTGCTTTCTGCAGGTCACCTATATGACTGGGTTCCAAGGATAAGGCTCCACTCTCACTAGTAGTCCCAGATTTTAGAATGCTACCCAGAACTTGAGGACTAGTCCGTTTCTCCAGCTCATAAGCCTTGGGAAACACAGGATGCTCAGTTCCTGAGGGAATTATTTCAGCACCCTGTGAAACCAAAGTGGCAGGATATTCTCCTTGAAATGTCACCTCCATCACTTTATGCTCTGATGACTTCCCAATAACAGTCTCAGGGCCAGCACTGGGCTCATTTATGAATGATAAACCCCACTGATTCTGGAAGATATCCCCCAGGTTTTGCTGATCTGTCTGAGAGGGCAGATCCACTTGTGCTGTGCTCAACAGCACAGTTTGCATATTTGAAGGGTAGATAAAAAGGCTAGTCTTAATTTGTTCAACAGCTGCTGAAGTTAGACTCATGTCCTGGAGAACTGAATCTGTCCCAGACGAGATGGGTGTTAGAGTATTAGCAGCAGTAGTTAGCAGTGGCTGACCCCCTGGAGGATAAACATTTGTATCAGTCCCTGCTAAAACAGGCCCATTAGAAAAGTTGGCAGAAGTAACAGATTTCAGCGCTGACATAGGGACCTGGGATATGCGACTTGATGATTGGGTCTGAGTTTCCCCAGTAGATGACGAAGATGATGAAGATGAAGTTGGTGACACAGAAGAACTCTGTATAGTTTTGTTGAGGTTTTCCTTAACTTTGCTTGCATAACTTATTTTAGGAACTATTTTAGCACTGCTATTGTCCACTGGAAAAACTGGGGGTGGTTTAAATAGGGTCCACGAGTCCTCTTTGGAGGCAACAGCTGAAGCATGCTTTCCTTTGGGCCGATCATCAAACTTTTTGCTGCTCACACCAGGTTTACTATCTGAGCTTTTCCGAAGCATATCACCAACAGCAGGTTTTCCTCGACTTGTTCCTCCAGGCCCAGTTTCATACTTCCAAATGGGCTTTGAACCATCTACTCGATTTCCCTTTTGTTCACTATAGTCAGGCTTGAAAGTTTCAAGTCCCTGTTTTAAGGTTGGGACACTGGTCTCTTGTTGCATTATTTTGTCCTGCACTATATTAAGGTTTTCACAACCCTTGGCACTATTGCGCCTAGCTTTCCTTTTTTTAGGAGTTGTATATCCACTCTCAGATCCACTACCATCATTATCTGCTCCTTTACCCATATAACCATTAGTAATGTAGCCAGAATTATTTGTTACCACACCATTTGGAATTGCTATAGTATCAGACTTATCTACAGACTGGTTTTCTCCAGATTTATTTTCATAAGACTTCCCATTCTTTTTGTCCATACTGTTCTTCTGAATGAAATTCTTGGTTTTAATTCCTGCTTTTCCAAAGGTGTTAGCCTTTACAGTCTGCTTCAGGCTAGTGTCTACAACTTGCTGGTTGCCATTGAAGACCCTGGA
Organism: Cebus imitator; assembly: GCF_001604975.1. NCBI lineage: Eukaryota > Metazoa > Chordata > Mammalia > Primates > Cebidae > Cebus > Cebus imitator. The sequence continues at coordinate 927,361 of NW_016107455.1, forward strand.
AATAGGGTTGGTGGCTTCCTCAGAACTCAGGTTCTTTAAAGATATTTCTCTTTCTCCAGCATTACCGTTTAGTTCACCATAGCCTAGGGAAGGAAAAAAAAGTTTTGTGTTTTTCTGAAATCACAACATGTAAATTACACCAATACCTAACATTTAAGAACTGTTTATTTACTGTATACTAGGTAGACACTATGTCATGAACTGTAACTTTATTTCACATCTCTATGAGAAGACACTTGCCAGCCCCATTTTACAGACTATCTACTGCTAAGCAAAGCAAGAGGTAGAACTGAGCCAAGATTCAAACCAAAGTCTGAGGCCAGAGAAAACATGGCCTCTTAAGCAGTATGCCAAATATCTCTCATCTAACAGAATCACTCTACCCATCACTCTCACAAGGCTGTTATAAAATTTTCTTCACAATTCAGAGCATAGATACCCTCTGGCCAAAAATCAAGTTTTACTGAAACAGTAATTATTACAAGGAAATTAAAGACTTCATTTCTACAAAACCAAAAATAGCTGGTAGCCACTATCAACAATTTTCAATGCATCTATCAAACATCTAATACTTGTCAACTTTTTCTAAAGCAGTCTTAAATTTCATTTTGACATTTCCCAGATATTATTAGATCACACTGTTAATACATGAAAACAAAACATCTATGTACCAATGTTTCTAACTCTTTTAAAACATATTTTCTTCATTTTACATTTAGATAAACAGATTTTCAGAAAGGTGAAATAACTTGCTCAAGTCAAAGTGGCAGAACTGGAAATCTGACCTGCAGTCTATCTGCAATCCATGATCTCCTACCACTAAGCAACACTGCCTTGACTCAAAAGATGCAATGAGAAAATATTTACTAACAAAATCATAATAAAAGCATCTAATTTTTAAGGGTTATGGTATTCAGGTTTAATTTAAAACTTTCAACTGTGCAGTGGCTCACGTCTGTTATCCTAGCACTCTTAAGGCAGGCGGACTGCTTGAGTTCAGGAGTTCAAGACCAGCCTGGGAAACGTGGAAAAACCCTGTCTCCACTAAAAAATACAAAAATTAGTTGGGCATGGGGCATGTGCCTATAGTCCCATCTTGGGAGCGGGGGACTGAGGCAAGAGGATGGCTTAAACCCAGGAGGTCGAGGCTGCAGCGAGTATGCACTGAGATGGCACCACTGTCTTTCAGCCTGGGTGACAAAGTGAGATCCTCTCTCTCAAAAAAATAATAATAAACAAAGACAACATAATTTTAAAAAT
>NW_016107455.1:931204-938280 GCF_001604975.1 Cebus imitator
AGGCTAGAGGTTTGCTTGCACTCAGGTGTTCGAGGCCACAGTAAGCCATGATTGTGCATCAGCCTGCACTCCAGCCTGGGCTGGAGTGAGGCTGTCTCAAAAAGGAAGGAAGGAAGGAAGGAAGGAAGGGAGAAAGGGAGGAAGAGAGGGAGAGAGGGAGGAAGGGAGAGAGGGAGGGAGGGAAAAAAGAAAAGCAGAAAGTTCCTAAATAAAGGCTCTCATCATTTTTAACAGATATATCTTTATGCCCTTACCTAACTCTGAATACAAGACCTACCTGTATCATTTAACATGCTAATAAGTTAAACAAAGATTTGTATCCTTGGGCCTATTAGTCATAACTTTTCAGATTTCAATTAAAGGTGAACAATCTGAAATGGCAAAAAATCTAATCTCCAAACTAAGCTGAATCAAAGTTAACTATAATAATTCTTCCTAAGATTATTATTATGTAGAAACTCAGATATTGGAAATCACCAAACAATGAAAAAATGGCTTAGAAACCACTGTGCTCCCACCCCAAAGTTTTAATAACAGAAAAAAAAAATCTCGTTTAACTAAAGTTTTTCTCATGACAACCTTGTTTATATGTATAAAGTATGCCAGAGAGAAATTTTCTTTTAAATCTTGGATATTTTAGAAAAATGTAAACATTATAGAATAAATTTAAGAAATTAAAGGACTCCTAGCATTTTTATTATTTAAGGCTGCACTAACCCTACTTCCAGTCCTGATAAATCTAGCTTTTGAATTACAAATTACTCAACACATTTGGCCTTCTCTTGCGCCCTCTTCTGGATAAAAAACTGTTCCTCTTTAGATTTGTGAGTAATGGGCTACAATAGCCTACCTCAACATGTTACAAATTTCAAAAATATTCTAATATTCTGTTTTCTTAGTTATTACCATTATGCATGTCAAACCAACAGTACTGTGACCAAACCATACACTCGCCCAAAATTATTTACATTCTGTCAAAACTGCTAGTTTCAGTTTCCTCCTCTTTATCTACCATCCCTTCCAAGATAACACATATTTGGAGGAATACCACCTTGAACGGTTTAGGGGCTGCTTATATAGAGAGAGAAGTCCTGCAAGAGTATATTAACCTGACCGATAAAATTCAATTTTCAATCTCAACAGTAATATTGTCTTATATTGCCATAATATGGTAGTATTTCCTCATCTTTTGAACAAGATCTAATGCTAAAAGGATCTAGTTATATAGTCCCTGACAGTTTTTAAACTGCTCCAAATCCTTAGGATTAAACCTAACTCGTATGTGTTCACTTCTATTGCATACCATCGTCCCTACCAACTCCCAAAATGGAAAATCTGACATTCTAATTTCAATCTTCAAGTTATGATCTGCAATAAAAAAAATAGTTTTCCTCCAGCTCTCAATAATTCCTTCTATCAAATTTAATACGCTGGGTTTAACATATGCTTATGCTTCTTTTCTCTTTGATTTATAAACAGCCCTTATTTTAAAAAATCTTCGTGGGTTATAAACTTTTAAACTCCTCGTGAAATACTTATATGACTTTTACCTCAATTTCTCGTTTAAGATTAGTTTGGGGATCAATATCGGTTTTAAAATATGAAAAACACCTTTCTTTTTAACATGGAGAGAAGCCTCATCCGAGGCAAGATGGTAGTAATCTAACCTCATGGATGAGCCACTCGAGTTCACCCTTAAGGACAAGAAAGAGGAGTCAAAAAGCTCGCCCTCTTCCCCATCCTAACACTTTTTTAAACCTCTCACCTCAAAGACACTGCCCAAGCTCAGAAGGTAAAGTGCTGGGTGGGGAGGGGAACAGAGCAAGGTTTGGCTTTCTTTCTTTTTTTTTTTTTTTTTTTTTTGTAGAAAATGAGCTGTTAGAAGGAAAGGGCCCAAGTGAAAGCCTCAGAGGCGGAGTCGTGAGCGAACCTGGCAGGAGACGAGGTTCCTGTGGCAGAGAAACTCGTGACCGGGGAGCTCGGTTCCCGCTGGGTACCCCACCCGGCCTCAGGCACCGCCTCTACCCAAAATGAATCCCCCCGCCGCCCCTCCAAGGCCTCCTGCCCCGAGGAGCAGCGCGGCCGCCGCCCGCGGCCTCCTTCCCCCCCCCACTCAGTTCTGCTTCGAGGCCGGCTCCCCGCCCCGACTGCCCGCGCCTCCCGCCGCACCCGGGAGCGGGAAACGCGGCCGCTGGCGCGCGGGGCCCGACGCAGGCCGCTCCCCTCGTGGCCGCTTCCCTCCCCCACCCCAACCGCCCCCGCCCCTCACCCCAGGGACCCGCCCGGGGCCGCGCGCCGCCACCGGGTTACACAACCCCGGCCGGCGACGGGGGGAGGGGCGGCCGCGGGGCGGGGGTCGGCGGCGCCCCCGCAGTGCAGGGGGCGAGGCGGCGGCCGATGGTGATCCCGGGCCACCCGGCTCCGCCGCGCCTAGTGGACCTCGACACCCTTCCCCCTCCGCTCCTCAGTGGGCCAGAGTCAGTGACAGGAATCGGCTTCCAACATGGCGGACAGGAAGCGGCCCCGCGAGGAGGAGAGAACATTCCAGCCGCGCCGGCTCTGGGGGGAGCGAGCCCGGGGCGCCGGCCTCGGGAGGAGCGGCAGGAAGACACTGCAGGGTCCGACGCCCAAAAAGGGCGTTTAGTGGTGGAAATGACCCGCGAGACAAGGGGTCCCAACAGCCCCCCCAAGACAGAGAGCCCCAAGGCCACAGGTGGGCTTGGGGTGGCGGGTGAGGGACACTTCTTCAACTCAGCCCACCTACCCGCTCCTCGCCGGCTGCAGAAGGGTCTCGCGACACCACCTGAGTTGGGATTCGCTAGGCCTTCCTGAGTTCCACCTCGAGGGATTTTTTGGGGGGGTAGATTCACCCCTCTCAGGGCCCCCAAATGGAGGTAACTCCAGGGCCGCAGGGAGGTGAATGGGAAAAGAATAATAAGCTTGGACTTGCAAGGCCGACCCAGCGGGTCTCCCTTCAGCCGGGGCGGGGGCCGGGAAGGTCACGCTGGCCTAGCTGGGCCTCTCCCATGCTGGAGAGGAGGAGAGGGCGCTGCAAACCCCATTGCCCAGCCCGAGCTCCAGAATGAAAGGGGGCATCCCCAGAGCCGGAGGGGACACACACACACCCCGACCCCGTCCGCGCTCTTTGGATCCGGCCCCACCCCCATCTCCCCTGTCCTCCACCCCCAACCCCCTTCCCCCACCCGTCCTCCCTCCCAGACCTGTTTTCTTCTTCGGCGTTTCCTGGTGCTGCTGGAGGGCGTGTTTCTGCTCATGTTTCAGCGGCTTTGGCTGGGCCTTGGGGCTGCCCTCGGCTCCATGCTGCAGGTATTGGTGAGGCTGCTGGTGATGGTGGTGGTGGTGGTGGTTGTGGCTGTGGTTGTAGAAATAATAATGGTGGTGGTGGTGCGGCTGCTGCTGCTGCTGCTGGGGGTGATGGTGCGGATGGTGGTGGCTGTGATGGTGCTGAGGCTGTGACTGGCCGGGCTTCTCCTCCATTGAAAGCGGCTGGGACTCCCCGGCTGAGGCTGCGGGCTGCTGCACCGTCAGGATCTGAGACTGCTTCTGAGGGCTCACTCAGTATATCTGAGCGCGTCTCGCCAGCGCACTGGTTAACCGAGCGATTCTGCAAGATTGGCAGTCGCGCTCCAGCAATCAGGAGCCACGCTGCGCCGCAAGCCCCGCCCCCAGCTCAAATCCTCTTTCCTTCCCCTTCGCCGCTGCCGCCTGGCCAACGCCACTTACCCTGTGCAACCTCACAGGGCCGGGCCTTCAACGTCAGCACTATGGCTCTCTCTTCTGTCGCTTTCTCTCCTTCACCACGCAGTCTGCGAACAGCACTTTCTACACTCCTCGCCGGCAAGCAAGCTCGTGTCGAGTGTAGCAGATTCCACTGGCGATTCCACTGGCGCTGGGAGCCATCTGTTGGTTTTGCACCTCTTAGAATCTGGTGTTTTTTGTTTTTTTTTAAATCCTTTTCCGGGTAACCAGAAAGGGAAGCTGAATTCCCTTAACCCCGCGACCACTAAAGGGGCAATACAAAAAGAGGAAATAAATATATTTTTAAGAATACAAGAGCTTCCCAATCCAGTAGATCATTTTGTATTCTGGATTCATTTTGCTTTGTATTCATATGCTAATCTCTTCCTTTCCACGAAGGGATTATTGGGTTCCACAATGGGGTATCTGTGTAATTTTCTAAAAGGGCACAAAGGGTTTAAATCATTGTTTCTTTGTAGTTGGAGGCAAGGGAGAGCGGGAGGAATGAAAATCTATACTGAAGGTTTTTTTTTTTTTTTTTTTTTTTTTTAATTAAACTCTGCAGGTAAGGTCAACTGCGGAATCAAAATAGGTTTTAGAATATGAAGTTTCAAGAGCACAGGAAGGGGAGAAAGAGCACTTAAAAGTTATTAAGTGGGTTGTTGTGGTTTTTTTTTTTGCACTTATAGAAAAATTGGAATTTAAGGAAATATTCTGTGCCGTTTTGTAGTGTTGATTTAACTTATCCTGCATTACCACATCACAGTCAAAAGCAAATGTTAGAGCCATGATAGTGGTTAGGAAGGAAGGATGGGGAGGGACACAGGTTACTCTGATAATTTTTGGGACCAGGTGGTGATTATACATATATTTGCTTGATAATTATTTGTTAAACTGATTATACATGTAAAACGCACTTTTGTCAATGCATGTTATAAATTGGGGGATTTTTTTAATTGTAAAATATTCATTGTATAAAATTTACCATCTTAATATTAAATGTACATATGGCCCGACATAGTTGCTCACACCTGTAATCCCAGCACTTTGGGAGGCCGAGGCAGGCGAATCACCTGAGGTCGAGAGTTTGAGACCAGCCTGACCAATATGGAGACACCCCGTCTCTACTAAAAATAAAAATAAAAAATTAGCCGGGTGTGGTGGCGCATGCTTGTAATCCCAGGTACTCGGGAGGCTGAGACAGGAGAATGGCTTCAACCCGGGAGGCGAAGGTTGTGGTGAGCTGAGATCGCGCCATTGCATTCCAGCCTGGGCAACAAGAGCGAAACTCCGTCTCAAAACAAACAAAAAAATTAAGTGTACAGTTGAGGAGCATTGGGTACATTCATATTGTTGTGGAACTATGGCCATCATTCATCTCCAGAACTTTTTCATCTTTCCAAACTGAAACTTCATACCCAATAAAATAACTGTCCTTTCCCTCCTCTTACCATCCCTCGATAACCACTGTTCTGTTTTCCGTCTACGAATTTGACTATTCTAGATATCTCATATAAGTGGGATTGTACCATATTTGTGTTTTTGTGACTGGCTTTTTTGCATAATGTCTTCAGAGTAGCATATGTCAGAATTTCCTTCTTTTTTAAGGCTGAATAATATTCTATTATATGTATATGTATATACCACATTTTGTTTATTCACTCAGCAATGGACATATGGACTGTGTCTTCGATGTATGTTACATTTTAGAATTTTTTTTATTTTATTTATTTTTTTTTTTTTTTTTTTTTTTTTTTTTTTTTTTTTTTTTTTTTTTTTTTTTTTTTTTTTTTTTTTTTTTGCTCTTGTTACCCAGGCTGGAGTGCAATGGCGCGATCTCGGCTCACCGCAACCTCCGCCTCCCGGGTTCAGGCAATTCTCCTGCCTCAACCTCCTCAGTAGCTGGGATTACAGGCACACGCCACCATGCCCAGCTAATTTTTTGTAGTTTTAGTAGAGACGGGGTTTCACCATGTTGACCAGGATGGTCTCGATCTCTTGACCTCGTGATCCACCCGCCTCAGCCTCCCAAAGTGCTGGGATTACAGGCTTGAGCCACCGCGCCCGGCCATTTTAGAATTTTTTAAATGTGGCTTGAATTCCTACAGCAGGACAACATTAAAGGAAGAAGAAACTTAAAAGCAAAAAGTTTATGCTATGAAATTAATGAATGTCAATGCAAAAGCTTATTTAAAACATAAAAGCCAGTTTCCAACAACAAATGTCACTGAATCCAGAAAACCATGACCAAACCTTGGCATATTCTGTATAGTCAGGATTTGTGTTGCCTTGCTAAATTTTTTTTTTTTTTTTCTTTTTTGTGAGACAGTGTCTTGCTCTGTCACCCAGGCTGGAGTGCAGTGGCGTGGTCTCTGCTCACTGCAACCTCCACCTCCTGGGTTCAAATTCTCCTGCCTCAGCCTCCTGAGTAGCTGGAATTACAGGCGCCCACCACCATGCCTAGCTAATTTTTGTATTTTTTAGCAGAGACGGGGTTTCACCATGTTAGCCTGGCTGGTCTCAAACTCCTGACCTCGTCATCCACCTACCTGGGCCTCCCAGAGTGCTGGGACTACAGGCTTGAGCCACTGCACTCGGCCAATTTTTTTTTGAGACATAGTTTTTGCCCTTGTTGCCCAGGCTGGAGTGCAATGGCGCAATCTCGGCTCACCACAACCTCTGCTTCCCAGGTTCAAGCGATTCTCCTGCCTCAGCCTCTGGAGTAGCTGGGATTACAAACATGTGCCACCACGCCTGGCTAATTTTGTATTTTTGGTAGCAATGGGGTTTCTCCATGTTGCTCAGGCTGGTCTCGAACTCCCAACCTCAAGTGATCCACCTGCCTCGGCCTCCCAAAGTGCTGGAATTATAGGCGTGAGCCACCACACCCAGCCAGCTATGCTAAATTTTAAAGAAAAACCTCTTTGGGGGTATATTTACCCAATTTTGTGAATGAAAACCTTAATAATAATATCACAATACATAAGTCTTTACCATTGAATAATATTCCACTACTTTCCCAATTATTAAAGAAAAAACAGGTCAAGTGTGGTGGCTCACACCTGTAATCTCAACTCTTTGGGAGACCGAGACAGATCAGTTGAGCCCAAAAGTTCAAGACCAACCTGGACAACATACAGAGACTCTTTCTCTACAAAAAAATTTAAAAATTAGCCTGGCATGGTGGTGTGTGCCTGTAGTTGAGAGGCTGAGATGGGAGGATCACTTGAGCCCTCAAGGTAGAGGCTGCAGTGAGCTGTGATTGTGCCACTGTACTTCAGCCTGGGCAACAGAGCAAGACTCTGTCTCAAAAAAAA
>NW_016107455.1:938785-941197 GCF_001604975.1 Cebus imitator
AAAAAAAAAAAAAAAAAAAAAAAAAAAAAAAAAAAAAAAAAAAAAAAAAAAAAAAAGAAAAGAAAAAGGAAGAAGAAAGAAAGAAAAGTATATAAAACTTAGGATTATGGTGATATTTTTTGTTGACTTAGACATTTAGTTGGAAGGCTTGAATTTCAGAGTTGTGACTTCTCTCTCCAGGTTTTCTACATTATAGTTGCAGGCAAACCAAAAGTACTCATTCTGTATTTCTGATTTATCACACTTTTGCCTGCCTTAGCTTTTCACTTACGGTTGTACTGACTGAGTTTAAGAAACTAAATCTTATTCTCAGGTGCTCTAGTTACTATGAATGTTGCCTTAGTAGTATGCAGTAGTATGGAGAAAGGCTTATGATATAATCTAAGAAAAAATGCAGAATATTGCATTCTCATATACACTAGAATCATAATCTTGAAGAACACGAATTTTAAAAATAAGAATGGAAATACAACAGTAAAACATAGACCTTTTTTCTTGATTTTTCTGAAGTTGTTTTATATAAAATATATTTGAGATTTGCCATGCATGTGAAATATTCCATTATAATAATGCCCTAATTCTAAACTTCTGTGAAAAGAAAATAGCTGGGTCTACTTACTTCAAGCAGTTTTTATAAAATGGAATCTGCATTAATGAAAAAAACACAAGAAGGAAATACAGCATAAGTCTGATGAAATTATAGGTGTTCTTTTTTTCTTTTCTCTATTTTCCAGATGTTCTGTAGTCGTTGTTACTTTTCATATACATTTTTTTTTCTTTTTTGAGATGGGTCTCACTGTGACACCCAAGCTGGAGTGCAGTGATGCCGTCATGGCTCACTGCAGCCTTGCCCTTCCTGGCTCAGGTGATCCTCTCATCTCAGCCTCCCAAACTGGGACTGCAGGCACATGCCACTAGGCCTGGATGATTTTGGTTTTTTGTTTTGTTTTGTTTTGTTTTTTTGAGACATTGTTGCATTCTGTTGCCCAGGCTGGAGTGCAGTGGCACGGCTCACTCCAACCTCTGCCTCTGAGGTTCCAGTGATTTTCCTGCCTCAGCCTCCTGAGTAGGTGGGATTACAGGCACATGCCACCATGCCCAGCTAATTTTTTGTATTTTTAGTGGAGATGGGGTTTCACCATGTTCGCCAGGCTGGTCTTCAACTCCTGGCCTCAAGTGATCCGCCCACCTTGGCCTCCCAAAGTGCTGGGATTACAGGCGTGAGCCACTGTGCCAGGCCATAAAAGCATTATGTTTAGAAATGAAATTAATTAAAAAATATAATCTGTACAGTCCTTTGAAATTCATTTCACGCAGTATTTTACCTACCTACAGTCAATATGGGAAGTTTCAAAGGAGAGACAGAGGTTCCAACACTTGGTAGCATGTTTTGACTATCCATATAATAGCTAATATTTACTGGGAGCTTACTATATGTCAAGAACTATTCCAAGTATTTTATCTTCATTTGTCTTTGTAATTCTTTGAGATTGATATTAAGCCCATTACACAGATGAAGAATTTGAGGCCTGAAGAAGAGACTTGCTCATAATTTAAAAGCCACCACATTTATAATGGAGCCTGAAAGAGAATCCAGGTCCAGCTGTATAAAACTTCTAACACTATCAAAGGGTAATGTACACTTTTTTTTTTTTTTTTAAAGACGGGGTTTCACCATGTTGGCCAGGCTGGTCTTGAACTCCTGACCTCAGGTGATCCGCCCGCCTCAGCCTCTCCAAGTGCTGAGATTACAGGCGTGAGCCACCGCCCCAGCCCGGGTAATGTACACTTAACAAAATTTTAGTAAACCTCTATTAGACATTATATATTGTAATATATATTCTAATATTCATATGTTATATATAGTAAATATCCAAGCTATTCATAACAACCATGAAGATGATGTCTGGTTATTAACAGAGGCAGCTATGCTGTGAAGCTAATGAAGATTCAGGGCCTCTCATTGCACAGGCCCCTTCAAATCCCTGGAGGGGTCCTAGAAATCGTGTTTTGAAAGCTAGATTTTTTTCATTATTTTGTAGACAAAAAATTTTTTTTTGAAACGGAGTTTTGCTCTTGTTGCCCAGACTGGGGTGCAATGGTGCAGTCTTGGCTCACTGCATCCTCCACTTCCCGGGTTCAAGCAATTCTCCTGCCTCAGCCTCACAAGTAGCTGGGATTACAGGCATGTGCCACCACGCCCAGCTAATTTTGTATTTTTAGTAGAGATGGGGTTCCACCATGTTGGTCAGGCTGGTCTCAAACTGCTGACCTCAAGTAATCCAACTGCCTCAGCCTCCCAAAGTGCTGGGATTATAGGTGTAAGCCACCGCACCTGGCCTTATAAAAAATTTAAAAGTGGCCGGGCGCCGTGGCTCACGCCTGTAATCCCAGCACTTTGGGAGGCCGAGG
>NW_016107455.1:941526-944278 GCF_001604975.1 Cebus imitator
TTATTTTTCTCCAAAGATATCACAAGTCAATTTTTTTCTTTAATTTCTGTTGACTAGAATCCAGAAGTCATTAGAAATTTTTGCTTTTGTTTTTTTTTGAGATGGAGTCTCACTCTGTTGCCCAGCTGGAGTACAGTGGCCCGATCTCCGCTCACTGCAACCTCCGCGTCCCAGGTTCAAACGATTCTCCTGCCTCAGACTCCTGAGTAGCTGGGATTCAGGCGTGTGCCACCATGCCCAGCTAATTTTTGTATTTTTAGTAGAAACGGGATTTCACCATGTTGGCCAGGATGGTCTCAGTCTCTTGACCTCAGGATCTGCCCGCCTCCGCCTCCCAAAGTGCTGGGATTACAGGCATGAGCCACTGCACCTGGCTGCATTTTTAAATTAAATTTATTTATTTATTTATTTATTTATTAAAAAAGACAGGGTATCACCGTGTTGGCCAGGCTGGTCTTAAACTCCTGACCTCAGTGATCCGCCTGCCTCAGCCTCCCAAAATGCTGAGATTACCGGCGTGAGCCACCATGCCCGGCCGTTTTTATTTATTATTATTTTTTAAATGCTTTTTTTTTGTCTTAATGAGGGTTCCCCAAAACCTGAACTCACCTCTACTTACTGTCATCTTGGAATTTGACTTAGAAGTATTGTAACTGCAGTAAGCACTTTAAAGGATTATATTTTGTAACAATGTAGAAAAATGTGGACACCAATGTGGACATCAAGTACGAAAAGCAACGCAACAAATATATATATATATACACACACACACACACACATATACACACACACATATACACACATATATATACACACACATATATACACACACATATATACACATATATATACACACACATACACATATATACACATATATACACATACATATACACACATGTACACACACATATATACACACATATACACACATACACACATATACACACATACACACATATACACACATACACATATATACACATACATACACACATATATACACACATATATACACACACATATATACACACACACATATATATACACACACATATATACACACACATATACACGCATATACTCACATATATACATATACATACACACATATACATACACACCTATATATACACACACACATACACAAACATATACACACACACATATATATACACACACACACATATACACACACACACACATACACACACACACACACATATAGTATGACTGCATATAAAATATAAATTCAGGCCTGGTGCATTGGCTCAAGGACCATGAGAGAATTTGAAAACTTAAAGCAATTTTTGTGAGAGGAAGTCTCACTCTTTTGCCCAGTCTGGAGTGAAGTAAGTGGCTCAATCTTGGCTCACTGCAACCGCCACCTCCTAGGTTCAAGCAGTTCTCTTGCCTCAGCCTTTCCAGTAGCTGGGACTATAGAGACTACAGGTGTGTGCCGCCATGCCCAGCTAATTTCTTTGTATTTTTTTAGTAAAGTCCAGGGTTTCACCATGTTGGCCAGGCTGGTCTCCAACTCCTGACCTCAGGGGATCTGCCTGCCTCAGCCTCCCAAAGTGCTGGGATTATAGGCATGAGCCACCGTGCCTGGTTGCAATAAGTTGTTTTATTCATTTGTTCACTCACAAATATATATATTATGCAACATTTATGTACCAGGTATTATATTTTAAAAATTTTTTTCATTTATCTTACTTACACAGCTTTAGAAATTGGTTAAGTATATTTGCAAGACAGTCTCAATTATCAAATGAAAACTTTCACAGACCATTAATTTTATACTTTGTGTACTATGACAACCTAAAAGAGACAGAAATATTTAACTCTGTGGGCTTCAGTTTTCTCACCTATAAAATATGGAGGATGAAGTAGGTAGTCTCTAAATTTCTTCCCAAACCACTCATTTATTTCACTATAGTAAAACCATACAACCACAGGAAATTTTGCTGAAAAAAATCTAGTTTTCAACTGTAACAATTGACTATAACTTTACAGAAATTATAATCAGAAACAGTATTATGTAGTTTTATATAAATGGAAATTGGCTCTCTGATGATAGTTCCAGTTTCAAAGTGAGGCAAATCACTGGTAACATTCACTGTTTTATTTTAGCAGGAAAAGAATTTTATTAATGTATATTTCTTTTAGATCTTAAGATTTTTGCCTGGAGACGCTAACTTCAAAAACTTACAAAGGAATGGTACAGAGGTGTGGATAAATTAGGTTGGTCTTTTAATAACTGGAATGTGACGACTTTTCTATGAAAGGTTTTTTTAAATGATATTTTGCTTTTATGAAAAAGTATAATGGGAAAAAGTTTGAGGGAGAAACTAGCAGAGTGGTGTGAGCATAAATTTTATAGCCGAACAGAACTGGGATAGAATGCCTTTAATCAAACTCCTTATCTTTATGATCTTGTTTGGGCAGATTACTTAACCTCTCAAAACCTTAGTTTACTCATTTGAAAACTGAGGTTAATAATATTAGTACCCAACACACAAGGTTTAGTGAGGTTTAAATAAAATAATGGAAATAAAATTGTCTAGTATAATGCTTATAACATCAGTAAGTGGTACTAAATTTTTTTTTTTTTTTTTTAGACAGAGTCTCACTCTGTCTCCTAGGCTGGAGTGCAGTGGTGCAATCTTGGCTCCCTGCAACCTCCACCTGGTTCAAGTGATTCTCCTGCCCCAGCTTTCCGAGTAGCTGAGTGCAGTGAGGTACAGGTGCC
>NW_016107455.1:944858-949427 GCF_001604975.1 Cebus imitator
TGAGACTGTCTCCCTTTGTTGCCCAGGCTGGAGTACAGTGGCTTAGTCTTGGCTCACCACAATCTCCACCTGCCGGGTTCAAGCAATTCTCCTGCCTCGGAGTAGCTGGGATTACCGGCGCTCACCACCATGCCCTGCTAATTTTTGTATTTTTACTAGACAGGGTTTCACCATGTTGGCCAGGCTGGTCTCAAACTCCTGACCTTGTGATCTCCCTACCTTGGCCTCAAAAAGTACTGGGATTATAGGCATGAGCCACTGTGCCTGGCTAATTTTTGTGTTTTTTAGTAGAGACAGGTTTTACCATGTTGGCCAAGCTGGTCTCGAGCTCCTGACCTGAGATAATCCACTTGCCTCCACCTACCAAAGTGCTGGGATTACACATGTGAGCCACAGCGCCTGGCCTAATTTTTGTATTTTTTTTTTTTTAAGAGATAGAGTTTTGCCATGTTGCCAAGGCTAGTACTAAATCTTAAATGTTTGTGATACTGAGTCATTAAATATTAGATATATAAAGCTAAACTTTCAGATATTTCATTAAGGAAACTGAGTTTTAAAGAAATCAAGTATCTGGTTAACCAAGTATAGAGTGTTTTCCCAAGTTTTGAAAGACAGGCAAATGCTGTCAACTGAAATTCAAGAGCACATTCAGTTGGGGCACTGTGGCTCACACCTGTATTCCCAGCACTTTGGGAGGCCAAGGCAGGCAGATCACCTGAGGTCCAGAGTTTGAGATCAGCCTGGCCAACATTGTGAAATCCCATATAAAAAATTAGCTGGGCATGGTGGCAGGTGCCTGTAATTCTACCTACTCTGGAGGCTGAGGCCTGAGTAATCACTTGAGCCTGAGAGGCAGAGGCTGCAGTGAGCTAAGATGGCATCACTGCACTCCAGCCTGAGTGACAGAGTGAGACTCCCATCTCAAAAAAAAAAAAAAGTACATTCAACCTCAATAGCAGGCCTCTCTAACTGACGGATTCAAAAGTGACTTGTATAATCCCAGCACTTTGGGAGGCCGAGGCGGTGGATCGATCACCTGAGGTCAGGAGTTCAAGACCAGCCTGTCCAACATGGTGAAACCTGTCTCTACTAAAAATAAAAAATTAGCCAGACATGGTGGCATGCTCTGCAATCCCAGCTACTTGGGAGGCTGAGGCAGGAGAATCGGTTGAACCCAGGAGGCAGAGGCTGCAGTGAGCTGAGATCGTACCATTGCACTCCAGCCTGGGAAACAAGAGCAAACTCTGTCTCAAAAAAAGAAAAACTGACTTTCACTTTCTTTTTTTTTGTTTATTTCAGTAAATGTCTACATTAAACATATATTTCTTTTCCGTAAAAAGAAAAAAGCAGTTTTATTTTGTGTTTTTGAGAACCCCGGAACCTGGGAGGCGGAAGTTGCAGTGAGCCGAGATCGCGCCATTGCCCTCCAGCCTGGGCGACAGAGCAAGACTTCGTCTCAAAAAACAAACAAGCAAACAAAATAAAGAACAAGGGAATTAGTGTGCCATTTTGGGTGCCATTTTTGAGTCTCCAGTAGACGATGAATTTATGTATGAATCAATCAATCAATATTTAGTTGTCAGTATATATACACAGTATGTTGGAGTCAGTAGTTAGATTCATCCAGAAGTTGGTCTATAGGTGGCCCCTGAAAGTAAAACTATTAAGACTCAACATAAACTGGATTAAATTAGCCACTAATAAGAATCTAGTCAGTATGATTTAATGTCTAAGAAGCTATAAAAAAACTACAACTGGCCAGGCATGACTTTTGGTGGTGGCTTACATCTATAATCCCAGCAATTTGAGAGGCTGAAGCGGGTGGATCACAAGGTCAGGAGTTCGAGACCAGCCTGGCCAGCATGCTGAAACCCCGTCTCTACTAAAAATACAAAAAAATTAGCTGGGGGTGGTGGCATGTGCCTCTAATCCTAGCTACTTGGGAGGCTGAGGCAGGAGAATTGCTTGAACCTGGAGGCAGAGGTTGCAGTGAGCCAAGATCCTGCCGCTGCACTCCAGCCTGGGTGACAGAGCAAGACTGTTTTAAAAACAATAAACAAACAAAAACTACAACCTATTGGCCAGACATGGCAGCTCATGCCTGTAATCCTACACTTTGGGAGGCGGAGGTGGGTGGATTGCTTGAGCCTAGGGGTTCGAGACCCGCATGGGCAACATAGTGAAAACCTGTTGAAACCCATCTCTAAAAAAAAAAGAAAAAAAAATTATCTGGGCATAATGGTGTGTGTTTGTAGTCCCAGCAACTTAGGAGGTTGAGAGGTAGGATCGCTTGAGCCCAGGAGGTGGAGGCTGCAGTGAACCATCATCATGCCACTGTACTCCAGCCTAGGTGACAGAATGAGACCCTGTCTCAAAAAATAAAAAATAAAAAAACCTATTGATTTTATTTCCTTTCTCTATTCTATTTTAGTGCTTCAATTTAGTATTTCTTTTTTTTTTTTTTTTTTTTTTTTTTTGAGACGGAGTTTCACTCTTGTTACCCAGGCTGGAGTGCAATGGTGTGATCTCGGCTCACCGCAACCTCTGCCTCCTGGGGTCAGGCAATTCTCCTGCCTCAACCTCCTGAGTAGCTGGGATTACAGGCACGCGCCACCATGCCCAGCTAATTTTTTGTATTTTTAGTAGAGACGGGGTTTCACCATGTTGACCAGGATGGTCTCGATCTCTTGACCTCGTGATCCACCCTCCTTGGCCTCTCAAATTGTTGGGATTACAGGCATGAGCCACCGCGCCTGGCAGTCAATTTAGTATTTCAAATCATATGATTGGTATTGTTAGTTAGTTATTGCTACTAATAATTTACCCCAAAACTTAGTGCCTTAAAACAACAAACATTGATTGTCTCACAGTTTCTGTAAGTTGGGAATCTGGGTGCTGATTAGCTGGGTGCCTCTAGCAAGGTCACTCATGAAATTGGTGGGAAGATCTATTTCCAAGCTCACCTATGGTTGTTGGTAGGACTTAGTTTTAAACCCATGAGGTGTTGGAATGAAGACCTCAGTTCCTCACGGCTTTTCACTGGAGAGTTCTCCTTAGAGCAGCTTATAACATACTAATTGTCTTCCTCAGAGCAAAGAACAAGAGAGTTTTCAAGAAGCTACTGTCTTTTTGTAATCTAATCTCTAAAGTGACATCTTGTTATGAATATTTCTATATCCATATATTAGAAGTGAGTTATTCAGGCTGGGCACGGTGGCTCATGCCCATAATCCCAGCACTTTGGGAGGCTGAGGTGGACAGATTGCCTGAGATCAGGAGGTCAAGACCAGCCTGGCCAACATGGTGAAACCCTGTCTCTACTAAAATGCAAAAATTAGCCAGGCGTGGTGGCACATCTGTAATCTCAGCTACTGGGGAGGCTGATGCAGGGGAATCACTGGAACCCAGGAGGCGGAGCTTGCAGTGAGCTGAGATCTTGTCACTGCACTCCAGCCTGGTTAACAGAGTGAGACTCCTTCTCAAAAAAAAAAAAAAAGTGAGTTATTCAGTCCCACCTATATACACGAGGTTGGGAGTTCAAGACCAGCCTGACCAACGTGGAGAAACCCCATCTCTACTAAAAATACAAAAATTAGCTGGGCATGGTGGTGGGTGCCTGTAATCCCAGCTACTCAGGAGGCTGATCCCGAGGTCAAGAGATTGAGACCATCCTGGCCAACATGGTGAAACCCCATCTCTATTAAAAATAGAAAAATTAGCTGGGCATAGTGGTGGGTGCCTGTAGTCCCAGCTACTCAGGAGGCTGAGGCAGGAGAACCATTTGAACCCAGGAGGCAGAGGTTGCAGTGAGCCAAGATCGAGCCACTGCACTCCAGTCTGGCGACAGAGCAAGACTCCGTCTCAAATAAACAAATAAGAGGCCAGACACAGTGGCTAATGCTACAATCTCAACACTTTGAGAGGCTGAGGCAAGAGGATCACTTGATCTCAGGTGCTCAAGACCCAGCCTGAGTAACATAGTGAGATCCTGTCTCTAAAAAAGAATTTTTTTAAAAAAATTAGCCAAGCGTGGTGTTGCATGATTGTGGTCCCAATTACTCGGGAGGCTGAGGTGGGAGGATTGCTTGAGTCCAGGGATCACTTGTGCCTGGGAGATCAAGGCCGCAGTGAGCTATGATCACACCGCTGCACTCCAGCCTGGGCAACAGAGCAAGACCCTTTCTGAAAAAATTAATTAATTAATGTTTAAAAAGAAAAGATTCCACTCCTTAAAAAGTTTCTTTTAAGACAAAGTAAAGAGATATGAGTACTTATGGAGCATTTTGTCAAGCATGAAAATTATGTCTACGTACTTACATAAGGTAAAATGAAACTGTTTAGATCAAAGTCACTGTTGTGCATCAAAAGGAAAATCATGGGTAACTTAGCAGTACAGCATGGAAATTTCCACAGCCATTTGTTAAGATGGCAGATTTACCATTTGTCAGTTATTTAGTAAATGTTCCTCCAACTATATATCCATGTATCCTTATATCCATCCATTGATCCAAGCATGTCTTCTATTTTGAATTTGCACACCATTGTCACTTTCTTTTTTTTTTTTTTTTT
>NW_016107455.1:950624-956717 GCF_001604975.1 Cebus imitator
ACCTCAGCCTCCCAAATACTTGGACTACAGGCATGGGGCACCATGCCTGCCTAATTTTGTTTATTTTTTTGGAGAGATGAGGTCTCACTGTGTTGCCCTGCCTTAGCTTTTCAGGGCCAAATACTGCAAAAGACAATTTGGTTGCCTATCACTCCCTAGTCTTGGTATAACTGACTCTCCATCCTTCAGGAATCAGTAAATGTCACCTCCTCAAGGAACGTTGCCCTAAATATCCTATCCAGACCCTAAGTACCATCCCCTGCTTATTTCCTGTATTTGCTGCTTTCACAGCACTCACCAAAATTTGTAGTTATTTTATTTGTAAGTTAACTTTTTTCCATCTCCCTTAAAAGTCTGTACACTCATATACTTGCCTGTCATGTTCTGAGTTATCCCCAGAGCCTAGCACAGTGGCTGGCACATGGTAGATGCTCAATATATGTCTGTTACATTGCGTTCTCCTCAGTTTCTGTGCTGCCAGCAAAGTGCATTTGCTCAACATTGGACAAATCTTTCTTTCTTCATCTCATGTCCATTACTAAAATAAAATAGCTGCTTGTTGTCTAAGATTGGTGAAATAGAGAGCCATTTTGCAGCATAATTCACAAACAGCTGCAGCGTCATGGATCTTAGCAAAATTGTTTTCTCTCATTCCAAACTCCAACTCAGGAATGATTAGGGATGTTTTATTCTGAAAATTCATGGAGATACCATAAGACTGAATCATAAAATAAACTACAAATGTAGCATTAACATTTGAAAAGGGACCTATATAAATTGGTCAGGCACTGCACTGGAAACAACAGGAACCCAGTCAGGACTCCAAACTTGTCAAGTTCCAAACATAAGTCGTCAGTTTCCTCCTAAACCACATGCTTCTCTTAATTTCTTTCAGCTTTTCTTTTCTTTTCTTTTTGAGGAGTTCGCTCTTGTTGCCCAGGCTGGAGTGCAATGGCACAATTTCGGCTCACCACAACCTCCACCTCCCAAGTTCAAGTGATTCTCCTGCGTCAGCCTCCCTAGTAGCTGGGATTACAAGTGTGTGGCACCACGCCTGGCTAAGTTTTGTATTTTTAGTAGAGACAGGGCTTCTCCATGTTGGTCAGGCTGGTCTCAAACTCTTCACCTCAGATGATCAGCTCACCTCAGCCTCCCAAAGTGCTGGGATTACAGGCGTGAGCCACTGCACCCGGCCTCAGCATTTCTTTTCGGTAACACAGCTGTTCATCTGGGTAGTTCTCCCAGTTCAATTCTGGGATTTCTTTTCTTTTCTTCCCTGCCCTCTCACTGGTGCTGGTATGGGCTCTCTTTTCTACTCTCTACGTTGTCTTCTTAGATCTTACCAATTTCCAGGGCTAAAATATTAGTCCAGGAGTGTCCACTCCTTTTTTTTTTATCAGTCTCCGTAAAGACTGTAAAAATTACCAGTGCCGACTGTATTGCAAGTCGTCACAGTGGGGTATTGGGAAAAGTTTTCAATTAGCAATAATCGTGCCTTGGATAAACCTCATTCGCTATGATACTGCCACTGCGCAAAGCTGTGTTCACTCCTAATATGTCTTCAGTCCTCTCCTCTGAGCTCCAGACATGCAACTGTCCAGTTGTGATATATTGTTACATACATCACAGGCATTTCAAATTTATCATGTCCAAAACCAAACTCTGGCCAGCTGCTGTGGCTCATGTCTATAATCCCAGCACTTTGGTAGGCTGAGGCAGGTGGATCACTTGAGGTCAGGAGTTTGAGACCAGCCTGGCCAACATGGTGAAACTGCGTCTCTACTAAAAATAGAAAAATTAGCCAGGCACAGTGGCACCCCAGCTACTGGGAAGGCTGAGACAGGAGAATCCCTGAACCCAGGAGGCAGAGGTTGTAGTGAGCTGAGATCATGCCACTGCACTCCAGCCTGGGCAACAGATTTCATCTAAAAAAAAAAAAAAAAATCACATTCTATGTGATAAAAGTAACTATGAGGCTGGGTGCGGTGGCTCACGCCTGTAATCCCAGCACTTTGGGAGGCTGAGGCAGAAGGATAACCCGAGGTCAGGAGTTCAAGAGCAGCCTGACCAGCATGGCGAAACCCTGTCTCTAAAAATAAAAAATTAAAAAATTAAAAAAATTTTAAAAAGAAAAAGTAACTATGAAGTGAATATGTAAATATGAAGCCTTGAGTTTATTAACTCAAGGTGGTGCACACCAGTAATCCCAGCTACTCACGAGGCTGGGGCAGGAAAATCACTTAACCTAGGAGGCAGAGGTTGCAGTGAGCTGAGATTGTGCTATACTATAGCCTATGTGACAAGAGCAAAACTCTGTCTCAAAAAAAAAAAAAATTCTTAGGTTTTCTTCTCCAAATCCCTTTCTCTCTGATCTTCACCATCTGTAATGATACCACCATTCCTCAGTGACTTCAGAAACTTGGGAGTCATACTTGATTTTTCTTTTTCTCTCACTGCCCCCCAACTAGTTCATTGATAAGATCTATCGAATCTACTTACAAATATATACTAATTGGATTTCCTTCTTTCTATCTCCTCTACCTCCTAATCCAAGCTACTACAATAGTCTCCTAACAGGTCTCTCTTCTTTTAAATTTTTTTTTTCTTTTTTCTATTCCAGATGTGGCTTCATTGCTTGACTAACAGGTCTCTCTACTTTCATTCTTTTCTCCCCCCTCTCAGTCTTGCTGTCACCCTATCTACTTTCATTCTCAAACTCCTACCCATTCCCCCTCAAAACAGGTGGAGTAATTTTAAAATATAAATCTAATCACTCCATTCCACTCTAAACTCATTTTACCTCACTCTCTCCTCAACCTTTGTGTCACCACCGTTCATCATGACTTTTAGGTCTTCTGCACAAGTCAGAGCCTTAGCACATTCTGTTTATTCTGCTCTTCCCATAGTAGATTCCTGCTCATCTTAAGGATTGATTTAAATATCACTTCAAATAATCTTTTCCTTCCTGCCCTGTAGAAATATTTCTTGCCGGCCGGGCGTGGTGGCTCACACCTATAATCCCAGCACTTTGGGAGGCCGAGGCGGGTGGATCACAAGGTCAAGAGATCGAGACCCTCCTGGTCAACAAGGTGAAACCTCGTCTCTACTAAAAATACAAAAATTAGCTGGGCATGATGGTGTGTGCCTGTAGTCCCAGCTACTCGGGAGGCTGAGGCAGGAGAATTGCTTGAACCCAGGAGGCGGAGGTTGCAGTGAGCCGAGATCGTGCCATTGCACTCCAGTCTGGGCAACAACAGCGAAACTCTGTCTCAAAAAAAAAAAAAAAAAAAAAAAAAAAGAAATATTTCTTGCCTCTCCTACTCTCATTTGCATTTATTGTATTCTATATATTTTCTTCATAACACATTATGTAATTAATATATTTGATTAATCTTCCCCCCTGGGAACTATGTGCTCTCTGTTTATGTATATCTAGCTTCTAGTGCAGTGTCTGGCATACAGCAGGTATTTAATCAGTTGTTGAACAATTAAGGTGCCTTATTCTGTTTTGGCCTATAGGTTACAAGTGTAATGTATTTGTACAATGTTACACAGAAAGAAGAAAAAAAAATTTTGAGACAGGGTCTCACTCTGTTGCCCAGGCTGGAGTGCAGTGGGGCAGTCACAGTTTACTGCAACTGCCACCTCCCCAGGCTCAGGTGATCCTCCCACCTCAGCCTCCTGAGTAGCTGGGACTACAGGCGCATGGCACCATGCCTGGCTAATTTTTTCTAGTTTTGTAGCGATGAGATCTGTCTATGTTGCCCAGGCTGGTTGCATACTCCTGGGCTCAAGTGATCTACCCACCTTGCCCTCCCAAAGTGCTGGGATTACAGGCGTGAGCCACTGCACCCAGACTAGGGAAGAAATTCTTATTCCTTCATTTCATGTCCATCGCTTCTAAAAAGTCACACATCTAAGACTAATGACAGAGAGAGCCACTTATCTCCATAGTGCAGAAATAGCTGCAGTGTCATGGATCTTAGTGAAGATAATATCTTTTCCCATGATTAGGAAAATTCCATAGTTAATCATATAGGAATTTCATTTAACAATTGAATAATAAAATACAGGAAGAGTTAATATCATAAGAGGGATAGAACTGAAAAGTTTTACCTGGCATAATAAGATATTTTCTTTAAACTTCTGAGATAACCATACAGATGTTTCTTTTTGCACACTTTCAAATCATCTCACAGAAACAGACAACATCTGTGGCCTATGCTGGCCAGAAGTACAAAAGTTGTTTACAAAGGCGTAATTAACCCACCAAGGGGCCTTCATTTCCATGAAGAGGAGAGGCAAACTAATTTCAGATAAATCTGGCATAGTAATTTGACCTAACAGAAAAATGAGACTACATTTACTACTCTCTTGAATCTTCCGCAAGATGACAGTGTCCAAAGCAGTGTCTCTCCCCCAACTATACTTCAGAACTGTGTTGCATAACAGGGCTTCCCAGCAACCCGGCCTCATTTGCTATCCCTCAAGCACACACTCTTTGGGCTAGCCTGAAAGTGCTCAAAGCCATAATAGCATTCAAACAATAATAAAAAGCCCTCAGATTTCCTTAGTATCTATCTTTGAACAGTTCAAAGAGCTTCCACATTTATTTTTTTCCATAGTGCTTTCTCTGTCACACTATGACGTAAGAAAATCTAAGATTAGAGAATCTGAAGTTCAAATAGTTTGTTCAAAGCTGCAGTGAAATTACATATTGCAATCAGAATCCATTCTCCCAATTCCCACTAGACCATGTAGCTTCCCAAGGGATTTGAGACCTTTTATGAAAAAATGTTAAAACTACATATAATTATGAGTCTTGAGCATTTTCTTCTTACCTTCTTAACACAGAGAAAAAATGTTATTTCGTGGTTTTTAAATAAAATGGCTTTGTGAGGACAGGCTTCTAAATTGGCTTATTCTAAATTCACATTGAAATGATCAAAGGAATAAAAATAGAGGAAAATCTTCCACATGCCAGAAACTTTGAGGAATTTCTGCTAGTTAGAATGTAGAAGGTCCCAATTAGATGGAGAGGTCAGATCAAGATTCTATTTCCGGCCGGGCGCGGTGGCTCACGCCTGTAATCCCAGCACTTTGGGAGGCCGAGGCGGGTGGATCACGAGGTCAAGAGATCGAGACCATCCTGGTCAACACGGTGAAACCCCATCTCTACTAAAACTACAAAAAATCAGCTGGGCATGGTGGCGCGTGCCTGTAATCCCAGCTACTCAGGAGGCTGAGGCAGGAGAATTGCCTGAACCCAGGAGGCGGAGGTTGCGGTGAGCTGAGATCGCGCCATTGCACTCCAGCCTGGGTAACAAGAGCGAAACTCCGTCTCCAAAAAAAAAAAAAAAAAAGATTCTATTTCCATAAAATATCTTATCAACCCATTAGAATTCTACCAACATCCCATTACTCAGGGTCGAAGACTAGGTGAAGACAGGTGGAAAGGGAAGATAGGGGATACACTCAGACCTATTACAGTTCATTTTTTGTATTGTTTTGTTTTGTTTTGTTTTGTTTTGTTTTGTTTTTGAGACAGAGTCTCGATCTGTCACCCAGGCTGGAGTGCATTGGGACAATCTCAGCTCACTGCAACCTCTACCTCCCAGGTTCAAGTGATTCTCCTGCTTCAGCTCCCTGAGTTGCTGGGATTACAGGCATGCGTCAACATGACCAGCTAGTTTTGTTTTTGTATTTTTAGTAGAGACAGGGTTTCACCATGTTGGCCAGGCTGGTCTCAACCTCCTGACCTCAAGTGATTGGCCTCCCAAGGTGTTGGGATTATAGGCGTGCACCACGACGCCAAGCTACATTGCAGTTTCTAATAGAACCCACTGCAATCCTCACTTCAGTATTATCAAAAGCTGGACACGCATAGACCTCTCTATGTTAAGATGAGCAAGTGGTAGTCAGGCTCAGTGGCTCATGCCTGTAATCCCAGCATTTTGGGAGGCTGAGGCAGGAGGATCACTTGGGGCCAGGAATTCAGGACCAACCTGGGCAAGACAACAAGACTGTCTCTAAAAAAAACTTTTTAGGCCGGGCGCGGTGGCTCAAGCCTGTAATCCCAGCACTTTGGGAGGC
>NW_016107455.1:959576-960832 GCF_001604975.1 Cebus imitator
CCAGACCAGCTTGGGCAACATATGTGACCTCATCACAAAAAAAACTTTTTAATTAGCCAGATGTGGTGGTAAGTGTACAAGCGCTTGTGGTCCCAGCTACTCAGAAGGCAGGCTGAGGTGGGAGGATCACTTGAGCCAAGAAGGTAGGGGCCACAATGAACCATGATTGTGTTACTGCACTACAGCCTGGGTGACCCAGCAAGAACTTCTCAAAAAAAAAAAAAGATGAGCAAATGGAGAAAAATCATAGGACTATGAAAAGATTATATAGGCCAGACACAGTGGCTCACGCCTGTAATCCCAACAAAGGCCAAGGTAGGCAGATCACTTGAGGCCAGGAGTTTGAGACCAGCCTGGCCAACATGGTAAAACCTATCTCTACTAAAAATACAAAAATTAGCTGGATGTGGTGGCACAAACCTGTAGCCTCAGCTACTCGGGAGGCTGAGGAATGAGAATTGCTTGAACCCAGGAGGCAGAGGCTGCAGTAAGCCAAGATCATCCCACTACACTCCAGCCTGGGCGATAGAGCAAGACTGTCTGAAAAAAGAGAATACACGCAGGAAAAAAAATTATCTCTAAGGAACAAAAGTCAAGCTGGCCTCAGAATTCTGCAGCTCTGTTCTTTTATTTTATTTATTTATTTATTTATTTATTTTGAGACAGGGTCTTACTCTGTCACCCAGGCTAGAGTGCAGTGGCATGATCTCGGCTCATTGCAATCTCCGCCTCCCAGGTTCAAGTGATTCTCCTCTCTCAGCCTCCTGAGTAGTTGGGATTGCAGGTGCCCACCATCACACCCAGATAATTTTCGTATTTTTAGGACAGACAGGGTTTCACCATGTTGACCAGGCTGGTCTTGAACTCCTGATATCAGGAGTTCAGACATCTGCCTGCCTCAGTCTCCCAAAGTGCTGGGATTATAGGTGTGAGCCACCAGTCCTGGCAGAATTCGGCAACTCTGTAAGACACAAGTCAATAAAGCATATCCTACAGAATTCTGAGGGTAAACATTTATAATTTAAGAATTATAGGCCGGGTGCGGTGGCTCAAGCCTGTAATCCCAGCACTTTGGGAGGCCGAGGCGGGTGGATCACGAGGTCAAGAGATCGAGACCATCCTGGTCAACATGGTGGAACCCCGTCTCTACTAAAAATACAGAAAATTAGCTGGGCATGGTGGTGCGTGCCTGTAATCCCAGCTACTCAGGAGGCTGAGGCAGGAGAATTGCCTGAACCCAGGAGGCGGAGGTTGCG